>NW_024962256.1:858350-1299128 GCF_019238085.1 Lagopus leucura
AAGAAAGAAAGAAAGAAAGAAAGAAAGAAAGAAAGAAAGAAAGAAAGAAAGAAAGAAAGAAAGAAAGAAAGAAAGAAAGAAAGAAAACAAAAGGCCTGGAGGCTATTTGTGCACAAAGGCAGCTTCACTGCAGTTCGTCCTGGCTAACAATGTCCATGCACTTTGCAAGATACAGATATGCAGCACTTGTCACACTCAGCAATTGTGAGTATAATTTGGGAAGAACCACTCTTACGTGGAAGTGGATTGGAAACTCGTGAGACAAGTACACAAGGCAGAATCATGCTGTGAATTTGCTGCTCAAGCTATAGATCCTGATGGTGCCCAAGGAAGCCACGCATCCATCCGCAGCCTGCAAACAGCAGCTTCATGTGTCATAATTCTGAGATTTACTGCAGAAGTGACCATTAGGAGAGGAAAAGAAGCTGGAGTTAACCTTCCCCTCTGCTAAGTTATGGTGAAAATAGGCCACGGGTTAAATATAGACCAAACTTCTTAGAAGTGCTGTAAACCCATTTGACAAAATGAGATTGCCTGGCTCATCTGCTAGTTGGAATTAGGACAAACAATCTTGAGAGATGGATGAAAAACTACAGCAGAGCTAAATGAAGGTGCATTAGGGCAAACTGGTTATACTAACCCATGAAACATCTGCTTTATCTTGGTCAGACAGCCAAGGAGGCCCAGCCAAAGCATGAAGGCAGGACGGGCAGTCTGCTAATGCATCTGCTTCTAGGCAAACTTCAGAAGAGAACAAATTTGTTTCCAAGACTGCTCCTGCTTGGGGACATCAAGGAAAATAGTCCCCCCAAATAAAAACCCTAATCTGAAGCAGCAGTTTCCAGTATTAGGCAACCTGATCCTGTTTGAGGTGGCCTGAAGCTACAAGATGACTGCTTCCAGGCCTAAAGCTTACATTTCCCTGCTTGAGGGATACCATACAAATGCAGGGAAAATTCATGTGATATCAACAAACCTATGAAGAAGAAGCTGACTTGACCACAATGGCCTGTTCAGTGTTCAGCAGTCATTGAGAAGGCTTGGAGGAGATAGGAGGAAAGGCTACTTGTAACTGTTCTACAGAGCAGAAGAAAACACCTTGTTTTGAGGAAGCAGCATCAGCAGCAGAAGCCTGGCAGTAGCTGGGCATGGCTACACAGCACTGCTGGATCCTGCAGCTAATGCAGGATCAAGTGTAAGAGATGGAAAACTGAATCCCTCTACTTTGAATGAAAGACACCTCAGCTTCCATTGCTATCCAAGTCAATGCTGCTGTTTTGCTCAACAGCGTAAGAAAGATCTCTGCCTTTATTCCCGGCGCATATAAGCAGAAATAATACTGGGAAACCAGCAAATGCCCAGGGAACAGTAAAGATTATGGCATGCTGAAAGAGAAACACTGCATCACCTCAGACACCACAGCACATTTTATTCAGCTGAATCCCAACCAGGAGATAGACTTATGCAGAGCAGCACTGTTGTCTGAAGACCAGTATAGGGAGCCAAGATCCATTGCTGGCTCCGTTACTAACGCCCTTCTTGGTTTGGACAGGTTACTTAACCTCATTCCATGAAATTCAGCAGGGATACATCTTCTGTTATCCATTTAAAATGCTGAGCAATAACACTTACCTAATCTGCTGAAAGGTTACAAGGCTCAGATATTTAATATCTACAGTGTGTTTTGAAATCTCTAAGGGCTTGATCTTGTGCAGTCAATGGGCCAACAGCAAATGATACATATCATTACTAGAGAAACATAAACACCCAAGTTAAATGTATCACAGGGGGTCCTGGACATCAGAGGCCTTCTCAAAGAAACATCACTTCCCTACATGTTGCAGGTATTTGCCCTTCTTAAAAAGCGGGCTACAGATGTCAGTACTGGATCAGAGCACAGAGTGGGTTTTCAGTGATGTAGAAACACACCAGCAAGCGGCTGTGTTGTTTTATGTTTCTAAATCAATGGAAACTTTAAGAAATCTGACCCCTCTGACCTGGTGGTCCCCTGTTTGGAAATCTCCAGAAGCATTAAGGTGAGCATCATGGTCATGCTGAGCTGCAGGAGGACAACTGGTTTCAAACTAAAAGAGGAGATATTTAGATTGGATATAAGGAAGAAGTTTTTACAGTAAGAGTGAGGAGGGCACAGACTGCCCAGAGAGATGGGGGGTGCCCCATTCCTGAAGACACCCAAGGTCAGGCTGAATGGGGCTGTGAGCACCTGATGGAGCTGTAGGTATCCCTGTCCAGTGTAGGGGTGTTGGACCAGATGGCCTTTAAGAGTTCCCTCCAACTCAGACGATTTCATGATTCTATGATTCTAACTGCAAAGGTCCTCCTTAGCTTTTCTTCTTCCCAGGCAGAGAGCAGTGAACAAGAACCAAAGAGCTGAAGCTGTTCCACACACAGCCACCAGCTCACGAACCCTGGGGACACAGTGGCCCTGGGGCAGAGCTGGCTCTCATGCTGCAGAATCACCTCCAAGAGCGCTGCCATTTTCAGCCCAGTGAAATGAAAACCACCTGATTAGAATCGGCCATCGCATGTTTTTGGGGAGCTCAGGTGTAAGTCTGCAGCCAGTCATTGAGGACATATGCAACATCTCTGCTCTTCTGCAAGGGGGAAATACACATTTGGGCAAATACACGTTCTAGCCAAATGGCTCCAGGCAGAGCTACAGCAGGCTGAAGGCAGGACCGTGAGGTCAAGGAGAGAAGAGGAAAACAGATGGTGAAAGGATAGAAAGGATAGGGATGTGACATTCTTCCTGGTAAGCAGAAAACAGAGGTAAATACATGCAGTTACAAACAGCACACATCCAGAAACAGCAAGGAACTTGCACAGGAAAGGTGAGAGATAAAAAGTGCCAGTGAGCAGAATTCATCCTTACACCACTGCCGAATGTTATCAGTGAGATTCCTTCTTTGGAAGGCGAAGGCAGACGTGCGCTGCTTAGACCTCACACACTCCTCAGAAGATATGCTTTTATGTGCTATTTCGGCCTGTAATTATGTCTGTCTCTCTATATTACAGGTTTCAGACAGACTCATGGAGACGCAGGTGATTGGAAAAGCTATTAGAAAAGCTGTCACGTCAGGCAGGGCGTTAGCAATCAGCCCCCGGCATCCAGCATGACCGGCTGTCTGCCTCACACAGCACCCACAGCAAAGCACAGCACGGGGTGCAGGCTGGTGCTGTAGGTCACATGGACTGCAAACAGCTTGGTGGGAATTTATGACATTAAAATGCATGCACACAGATAAAGAAACACGCAGTATTTAAGCGTGCCTTGAGTGCTGCGTGTTGCATTTAACGCAGATACATTTATAAAAACCAGATGCACTGACATGCATTTATGGAGACATGCAGGAGGTGTGGGGATATGCATACAAGGATATTCACCCCGCTGAACCTTTTGTGTCTAAAACTGGAGACTGGTTGCACTTGCTTAACCACTTGTACAACCACTGGAGGAGGGCCAGCCCTCGTGGAGGGAATCTATCTGCCGCAGTGGGGACACCTAGCTCTGGTGGTGAATCATGCACAGGGTTCAGGCACCCAGTTTCCCTATGCTCAGTGGGGTTAATCCCAGCTCCGCACACAGAGACAGCTGACTACTGCATGATTACGGCTCCCTGACTTTTCATATTAAGTATCCTGTTCTCAACTGCTTATCATCCTAATTAACAATAATTGGTTGTGGCAGATGTTTAGGAATGGTCATGAGTTCACCAAGAGGGAAAGTGCAATTACCCTAGTTCTCTTCTCAGAACAGAAAAATAATTTTACTTATCTGAAAATGCTTTTTGCATCTGTTTTGTTGAGAGCCTCACATTTCCTCCAAGCTTAAACCCCCCAAAAAATGAATTGTGGAGGCCAGATGGCAAACACTGACAGTCACATCTATAGGTGTCCCTGTTCACTGGAAAGGAGTTGGACAGTTGGACTAGATGACCCATAAAGGTCCCTTCCAACTCAAATGACTCTGTGATTCTATTCAACCACGCTAGAGACTTGGGTGAAGAGTGCATGGCAGTGACTCAGAGTGGAGAAGTGGGGAGATGTGAGAATAAATAAAGCACTGAGGTGAGGTGGAAAAAGGGTGCAATTTTAGAAATGATTCACACATAGAAGGGGCTCTGACATGAAAGGGCCATAAGAAGCTGGGAAGTGAAGTTCTACACCAGGTACCGAAAGAGACATTGCAAATAATTAACTCTCACTACTGCAGCTGGTCTAAACACGTCAGGATTCTGAAAGGTAGGGTAAAAATGACTGATAAAGTTCAAAAGTTTTCCACTTAAACACTCCATTCTTGACCAGGACCAATGGCTATTTCATTTTAACTCAGCCCTAGCTTAGAGGAAGGTAAAATCTTGAAAGAGAGCCTGGACTGAGAGACCAAGAGGGAGGCAATTATGTTTTTTTCCCTTTTTGAAGAGTAAACCTGTAAACTGTCATAAAAGAATGACTAATGTTTCCTGGAGTTGATGCAATCTGCTCATTTAATTTTTGTTTAGGGGGTGTGCATTTGGACACTTTGGAAAAGCCCATAAGCTTCAAGATCCTCCAGCTGGGACAGCATAGAAGTGTGACAAACAGAAGTATTTATGACAAAGGGACTCGTCTCTTCAAAGCTCTCCAGCATAGAGATGCTTTCCTCAGTCAGCACTGACACAAAGATGCCAGCCTGCAATGCTGCCCTGGGTCTTCCCAGAGGGCTGAGGAAGCAGACCGTGGTGGTTTGGTCTTTCTTCCATACAAAGTGATGCATAGTGGACAGGCACACCCAGGAGGTGTATTTGGGAGATCAGAAGCTTATTAAATAAAACGCCTCTAGCAAGACAAGGCTGTGAAGTTGGTATTGCTTTCATATCATCAAAAACTCCAAAAAAATTAAGAAAACCAGGCCCATGGGGCCCAGAAGACATTGAATTGCACCAGGCTAACTCCAAACGTAGAGTTAGTAGAGTTAGGAGGGAAATGATCCAGATATCAATTCCAGTGGGCAGCACATGTTTACAGGCAAAACTGAGCTTGTTTGCTAACTCGCTCAGATTACATCCTCTCTCAGACATCCAGACCCTTACTTTCACATGTTTACAGAGAAATGCCCTGGAAATCTTTCTCTGTATGTCCCACTCCACTTCTCATCACAACGTTAAAGCCTCCCGAGGCTTTACCAAAAACACTGGCCTGGGTATCTCTATGGTACCATGCCCTCAGCTGGCACACGGCAGCAAAGAACCCAAGAGGCCTGCAGGGCCACAAGGCCCATGCTGTTGGTCAATACTTTCTGCAGGGCTCCCCATATTGCCAGCGTCCCACAAAGTGTGGGACAGCTTTTGCCTGCCTGTCCTTGGTCCCATGCCCCCAGCGGGAGCCACAAAACATCAAACCAGAAGTCAGACGTGCTTCTCAGCCATGCAAATTGCTGTGCTCTGTCAGAGACAACAAAACAACAAATGGTCGAACATTTGCCCCATGCGTTTCCCATGGCTCATTTGTGCTTCATCTTTCCAGGTGAAATGGATAGAGTCCTCATCTCGCAAAAAAATTACCACAAACTTTGCATCTGAAGCTGCCTGACTCCTCTATATCCTCACAGATTCCAGTGGACAAAGCCCTGTTGTCTCATGTATTCATTTCACTCTCTCACATCAGATTTTCTCCATCAACTACACCCACATCATTCCCTTTTTTTTTTTTTTAAATTAAGCTTGTTGTCTGCCTACTCATTTTAGGACCAGCATGGGACAACTCTGCCCACGATAGCTGGTTGGAGCTTGATGATCTTTAAAGTCTCTTCCAACCCAAGTCATTCTGTGACTCTGACATAAGCTTTGCGCTCCTCTTTCAGACGAGCAGGATTAACCTCTCAAAGCAATCCTCCTCCTTTACAGCACTGTGCAATTCTTAATGAGTCAAAACATTGACTGGACAGGCAAAGAAAGGTAGGGAAAAAAAGGAAATTATGCTGAAGAGGGGGATGTGACCCTATTCACAGGTCCCACTAAGACCCATGTGCACCAGCTTTGTGATGCCTGCTCCTTGGAGGTGAGTGGCAGGGCAGCGCCGGGCTGGGGCTGTCTGGGCACAGACAATGGGGTCCCAGATAAGCAGTTTCCAGCCTGGGGCAGGGGCTCCCTACCAAGTAAATCACTGCTTTCTCTGCCATGCATCTGCTGGGTGAACCCTGACATTCGTCCTGGCTGCTTGCGTCGCGGGCAGTTCCTGTCTGAAGGAGGGAGGCTGGCGACGCGGTGGGACCATTTTGAAGCAGCCACTTGGCTGTCAGCAGGAAGACAGCATGTTAATTGTTGTGTAGAAAGCCTGATCTCATGTGATAAGACTTCGCTTACAGCTTCCTTGCCCGGGTGAGGCAGAAGGCAGGGGTTTGCTGGGGCCATGTCATCATTGCCTGCAGTGTGCCCCAGGCTCTGCAGGGATCTGCACACCATTGTGGATGAGCAAATGTCTGACTGGGAACAGAGGTTTTCCCCTCCACGTGGTCTTCTGACTTTTTAAAAATGGAAAGAAAACCTCATGGGAATGAAAAGAGGAAGTCTGGGGTTTAAATTATATGCTGACATGCTCAATACCTCTCGAAAAATCGAGTGTCGGTCCTGCATAGAAATAACTTTTAATCTGCTGTCAGAGGATCAATTATGATTGAATCATGAAGTCTAAGCTGGAAAGGAAAGACCAGGTCACTTAACCCTCTTTTCCACACAGCAGGCTTTTCTGTCCTGTCATAAATTTCCAGGCTTTCACTTCTTACAAGAAAACACCTCTGCAATCCGCCGGTCCATCTCTAGTGCTGCGCAAACCTGAAATTTCCCTCCTGCAGCACAGATAGGCAGGGGAAGAAGAAAATGCCATCTTTGTTATGGCTCTTTCCCTACTGAACTCTTGCATTCATCAAGGTTGAAGTAGAAATATAATCCGCTTTTATATGAAGATACTGTGCTTATGGATTTTTCTGATTAAATAAGGCACCAACATGGTGCTTCAGATGGGCAGCACAGCTGCTTCATTAATCTTGGTGGTGTTTGGGACAGACCATATTTGCTTAAAGAAGACACCTCCCCCTCCTGCGATGGGCTCAATACAGATGAAACTCTTGGTAGTGAACGTGGAGAAAGGTGTGGTGCAGCTGATGGCTGTGAGACACCTGGAAGCTCTTCTACACCCTCCCCTGGAGCTCCTTACCCTGCAGTACTCATCAATGGGCTTCAGCCTCTTCACAGCTACATCTCGGACATGGCTCCTCCGGAACAGGATCTTACCTGAGGAGGGAACAGAGAATTGGGGGGGAGGGGGTTAGGAACATCACCTCCACTTTGGATAGCAAACAGTTGTATATTTTTATATTATTTTGCAAATAATGTAAACAAAATTTGGTTACTGTTCAGTGCTGGTGTTATGCTGGAGCACATTGATATTAAGTTATGAGTCACTTCCACCACGGTGCTGCTCTGGCATGTTGGGACCAGTGCTCCATCACAACCCCATTGCTGCCCACCCAGTCTCCTCCCATGGCATTGCTCTCAGCCTTGCACACAGAGCAACAGTGCACAAGGAACAAGGTTTGAGTGACAGATACCTTATAAACCTACAGAGGGAAACCAAATAATAAGAACAAACAAGCTGTTTTTGTTGTTCTTTAAAGTGAAAAAATAATAACCTCAGCATCCTTAATGGATGACATCTCTGCAAGTCAGCTAAGATTAAACAAATAGCTGGGTTTTGTGTTATACTACTTGTAACACAGTTTATCAAAATAATCGAGGAGCTGAGTTTCCCCACATACAAGGATGTCATGGAGTTGGTATTTTTTTGGCTCTAAGGGATTTTATCTTCATATCCTTTTTTGGTGGTTTTCTTCCCTTTTTCTTTTGTGCTGCATTTCTTTTAATGTATTGAGACAAGAATAAATTATATGTTATCCTTGTGGTGCAGAAACAGTATCTGCCAGCATTATTTAATCCATGAAATGTCTATGTAAAAAAAACCGCAGGCATATATACCACCTCCTGATCCAAACTACTTCTGCCAGCAGGCAAGTGAGATACTAATCCATAGATGGTGGGATACGAAAATGAGCTACGAGATGAAATCAGATCCCAAATCCGAATATGTGGTTTTGATTTTGTCATGGTTACAGAAGTTGAGAGGTAAATGACACCACTGCCTTTAACAGCCCAGTAACAGAGGCTCTGCACCCTCCCAGGCTCTGCACCTTCTGTTTGCCTTTCCTCGTTGTCCCGGCTGCTACTCTGTAAACTGTTAAAGCCTTTTGTCCCAGCCAGGACAAAGTGCCTTATCAGAGTTGATTTCAGGATCAAACCCATCAGTCAGTTTGTCCTCTGAAGTCATCATTTCAGAGTGCCACCAATCTCTCTGGTTCCATGTGGTTATCTCACCACAAGGCTGGCGCTGAGCCATCCCTTTAGGATGTGATGCCTGGAGGTAACAGCACAGCACACGGGAAACCTTCAGTACACATCCAAGGCACTCATCCACGCTTATGCAATTTAAGCAATGGTTGCTACATGTCTACCTCCCTGCACTGCCTGATGCTGGATACACCAAAACCTTGCTGCTTTCTTGCTTCTATCCCGAATAAATGGCGAGAACCATCCCAACTTACAAAATATTTCTTAGTTTCTCCAGGATCACAGTGTACTTGCAGTGCATAACTGCAGTAAGGCTCTTTTCCTAGAAGGGGGCATGGGGTAGAGAACAGACTGCTTCCCTCCTCCAGAAATGCTGCTGTGGGAGATTTTTGCATTTCTTCACAACTTTTATAAATACACTGCAAAGAATAAGGGACATTTTGGAAACATTTGCACTTTTTGGCTTTTCTGTTTTCAGTTCAAGCCATGAGTCAAAAGTAGAACTGGTGACTGTATGAAAACATAAGGGAACCCAAGACTTAAACACATTGAAGATCTACTGAAAATGTGACTCAATTTTCCTAAAAAGACAGTTTACAGGGAGGCCCAGTCTTCAAAGTAACATAATAAATGAAAGTCTCAGACATAAGAAACAAGATAAATATAATAAAGAACGTTATATTAAACACAGAGTACAAAAAAGACCCCAGGATATGATAAGTCTTCATTCAGTCCTTAAATGGATATGGAAAATATCAGGATGACTGTGGTGTTCAGATGAAGCAAAGCCCAGGAGGTGCTTCCATTTTTATCCCTCAGAAAAAGGGAATTTTCACTCTTCTACTAAAAGCTAGAAAAGGCTATGCAGGGGCTGTGGGGCAGATCTGTGGCTGCCCAATCCACAGCATTGAGAACTGAGATCTGGAGAGGGCCAAATAACTCAGATCAGCATTGCCAAGAAAAAAAAAACAAGAAGGAAACCAGGATGGTCAGAAAGCACATCTTGTTCTGATGGGCAGCAGGGATGGACCCTGACCAGGCAAATATGAAGATGCTTGGGCACAGAAGCCTCCTTGCTGGGGTACAGGCACATTGCTAAGGAGGGAAGGCTTCCCAAATGCGCAGCTTCTCCCCTTCTCTGGGAAGAAAGGCTACACCAACAGAAGCTTGGCTGAATCCATCGTGACCACACAGCAGGAAACACCACAGAGCATGTCAAGTTCTCCCATTTCTTCAGGGCTGTATGCTCCTCTACGTTTTCCCAGTGGCTGCAGCTGGATGCAGAGCCCTGGCAGGGGAAAGCACTGACTAACAAGGTAGCTAGGATCACCCTGGTAGTGAGATAAAGCAACAAGCAGCAGGCAGAGAGCAGAGTACGGCTTGTAAGAGCCCACAGAAAGGAAATCTTGGGGAGGCAGCGGATGGGAGTACGTTGAGCAGCACTGAAGTGAAGCGGGAAGTCCTGTGGTGGCTCTAAATGGGTAATTTCCTTGCAAGGGCGGTGTGCTGCTTTGCGTGCTGCTTGGCTTTTCCTCTGGGTAGTTTCCACATCTCTAAGGAAGGGGCCTGCTTATACGCTAGTACATCCCAGAGCTGCTTCCTCCCTCAATGACAAAATGAATTTTACTTCACCTCTTCTAACACTCCTCAGGCACCACAGCCCTACCTCAGGCTCCATTTGGAAGCTATGGGCTGTAAGACAGCACTACCTCATACACCACTTTCATTTACCTACGCACACAGCTCAGACCAGGCCAAGGATGAAGAGAATGTGTGTAGGAAGAACACAGCAGACAGCAGCACTGGGAAAGAGAGACGTGAGGAAGAAATAGGGCTCCAGTCCTGCTGCTAGTGCAGGATGACAATATTTATTTTTATCCTTTTTTCTTTAAAGAAAATATTATTCCTAGGAAATTAATGTGGATAAGAGGCAAAGTATCAGGTTTAACTTTGTAGGGGACATCTTAAGTCATCCCTTCATCTGTGTATATAGAGATGTAGCCTTTAATTCCATGACCACACACCTCTTCTCCCATAGGACCCAGTTTCCTCCCCTGCACACAGCGGGTACACAAAGCGGGAAGAAGAAAGCTGTCTCAGAGACCACCAATCTGGCAGCTGCCGATTCTGCAAGCTCGAAGGTATCCTCTGAACACTGCCAGCCTCTCTGTCAGAGGTTAGGGAGTGTCCAAACACAATGTAAAGGGGCCAATGGATAAATGCACGTTCACATCTAATCTTCCACCTCGAGCAGTCACTGCACTTCAGAGGGCTCTAAGAGAAGCAAACCATATGATAAATAGTCAACAATGGACAACCTGAATACAAATAGGTATGTTAAAAATACTATAATGTCTCATCTGATTTATGTTTATAAAGACATCTGCTGCCTCCAACTATAGAAACTACAGCTGTGGAGACTCCATCAGTCAGCTGTCTCCTAAAAGCAGGAATGAGCTCTTGTTTCTGCCTCTTGATGTTTCTGTTACTGTGCTGCTGGTTCTCTCCTCTTTTCACCCAAGAACTGGAGAGGTACAAGGTCTTCATGCAAACTGCCAAGCAATGTATTCAACTTCAGATTGAATTCCTAGAGAGTCTACTTACAAGGTGCAGTTACAGCTTCTCCTTTTGGGCTAAGCAGCCTTCCCCAGTGTAACTAACACCATTTAGTGGCTAAAGTATTTTTATGAAGGCTTCTACTACTTACGCATAGCTGTTCTCTACTTTTATACACTGAAGAAGTGTAAATGTGCAATCAGATATGACTCTTCAACCTGTTTACGCTGTGAAATCCACGCCAGAGCCCCACAAAGCTCTCAAGCACCTGTCATGCAACGTAACTCCCAAATGGTGCATTTAAATATGCACTGCCACCTTGCAATGTAAAACATATAACTCAACTGCACAAAACTATGGGGTAGAAGAACAACTTAATGTTTCTCATGGACGTACGTGTGACTGTCAACCAGATGGCAATCTGACAATGGCCAAAATAGAGGTGTGTTCCTCATAAAATAATGTCTCGCTTTCACACGGGGATCCCAGTTTCCATGGATTGTTTCATCCATGATTTCCTGGAGTCAGGGAGCCAGTGCCAGGGTCCTAACGCTGATGCCATTTGCTCCTGACAAAGAAAGGGGAGGGAAATGATTCATGCTGTTTCCACTGGTGGGAGGGGGAAGGACTTAAGTAGAAACTCGTGACTGTCAGAATTGCTGGCTGAATGTGGCTGCCAAAGGGCCTCAGTTGATAAAGGCCTTGCTAATCAGCAGAAATTACTATGAAAGGTGACAAGAGGTGATGGAGACAGATGGGGCTGCCAGGAGAGCCAACACAAGCAATAATAACATGGCGCTGAGATATGGGGGGAACAGAGGGTGTCCTTCTGTACTTGGATCCTGCTTCTAATGTGCAAAAGATGCAATGTTAAAGAAAACCACTGAAAAGAAATAGAGCATGGGGAATAACATGACTTGACTATAATATCACTAGGAAGAGAAATATTCCTCTGTTAGAATTGATAGCAAAATACATTAATTATTACAAGGTGAAACCAGAGACAGGCAAGAGACAAGGTTGATTGCCCATCAGCAAAGCGCTCTTACCTCTAAACCTGGCTGCCCTCCACTGACTGTAAGGTTGGCTACTTATCCTCCTAGGCTAACAGTGCCAGCTCTAGAGCAGCTTAGCCATTACAGACTATGGGAATTCAAGCACTTGGCACAGCTGGAAGAAGGATAAAAGCCATGAACACTGATGCTGAAATTCAAAAGTGGCAGATGGGGGCCACAGGGTGCAAATCTCAAGCTAACAGCTTTGTTAGTGTTTGTACAGTGCTCTGCATAAGCCAAGAGCTACTTCTTGCCACTCCGTGTCCTGCTGCTATCACCCAAACAACCTGCTGCTTCTGTAATCTCCTTTTCAGTTGCCCCAGCTGCAAATCTCCCACCACTCTAAAGCAAGATAGGAATTGAGGGGCAGGCAAATGGTACATTTGGTCTCGGATGGGCAGGCAAAAGTGCTACGAAATTCTCCTTACTGTTTTCTTACAGTGGGATGGCTTCCTTTACACTGGTACATACCAGACATCCACAGAGACTCACCACCTTATTTACAGGAAAATGTCAAAGTACAACAAAGCAAAACAACTACCTCACATAAGAGGAACTCAACTGGAGCTTAAGATCCCAGATCCCTCAAAATTGAACTTCCCATTGTGGAAATGGCTGCAGAGTGCTGGGGTGTGAGCAAAGCCTTCAACTTCTATGGTGAAATTGCTGTCTCCTTGAACTGCACAACTCAGCTTCTTCGATGTGGAAAGCGAACTCTTTTGTAATTACTAGTTGCATCTGTTAGATTAGAATGCAAAGAGTTCACTGCTTTGAATTGCAGAAAGCAGTCAGTTTGTCAGAGGGCAGAAGGAGAATAGTATTTACACCTGCAGCCAGGAATCACTGGGAACTCCCTCACCTGGAGGAACCCACCTGAGGGCAAGCCAGAGTCCCACAGAGATGAGGAACCAAAAGAGAGTCACATTTTCAAAACATGAGAAACACAGCCTAAGGAAACAGGCAGGGTTTTGTTGTGCAGAGGTTGTTGTGCAGGAATATCCTTCTCTTTGCACACAAGCTTTGCTATGCCATGAGCAAAAGGCATAGGAAAACAGGAAAGCTTATGCAGATCCAAACAAGCATCTGCCTTGCCTATGTGTATTTCTTCCCTAAGACAGTAACCTGAATGTTTAGACACTGACTGCACCCTCTGTTTCTCTGAACGTTCTCTAAAAAATCCATGTCCAAAACTTCAGGACCAAGTCATCTAACATATGAAAGCAGAAGAGCTTAATCATCACTCAAGTTATCAAGACATTATGCCAAATCAATGAGTAAAACATCAACCACATCTCACCACTTGTGCTGAAACACTTGGCTTATCTTCTGTATCAGCTGACACCAGTCACCTGATTTCACACAGGTAGTTAGTGGCTCCTAACCTGTGATCTCCAAATCTCCAGTGGTCCACAGACACTCTGCAGGGATCATCGTTCATTGGTACAGTTTTGAGAACCAGCAGCCCCTGCTTTACTCTGTCTGTTTGCTAGTCAACATGCTCATATCATGTTAGCTACTCCACCTCCTGCCCCACAGAGTGCAAAAATGAGTGTCAAATGCATCTGTACCACATTTCTTAACCAAAATGCTCTTCCTGAAGAGCTGGAATATGCCCCTCTTACTACACCAACTTTTTATCTGCGCTTTAAGAAAACACGCTATGTAACACCTGGCTCACTGAGGCCTGATGAAGTCAACAGGCTTCTATTTGCTGACACTAGTCATGTCATGGAAGGACCGTACGGTCCCTGCTCAGCTTTTTAAAGCACAGGCCTTAATGAACTGAGCCTACTAAAACATTTCCACTGTCTTATGAGCTTTTATGAGATTTGCCATCAATGCACGTGTTGGTGTGACACTTAGCCAGAGATACTGGGACCAGCGCCAGCCCCACTGACAGAGCATCTCTCATACGTCCACTGGGGCTGGAGACCTTGCAGCAAGGTCACTGCAGGGAGGTGGGTTTGCACCGCACCCTTGCCAAACAACACTGGAAAAGCACAGTAAGGTCGTAGCCACATCCTCTGGTGTGACTGGCAGTAACACTGCTTGGGAGACTCCACCCTTATGCTGGTTGAAGCTGCAAATAAAATAATATTTGCACTCACACCACGTAGATCAAAGTCTTTCATTATTATTATTAGGAGGTAGGTCTTGCAATAACTTGGTGTTATGGCATATGCTCCTATAGGAATGCTGCAGATAGAAATTGAGGAGTAGGGAAACAAAGATGACTTTGCAGGATGACAAAATGAGCACACAGTAATGGCAGCAATAAAGCCGGTCCCCAGATCCCTCTGCTACAGAGGGATGTAGAAGGAAACTACATCTAAGTTAGCATTCATGGCCAGAAAATCTGTCTTAAGCATTTATTCTAATGAAAAACAAATCCTCAATCTGCCACAAAAGAGGGAAAATTCTGTCCTATGGAAGACCTCAATTAAGTCAGCTGCCAGGTACACATGTACCACATTACAGAAGGTGAAATTCAGCACTCAGATTGGCAGGGACACTGCTCCTCAGAGCAGCTGTGGTATCTGGAAGGCACCAATTAACACAGGAATTGAACAAACAAACAGCTTGGCGGCAAATATAACTAGGTGCCTGTGCTTGTCAGAGTCTGGAAATCAACAGCTCGGGTTTCAGAGAGCAGTATTCAGAAACAAACTTCCCTGTGCTTCAAAAACAGAGCACCGTTCTTTCTTTCCAAATGGAAACGCTCTCCCAGAGTCCTTCAAGCTAAACCTCGGAACAGTTTTAAGCTGAATTTTCAGCACGCTAAGACATGGAAGCAAAGCAGTGAACAACAACCAGACCACTGATGGCCAGCCTGAGACAGGAAGCTCGTCTGCAGGCAATGCCAGCATCTCAAAGGCATCATTCTTGGGTTCCAGGCATCTTTGTAACGTGTGACAAAGACAGTCTACTGTGGATATTTCTTCTTCTATCCCTGATAGAAGTGCTGTTGATTTCAAAGGTGCAAGGGCACATTGGACTGCCGACAGTACGCAGACGAGAAGGGCATTTTGACTTCCAGCTCACATTTAGGTCTGACCATGCCTACCCCTCTCTGTTCTGACTCCAAAGGCTCTTTCCCTGCCTTCCCTGTGCTTACAGCACAATGACTGGCCTCTGTTGCATGCAACTGTCCCAGATGAGTGCATTTCAGCCATTTCCAGCTCATGCCACTTAACACAAAATACACTCATCTCAGCACCAGCACTGCCTGCTAAAACTGCATGAGAGCTGAGACTCATTCCCTAAAAAATCAAGTTCTTTTTCCAGATTCCTCCACAAGCAAGTAAATTCACCACTTATGTATGCAAGAGCATCTCAGAAAGACAGAGCTGCTGTCCTAGATAGAACCTCCCCTGGGTAATGCAAAGAGCATGCGTCTGAACTCAGGAGAAAACAGCGCTGTCAGGCAACAGCAGCTTCCCCCACTGGAAGATGCAGAATAAAAAGCCCCTTTCAGGGATTAATGCTCTCACCAATTACTTGCCCCTTGAAAGGAAATGTGCCCTCAGTCGAGGTGACAGCAGGACCCTATGCAAGCTTTCATTTCCCTTTCATGGTTAATATGGCCTTTTTACTGCCCAGGAAAAAGGAAAAAAAGGCAGACTGGAAACTAATGTTTTGTTATTTTTTATTTTTATTAAGGATCACTGGGCCAAGCAATATAAAAACATAAAAATAACCCCAAATTTATTGCTAAATTAAAGAAAAAACAGTAAAATGAATAGGCATAGAAATCTGAATTAGGAATGTGATCTGATAACTACCCTTTCGGGCCCTGATTAATTGCATTTGAAGCCAAGGAGACACAGAGCAGCCAAACGGGACTGACTACTAACAAAATATACATGACCAAACAAACTGGTCTTTCTCCCTGTGTGCCACCACACCGGAATGGCAGCTCCCCAAGTGCTGTTTGCCTTTGTGTCCTGGTGTGCAGTGCTATGCAGGTCTGGCCAGAGTTATAAAGTCCCACTACTGGGTACCTTGGATAACCCCGCTGGGGTGGTCCAGCCTGCAGACTTGTGGTCTCCAACTACTGGGTCAAAAATGGACAGATGCCATCTCCTGCATTTCTAGATGGAGAATAACCACCCGTGTGTCTAGCTGGTACAGTTCAAGACAGCAGTTTCACCAGTCGTTACCACACACTGACAAAGGACAGAAGATTTAATCCATTCTGTTGCAGCCATGTAAGAGTGTTGCGTTCGGTTGGGTCAAAGATCTATCTGTAATCCTGCTCCCTGTCAGCAAGAGTAGTCAGAAAAAAAACAAGGAAGAAATTCAAAGCACAGGATGCATGCAATAGGATTCTCCTGACATATATTCCCCATTCCTGCACATCAGGTGTCAGAATTTTTCCAAATTAAAAATTGTTTATAATAACCACTGTTGACTCCATCCTACAGAAATTGCACTAGTGCTTTCTTGAACTCGCAGATGGTGCATTCCCTGTGGAGATCTCTGGAAACAACTTTCATAATTTAATCATATGGCATGTAATTACATACTCCCTTTTCACTTTAAGCTTGCTTTCCGAATTTCAGAGGCTGTACCTGTTTTTTGCATTCCGAGAATCAAAAATAATCACGTCCTCGTCATCTTCTCAAATCCTTCACAATTCCACAAAATTCTGTGTCAGACAGAAGACTTCTCATCTATTTATTCTCCCCATGCAGAAGGTAATTCACCTCTCTAATCCCCGCTGTCATCCTTCTCAGCACCTTGTTACACCTTTCTTGAGAGGCAACACACAGTGCCCACAATGTGAGGAAATCACTGTTAAACTGAACTGTTCCACTGTTGAAGCTCTGTGTTTTGTTCTCCACTCTCTGTCTAATTCCTTCAAATACCAGTTTGGCCTTCTGGCTGCTGCTGACTACTGAGCTGTAGCTTTTGTGGAAACATCCTCAAACCTACTGAAACCTCACTGCTGGATTGCAATGAATCTTTTTCTTCCTCCATTGCACCGCTTTGTACTTACCAGCATCACATTGTGTTTTTGCCATCAGAAACATGAGATCCTCCTTCAGCTTTTAGCAGTCAGCTCCCAATTTGAATACCCTCAGTAACTTTGTGACTAGCTAAGTTCATTATAACTCTAACATCCCCTTTTGCAGATACTGGGTTGATCCTAGAACAGCTCCTTCGAGAATCTTTGCTGATAAAAACAACTTTCTTTTTGGATATGAAGTTTTAAGACCTTTGTTCCAGGAGAATGCATCTTTTCAAACTGTGGGCTCATCTGCACCTATTGGCTTTCAATCATCCATTTTAAAAACTTTCCTGTAATATTTTTAATTTCAAGTGTCAGAAACCAAGGATTATTGTTAATGTCCACAACCATCAAAGCATCCAGCCTTAAACAGAGACTCCAATCTGGCAGAAAATAAGCTTACAGCCTATGTCAGTCATACATCAAATAACAAGAATGGCTGTTAATATAATTATCTTCTTATTGCTATTTTGGGAGGCACAGTAGGTTTTGATGGAGCTTGCAGTAATAGGATCTCTTATGCCATGATTTACAAGCATGTCTGTCTTGAACAATTTTCCACATGGGAAATTAATCACATTCTGCCTAATGGGAGGGAAAATATCCCTTTGCAGTTTCAATTGGATTTGCCATGGTCAATTGGGCATGGGATTCTCCTTTATCCTTAGTTATAATCCGAGGTGTAGTGATGTCATCCAAAATTTGCTGCTAGACTCCACAGATGGAGATAATTCATTAATTGGCAATACTTCTACAGAATGCTCATTGGCCCACAATGAGTTAAGGCAAATCTACCAACATGGCATGGCCAAAAAGTTGGACTGTGGCATATATCAGCTATTGTACATAGTTATTTCAGAAACTACGCCCCAGAAAATTTCAATTACAGATTTTTTACAGTCCAGCGCCATTACTTCTCTGGTAGAGAAATCCTCAGCTCAGGTTTCAGAAGCAGGCAACACACCTCCCCCAGCAGTGCACCTACACAGACCATTCCGTTAACTGACACACAGATTCCTGAAGGTAAACTTCTGCAAGACACCACAAGGAACTGAATATGAGGTCCTCCATGTGCCTGGCCAATGACAAACCTGCAGTTAGCTGTTTTTAATTCTCTACAAGGACTCAAGACTAAACTATCCAGAAACTCTAGCTGACTTTCCCTAATATCATTACTCAGATCATTTGCAAAAGGAATTTTAATCCCTTCCTCTTTTCTGCAGGATGCAGAGCGAATGTCTTGGTACCAATTCATCTCTACTGCATATCTCTGAGAAACACTTCAGCTCGGAAAACCCCAATTATGTTTTCAGTTCCAGTGGAAAAGGGGTGAGAAAAAAAGAACCAGAAAGAGTGAGGGAAAAGAAGATAGAAAATTAACAGTTAGTTAAGTGGCACCACAGATAAAGAAGGTATTTCCAGGTAGCAGGGAAGGACATCAGAAAGATCTGTGTCTCTGGAATCCCTTGACTTTGCCATTAAGAAGCAGAATGAAGTTACTCAATGTTCCTTTAAGGCTGAAAGACTAAAGGAAAACAGGACGGCTTAATGTAAAAAGAAGTAATCGTATGACTGGAAACTATGAGTGCCCCTAGCCAAGCACCCAAAGGAACTGAGTAATGTTCATTAGTCAGTGACTTTATTGGTACTTGGGACTTTCAACTGCTGAGCAGGATTTAGACTCAAAGATATTCTGGGGTATGCTACTCTATTTATGTTTGAACAGAATTCAGCCTCACCCCATGTAACATTTTTCCATGGCGATTCAAGCAGAAAAAGCCCTCACATTTTCCCTGGGCAGGACAGAAGCAGGGCTCTTCTTGGGATCAGCAGAGTGGAAAGAGAGAGGGGAAATGTCACAGCCCACCAGTGGTGTAAGGACAGGATGGAGAGGAGCAGGCCTCCTGCCAGGAACCTGAAGCTGTTTTCCAAAATATTTATTCCCATAGCAGAACCCACCATCACAGATGCTGTACAAACACAGGACAGCCCAACGTTAATTCATCCACAGTCTTAATGGTCAGTTCTACTGGGGCTTTTGAACAATAAATCTGCCTTTGCACACACAGTCAGTCCCAATGACTTTGCTCTCCAAGGTGAGTGACACGATGAGGAAAGGTGGTGATGAGCAGATCAGCAGTGGACAAAGAATTCTGTGCAGTGAGCCTCAGCTCAGCTTGCAGACCAGATCCAGAGCACAGGGGGATTAAAAGGACTTTTGCTTTCTTTACTGCGGCTGCATCAAGCCTTAGCTTACGTATCCACCTTCAGAATTTCATAAATATGCATTTTCTAGCATAGTCTCCTTACATCACCCTCTCTTCAAGGACAGCCATTTGAATCCCAAACAGATCCTTAACTCACTCTGAGTTAATATGCAGATCTTCTTTCAAGTACCTTCTTTTTCATGTTATTTACCCAGAAGTACCAGACAACTCTTTTTCACAGGTATTTCTTTGTAGTTTAGCAACGTTTCTGATTTTTCTATCAATGACACTGCTTTCCACATAGTTTAGCTCACAATTTCTCAATTTATGTTCATGTGCCAAGAGGATAAGACAGGTGCATTTCATCTACTGCTTTCAGTTTTAATTATATAACCGTTACTTGAAAAAGAGGGCTGTTTTGAAAATCCATTCAGTACTAAAAAAAACTAATTTACTTCCAATATTTTGAATGCATGCAGGGCATTACCTTTAAGGACACACTGACTCTTCGCTGCCTAGGAGGGATTCAAGAGGTTCAATCCTGAGTATTCCAACAAGTCACAGAATCATAGAATCATTAAGGTTAGAAAAGACCTCTAAGATCATCTAGTCCAACTGCCCATCTACCATCAAATTGCCCACTGAATCATGTTATAGAGTACATCTACACATTTCTGGAACACCTCCAGGGATGGTGAACCCACCACCTCCCTGGGCAGCCTGTTCCTGTGCTTCACTACTCTTTTGGAGAAGTTTTCCTAATACCCAACCTGAACCTCCTCCCCTGATGCAACTTGAGGCCATTCTTTTTTGTTCTATCGCTGTTACTGGGAGAAGATGCCAACTCCCATCCCACCACCACCTCTTTTCAGGGAGTTGGAAGGAGCTGATTGCTTTAGATCATCCTATAATCCCCAGAATGTACCTCTATGTTGGTAACAAATGCACAGCTCCTAAAATTCCCTGAGGAATCACAGGCACCAAAAAAAGCTGCAAAGAAAAATTCTTTCCTGGCCCTTTAGAGGCACTGCAGTAGACAAACACTGCAGAATGGGAAGTGCACGTTTCCAAATGAAAAAGGCATGAATGAGAGCTGAGTCTGGCCTCAGCAGCAGTATGACTGCAAAGCAAGCTAAACTGACTGACATCAGAGATGATGTCTCATTGCCGGGAGTGAGAACACAGCTCAGATATATGCAGATTAGGAACATATGCAGCATCTGTGATCCTGCGGCAGACATCAGCCAGCTTCAGGCTGCTGAGGAGAGGAGAATGAGCAGCACAAAAAGGACTTTGGAAAGAATACAAGCACCCACACTGGGTACTCTGCAGCACCACAAGGCTCTGCATGGGTGTTAGGAAGCAAAGAGAAGCTGTGTCCCTGTGCTGGAAAGAAGCAACGAGCAAGAATGACAGAAGCAAGAGACAGAAGTTAATGGGACTCAAAAGGATTATCCATGAGGAACCACTAGTAAACACAGATTTTCCTGCCAGCAAGTTGATGCTCTTGATGCTCGGGATAACTGTTTTCCTTTCGTTGTATTAAAATAACTAGCCAATTTGAAACAAAAGTCGAATTTCCCAATACACAAACGCAGCAGGAGCACACTGACACTTCAGAAAAAAGGAGCAGGGGTCAAATGACACTCAGACTCTTCTGAAAATTTCCTGCTGGAGTCTTTCACTCTGTAAAACCATCCTGAAGTAATCCAAACATTCCAGGTGGAAAAACCAGCTGCTTCCCTAAGTCAGCCTGAGACCTGCTCCCGTGATCCTTCACTTGTCCACCCAATAGAACAGGAAGGAGGCTTTCACTGGCTTCTTCAACATCTGGAGCCTGAAAAAGGTCAGACTGTGTCCCCTGTATGCCAGTGGGAGGTTCATACACCCTGCCTGTACCAACCTCTGTTTGCACAAGTCCATGTTTCATGAGCCTGATGCAGGATAAAATCAGTAGTTTGCTCTACCATACATCCAGCTCTGTACCACTGCACTTTTACTGTAGCCCCAACATCACAAGAAACCACACCTCCAGCAACCTCCTGCAAAGCAAAAGCTACTGAAAAACAGCTGGGATGGGGGTCCTCTGGTCCCCTTCATGCTGTCCCGTGAAAGCCACACTGTGTCTCCGCACCAGCCCAAAGCCCTTTGATGCCCATGTTTATATCTGTCCTTGACATCCTCCTGTCCTCCAAGGATGAGGTGGTGGACCCTCCTCTCTTACATGGCCCGCTACACAAGGCAAGCAGCCAAGAACATTCCTTTCCTTTGCAAAGAAATCAATTCACCATAATGTAGTAATTTAACACCCCAACAATTAAAAAGCCTGAGCTCAAACTTGCACTTCCACACATTTACTCAGAAGGGAAGAAAACCAATAAAAACACCATATAGCCATCACCAGAACCACCTCCATGAAAGCCCTAATTCCCTATATTGCTTTAATTAAAAGCGGATGAATAGCAGCCTAGAAACTTTTAAGAGGAATACAGCCAATCTATGGGCTTGTGAGAATAAAACAGGAGGAGGGAAACAAACACAAAAATCCTGCCAGTGTTAGGGCTTACCAGAGGATTACAACACTTCGCCTCTCTTCTCAGGAGAACTGGGGAGCAGAGAGGGCAAATCTGCATTGCCCACTGGAATGGGTGGTAGGAGCAGAACGCAGCTCTTGGGACATCAGCCCCGTCAGCACGGCTCATCTTCATGGCTCCCCAAGTAATGTTCCTAGAGCTGACACTGCAGAACCAAGGATCTGGTCTAATTGCAAAAGAAAGGGACGCAGGGGGAGAAAATCCTGTCAGATAGTGAGTATAGCTGACCTCTGGAATGGAGAACAACTCGACGAGGAATAATCTAATCCATAAGAGTGAAGTACTGATCACTGCTGTTACAGCAACAGACCACCCTGCTTCAGGGGACATCTGCAGACAGAGGTGAACATGGCTTCTAAGCATGGCACTAAAGGCACTGTTTTGTCACAGGTAATTACAGAAGGGCTTTACTACTGTATTACTTGAGTGCTATGTGATGCTTTACGGATTTTTCTTTTAACACCATGGAAAGATGTGGAAATTCTCATTTGCCTCCTTTTTTTGCCCCAAAAGTCAGTGCAGTGAGACCAGGGGGAGATCCAGACCTCCTATATCCCACCCATCTTCTGTTTCCGCCTTGAAAAACACCTGCGGCAGAGTGAAAAACTGGAGATGAGCGGTGGGCAGGATGACTGACTAACCCTGTGACAACTGATGCTTTCCAAGATCACACCCTACAGATGAGAGAGGGGGAGAAATTGAATCTGAGTGCCTGCGTGGGCTCCAGCCATCCCTGTGCTCCCAGCACTGACCCACACACAGTGGGGAAGTTGTCCCAGGGGCTTTGTGGGAGCAGCACCCCCACACACCCAACGTGCACACACAGAATGAACCCAAATCAATTGTTTTTCCACTTGGGTGAGAGAAAATTAAAACCTTGCGAAAGTCGCTTTGCTTCAGAAGGAAAGCAAATTGGCTTTGCTTAGCTTTACTCCATCTTAGCCTCCTTATCAGTTTGATTTCATTCTTAAGTCTTTTAAAAACCTAGTGTCATATAATCTGGCAGCCCTGACGATGGGCTTTATAGAGAAAAACACAGGGAAAGGCTTTTCAAAAGCACTCATGCCTGCTGTAACCACTCCTGCTGAAATCAACAGTAAATCCAATGATACTGTTGGGAGCAGAGGGTCAAGGCTGAGCAGGCTTGGTGGTACAGAAACTTATGGGTGGGATTTGCAATCTCTTCAAAAATGATTACTAATAACAAAGTATATTAAAAATAAAGAGCTGAGCCATGACCCTAAAAATATTTACATATCTGCCTACCTTGCAGCTTGACAGTAATTACGGGGGAGCTGATCTCTCTAATGTAAGCCAGGAATAAGGGTTCAGATAGTTGTGGAGAGCCTTAGCTCGCAGGGGGAGTCAGCTACAGTGATTACGATGAAGGTGCTTGAGCTCTGCAGGACTGTTGTTGCACACACGCACAACAACACTCCTTAGGTGCACCAGGATGTTCATAAACACACAGTCACACCAGCACCAAACGTGAGACGGGACTTCTCTGGCTGAGATGGTGCTGGATATCTGGAGAAAAAGCCCTAAAATCCATTCATTTCTCAATGACCACAGCAGAACTTGGATAAGAAAACGAGGGCTAGCTAAGAAACACTAGCAAAAAATATGTATTTTATTATAGCTCTGCAGATCTGACTATGTGACATGAATTAATCTAACTTCAAAGGATGAAACATCGTAATTACAAACCATTGCATTGACTACAACCATTTCCAGGCTATGATGCAAGTACGACTGGAATAATATTGTGGGTACAGGATTACTCTAGTTCCCTATTAATGCCAAAAGGAAGAAGGATGTGACTTATTTTCTCTTCCTGACAAATCATCCTAAGACACTGCTGAATCAGATATGCTCGCAGCTTAAAATGAAATAAGTAAAAAAGTTTAACTTTTATTACTAAGTTTAAGGATGCATTAGTGAGAATGTGAAACTAAATCTTATTTAAATCCCTGCATTGTTCGTGAAATAAATCCTTAGATTTAGTAATTACTTCAGAACAGACAGTGAAGAGAGCTAGAAAAGGTCATTTCCACTGTTATTTGTTGCCGTGCAGTTTCAACCTCAGGTTCCTGCACAATACTGCAGTCTTCACAGCAAACATTTCAGGGGAAAATGTTTTAGGTGCATAAAGGCTACAACTGTTCCCACTACACTAAAGCCATAAAACTATTGCAATTGAACCAAAACTTGATAACAGCTTAATGGCATAGAGCAACATTTGGAGTAAACTGAAGCTGATCATACCATTCTAAAGCTCTTTTCCAAGTTAAAAGGCTCTTATTTACAGTTTTTACTTATACCCAAAAGACTGACATATTTTAACTAACCCGCCTTCCTTGTCTCCTTAACCTTGGTCCCTTTCCAAGAAAAAAGATGACATCTGGCCACAGATGGGGTTTGATTTCCAGCAGCAGAAATAACCCACAACACAAAATCCCTTGTGTTTATTTACTGAATTGTGGTGCATATCCTGAGAAGTGAGATTAGCCAGTATTTCCATGGTTAAACAGGTTGGGGGAACAGGCTTGAAGTGCCTCTGTTACCACATCAACCACTTACATGAAACAAATCTCTAAATCCTATTTTACATCTTCTGGCATCAGACGCCACCATAAAGCAGCATACACCAAGGCCCACTGATGGGTCAGCATCACCATCACTGCTGCTCACTCAATCTCCTTATATACAGGTCACCCCTGGGGGTATCTCTGCTGGCAGGGATATCTCAGCTGCTTGGTTTCATGTAAGAAAGACCACGGAGTGGGAAGAAGCTCAGGCAGGTTGCTCAATCAGGCTCCAGAGGAGCAGCAGCGCATCCCCAGCTGTGGGATGCTGCAATGAGATCGGATGCCAAGCAGGGCAGTATCAGGCTAGGAAGTTTCTTCTTGGCTTTGCAGCTGCTGGCTGCCCGCTGGTGGCTCTCCCGTCCCCTGTCACCACGTAATAGAGCCAGCAGCAAGGAGCTCCTTCTTCTCCCAGCCCCTAGGAGAAGGAGGTGGCTAGGGCATTGTGCAAAAGAAAATATTTATGTAGCTGGGGCCTTCCTTCCCCTGTCTTTTATTTTCTCCCCCTTCTTAAAGTGCCACAGATCAGCTGTTTCCATAATTGTGCAGGAAATGAGTTTCCCACTGGCTGGCAGCTTAACACCCTCATGCACTGAGGCTGCACCACTGCTGCCTGCTCCCACATCCACCCGGGATCCGCAGTGGATGGCTTCGGCCAGAAGGGAGATGGGACAGGGCCAGGCAAGCAGGAACAGAGCAGCACAACTATTCAACAATCCTTGTGGTACTGAGGAACCCCATTGCCTGGTCCGCGGGTCAGCCTAGGATCCCAGGAGACATGATGCTCTGTTTATGCCTCTTGGGAATAAACATCCACAACATAATAGCACAGCTTCCTGCCTGTATGCCACTCAGGAAATTCAGGCATATTTCAAGCTTGCAACTTTTTCTTTGTTCTTTGGACAGTTGTCCACTGGTGAGGTTGCTAAATGGCTTATTATCTATAGGTGACTTCTCCTCCCAACAGGAAATCTGCTAAACACAATTTGCCTTTTCTGTATTTGCTAGAAATATTTTTCCTTCTGGTCTTAGTATCTTGAAAGCTAATGACTTAAATAGATCAGCAATGACGACACTGTCCGGTGGGAACAGGCAGCAAATGCCTTTTCCTTGTACTCTGCTCCAACGGTTTTACTGCTTACCCGAGAGCTCTTCTGCATTCAGTGAGAAGAATGACATTCAATTGCATCCCTCACTCTGACAGTGCCCATAGCAAAGAAGTGAAGTCTGCCATAAGAACACATTGGGTGTCAAACCAGATTGCTTATTGCAGTGTTGCTTATTCTGGGTCAGCCCCGTGCCACTCGCAGCCCCGAATATGACAAGGAACCTGCAAGTCTGAACTTGCTGATGGTTAGGATGTAAAATCAGCAGGAGTGTAATTTTCTGCTCTTTATTTAGAGGTGGCAAAACCCTGATAGAAAATGACATGGTGAAAGTGCTTAACTTCAGACCCAAGGAAATCTGAGAGCAAACATTAATTACCTGCATCCTGAGCAAAAGCCTGGGGCCTGCATTAGCACCTCTGTGAATGGGAGAAGCTCAAGAGGATTAAGTTTCCCACTCTGAAGACTTTCTTTTCCTCACCTACCTACCCTTGGTTTCCTCTTTCTAATTCCCAAGTTATTTCCTTCTCTCTGCCTCAGTTTTCCCTTTAAACAGGACTACAACTCTGAAAATGTTGCAGGTGGGTAGAGACTGCAATGGGTTATTTCATTATAATGTAAGCAGATTCAGTATGGCAAGTCCCAGCCTGCAGTATCCCCTCACTCTGCTTCTAAATATAAAGATCCCCTTATGAGTGAGAACAAACATACTCACAAGAGCCTGAAAATAGCCACATTGTGGAGCAGGAAGGTCTGCAAACATACCATATTTAAGGACATCAGCACCCAAAAAGCTTAATGAATAGTGAAAATAGAGTGGCAGAAATCACTGTGATCAAACAGCAAATTCCCAGGTTCATTGTTTCCAAATCCTCAGGAAAAAAATAATCACAGCCTATTTTAAGCACATTAGTACATAAATAAATCAGCTGGCCCAGCCTAAGGACAGAGTGGGATGAAAACAGATGCAGAGGTTTAGGCTAATACTTAGCCTGTGAATCTCAACTGGGCTCTGCTCTCCTATATTGCTCAGGCAGCTTAACTCTGCATACGAGAGACAAGATGTGGCAGAAGAGAAACATCCAGAGGGAATCTCTACTGCCTGTGGGACTGTAAAGGCATCATAGTTCCTGGCAAGCCTGACTCCTGCATTAAAAAGCACTTTCATTATATAGGTCATTTGTTGATGGATTGTGGGAAAAGTCACATTTCAACCTAAAGATGAAGACAAGCAAACCCTTATATAAAGCCACCTTCTCTCCAGCCTGTGGGTTGAATGCAGAATGCTCTCAGACTTGCTACGTACCACCCACTTTAGATTACAGACTCACAGAGTTATTTTTAAAAAGTAATTATAGTAGTAGAGAGCACACTCATCTGGAACGGCTGCCCGAGGAAACGGCGAGCCCAGTGCAGCTCAAACTGCTTTAAAAGTCTATAATCGTGTTTATTTATCGCCTTTAAAAACAAGAATCAAAATCCAACTAATTTCTGAGTAAAAACGTTTGTTTATTTCCCCAAGGAATGCAGGCAGCTATACTGCACTGAAATGCTGCCCTGGTTGCAGGCAGCTATACTACACTAACAACCTTTTTGGTGGAGCACTGAGCATTAAAAACAATTCCCATTAGCTCTGGCTTCAAGCAAATCCAAACCAAAATCTTTTCCATTCTTTGTCTGCCCTTGAAACTGTGGCTTGGTAATTACAAAGCTCATCAGGAGACTCAGATGGTCTAACAGAGGCACACCATGTTCTGCATATGCTGATCTCTGCCCAGAGGTGGTTTCAGTGTGAGCTCTTAACGTATGAGGGAGGAGAAAAGTATTCTAGAGGGTTTGCCACTCCAGGAAGGGCATTGTTCTTTATTCCATTTGCTGCCTTGTAGATTTTGGATCTCTACATTGAGAGAGGACTCAGGAAAGACTGAAAGAGACAGAAGAGAACCAGATACTCGCCCAGAAGTCACCATCACTTCCCTGCTAAGTTTTGGGTAGGCAAGAAACCAAACCCAGACCTTCAGCCATGTTGCATGCTGGGCTCTGCTCAGCGGAGGCTGAACCCACAGAGACCTCAGGTAGAACAGTACTTGCAACAGACGCCCGCAGCAAGCAACAGGGACAGTGCCCAGCTTTATTAAAACAGCAACAAGATGATAATAAAAGCACTCAGAACAACCCCACTCATCCACTCCACCTTCTTTTTCCTTCCTTTTGTAACGATCTCAGGCCTTTGGCTCAAGCCCTATTAACGCCCAAAGACCTCCAGGAGACTTGACAATGCCTTTGAAACAGACTCAGTATGCAAAGCCCATGGCCCCCCTGCACCCAGTTATGTGGGGCTCGTTACAACTCCAGCAGCTCCTTCCTTTGAGCAAAGTGAGTGCTCTAAAAGCCGGTGGTTGTTGATGGCTGGCTTTTTTTTTGCAGGTTCTTCAATAGGAAGTAGCCTGAGGGCATCCTATGACCTCATGCTTGACGGCTGTAAAGACTTAAACCCTAAAAATATCCCCACAGAATCTGAAGAACATAATCCTCCTGCCTGTCCCCCTCCAAACCATCAATCCTCCCGCTGCTCAGCTCAGGAACAGCCGCTTCCTCCCGGCAGTCCTTGTTTTCCCTTCAAGCCTGGAGCCGACAGGAAATCCATTCTCCTCTTGTAAGAGACAGGAGATGAATTTTCCGCAATAGCTCTCCTAGCAAAGCAGAAAATAGAAAGAAACAATAGAAACTGCTTTCTCAAACAATAGGAGCTTCTGAAGAGCAGCTCTCCAGAAACACAGCATCACCCATTTATCTGCCAGTCCTAAATAAGCCTGAGTGGAAAGTAGCCAAGGACCTGTTAGCTATCTTGGCCCAAATATAAGGTCATTTTAAAGCTGGAGGCATCCCCCCCTTTCAAAGAACAGGAATGAAAACTGACAAAGCCTATATTAAAAGGAAATTATATTGCACTGTGGCATAGCTCCCAGAGAGCTCAAGCCCCCAGCATCCTGCACTTTGGGCCCATTCTCTAGCAGCTCCTTTGGGGTGGACTGCAGTGCTGACTAACTGCAGGTGGGTGGAAAGGGATAGAGGGGTGAGAGTCCCCTTTCTCCACCCAAGCTCACAGCCTGTAAGCCCCAGTCCCATATCCCCTGCACAGACTGCAAGGGGCCAGACCCATGAAGCAAGCATGTGGAGAAGGCACCAGGATCTCTGCAAACGTTGCTCAGTGAACTGCTCTTGCAGTGCAGATCTTATCTGGGAGAATGCTTGCTGCCTCCTGTTCAAGAAACCATGGCAGAATATCTCCTTAACTTGTATTTTGCAGGTTACTTGTCATTTGTATTACTCTTGTATTACGCAGCAAGACAGACATCTGAGACATGTGTGTGCCCATCAGACCTGCAGAGACTACACCCGCACACAAAAGGAACACTGTTTAGGATGATTTGCCTTGTATTTTAATCTAAAATGTCAGATATAACTGCATCCAATATAACTTTATCTGACATTTTTTCTTTTTTTTTTTTTTTTTTAAGTTTATATTTCTTTTTGACAGGCTCTGAACTGCTGCAACTCTGATCCTTTACAAGTGGGTCAGGGATTGAAAATGATGCTAAAGAAAAATTAAAATAACCTACTAATACCTTGCTGCCCAGGCCCAGAGAGCTGCAGGAATGGATAGCTGAAAGTGACAAAAAAAGCCTGCAATTAAACAAATATCTTTCTGCTCATTAAATCATAGAATCATTAAGGTTGAAAAAGACTAATAAGATTATCCTGTCCAAATCCCACTAAGAATTAAGACATTTCCTTTTAAATGTCTACCCATCAATAACTCTCCAAGGGAGAAAGGAGCTGGCAAGAGGATCATCTCTGATTCCTAAGTCTCTCCTCAGCTGGTGCATGCCCCAAATCCCCGTGTGTTGTGCCTGCCGTGCAGTGGGGAGTGAAGTAGAACTGCCCTGCATGCACAAATCACCACTGATATTCGGTCTCTTTGACAAAATTACACATGGTCACATCCTCATTTTGCTGATCCCGGCCTTGATTTGCACAGGTGGAACAGGAACCACAGGATCACAAGGCTACCACAGACATGGCTATAAGCTGAGCCCAATTGCTCTGCTGCAGCACAGAACCACCTCCGACCAAACCTCTGAACAAATGCAGCTTCTCTGCAGCCCGCGGAAAAACGAAAGGAGCCGAGTTGGAATGCAAGCAACCGAGAGGAAAACAACCAATGAAAACCTGTTGTCAACCTGCTCCAGCCTCTGTCCTCGCTTCTTCTTCCCCAAGGAAAAGACAGCATTTGTAAGGGAGGATAAAAAAAACCAACAACACAGCACCAAACCGAGATGGAGAAGCAGACATGGCCACCTGGGATGCAGTTCATCGGCAGGAGCTCTACCCTCTCTGCTGCGGCCCACGAGCGGCAGGGATGGGGGTGAGGATGGTCCCGGCCGGCGTTTGCTGGAGCTTACTCCCCAGCCTCCTGCATTGTGCAAAACGGGGAGGCTCCCGCTGTGCTCCCCAGCTGGCCCAGCTGCCTGGGCGGTGCTGCCATCTCCTCCTGTGCCCGGGGCCGCCGCGCCCATCCTGACGCACACATGCACGCAGGTGGGGCTGCGGCCGCCCTCGGATGGGGCTCACGACCCCAGCGCCTGCTTGGTGTTGGGGCTGGGAGCTGAGCGGCACAGCCCGTTCTGGCCCACCTGCTTGGCTTTGCCTGGCAGCTCCTTTGTCTCCGAACCACAGTCTTTCCCCCCAGGAAAGTGCATCAGGCTGTGGTGGGGCCAGCACCATTTCATCCAATCCAACGGCACTGAGATCTGCCAGGAGCCCCAAAAAGGCTCCTTTCTGCTTTCCTCTCCCCAACCAAGGAGGGAGAAAATCTGAGTGGGAAACAAAGGAAGCGAAAAGAAACCTTTCTGAGAGGCCCCCCCAGTGCTGGAGGAAGGGACTGGGCTGGCCTCTGCAGCTGCCAGGATGATCTGGTAGGGCTCCCCACAACATCAGAGATCCAGCTTCCCAATGCTAAGGAAAATCAGGCAAATGGAGCAATCCATCTCCCTTTTCAGGCAGCAGAGAAGATGCTGGAAGGAATTTCCAACAAAACCCATGCAGAAATCCCCAAACTTTTATTATGGCTCAAGTCCTCTTTGAAAGTCTAGGCTCAAACCACACTGCTACATGGGCACAAAGCATCAGGAGCCCACCTTTGTCTCCCTCAGACCTCCACAGCAGGAGCCCAAGCTTCCCTCTCTTCCTCCCTCCCTCACAGGGATCTGCAGCCCAGTAGCAACACGAGACTGTGTTTTCCTCAAGGCCACACTTTGGAAGATGCCATGGAACAAGAGGAGCTGACATCGCTCAAGCTTCAGCTTTGTCTCCAGACGGCTCTTCTGTTTAGTGCCAAGAGAAATGAAAAACAATGCAAGCCATGCAGTCTCAGGGTCAGCCATTGCAAAACTGTTAATCTTGGGGCTGCATTGCTCAGACTCTGTCATTTATATTTGCCACTGTATTTGCCAGAAGCACAACAGAGCAGTCTTTTCCTTTCGTCTGAATTTCTTTTATTACCTCAAGACCCTTGAAATATGGGTGCACAAACCAACAACCTCTCTATCTGCATCAGCAGAGAGAAGAAGAGACAGAGGGAGCAAAGTTTCACATCCACAGTCCAAGGACTGTTCCTTGGATTTGCAGCAGAAGTGATGGAGAAATCAGTGCCTTTCAGATGGGCTCAACCAACAGCCCCACAGTCAAACAGCACTTTTAATCTCTGGGTTTTTGTTTGTTTGTTTGTTTGTTTTTACAAACTATCTTCAGTCTAGACAGGGTTTTTGTAGCAAATTTTATTCTAACTTTTTCACAACCTCCTTCCACCTTCCCTAACAAAGACCTCATACCACTACCTTAAAAATTAAATCATGCTCTCTGGGCATCCCATAAAATTTTTCCTCTCCCTTACTCCTTCAATGAAGGCTTTTTCAACAGTAAAAAAAAAAGCAAAAAAGGAAATCAGAGAGAAAAAAAGAAAAAAACTTATAAGAAGATAAAATCGGAAAAGGATAGGAAAAAGTCTAAGTTCTTCCTCTTTGTTATGATTTAAAAAAGAAATTCAAGAAAAAAAATCAGCGTAGCAAAGGAAGTCTCAAACATAAAACAAAACTACAAAATAATCCAGAGAATATACTTGATTATTTCCTTGCTCATTTCCATGGCTATGAAGCTGCAGTCTTTATTTGTGTAGGAAGGAAGGAAAATATTTGAAGAAAGAAATTGATAGAAATAAGATACACAAAAGGTGTCTAAGGGAAGGAAAACTGCCCTTTTCCTTCTTTTGGACCCAGTATGGTCTCTCCTTGGAGGGCAAGGCTCTGTAGTCTTCTACACTTTTCTTGTTCTTACAGGTAAAAGGCTTGACTGCCCCAACAAGACACCTTGCCTAGTAACTCGCAGCAATGTAACCACAGCAAAACAACAGTAGTGAGCACAAAGGGGGCTATCAACTGTGTGTAAAGCAAAAATCACAGCCAAAATGTAACAGGTCACCTAAGCAGTGGCCATCTGCAGAGCTCCATCAAGTCCAAGTGGGGATGAAAACACACTGGCTCCATGTTCCTCTGCCTTCCACTGCAGCACATGGTTTGGGTATTGCCATCACCCAACTCCTGCATACAGACCACGCCTGCCCAGGCTGCTATGGCTCCACTGCACTACGTATGACCTGCCAGCCAGTCCCACGCGCACCTTCTCCTTTAGCAAAGTGACCTGGCCCTTAATTCTCCAAGCTCTGATCATGCCGTTATTTCAAGAGATCATCGCGGCATCACTGACAAGCAGGAGTGCTGATACCCAGTAGCCACTGTGTCAGTGTCAGCTTTCTACAACAGACCTGATGGGAGGAAGCCATCAAAGCCCACAAGCTGCACAGGCAACCGAGGGCACTCAGCACCTGGCAAGCAGAGTCACTACAGCTTAGCTGAATCAAGCCAGTAATAAGCAAGCATGATCATAACATCTTCATAAAAATAGGATTTAAGTGCAAACATCTGCCTTGCTGTTTTTTAATTAAGACAGTTTACATCTACTCCTTTCAGTGATCCACAGCTCCAGCAGCAGAAATGCCATGCATATTCTAATTAAGGCAGCTAGTTTATTTAACAGTTTGACATTGTTTTACATTAGCTGAGTCACCTTGTTGCTGGATAAAGCAGCAAATGCTTTTCAGCAGTTCAACAAGAAAAAGGCAGAGATTCTGTATCAAAAGTAGAACGTGTATCACAGATACACAGATACAAATTGAATACAGCTGAAGTCTATTCTACTCCAGCAGCTCCTCTCTTTGGGACACTAAGTCAACCCAAATGTTTCCCAGATATAACTCTTCCTCTCAAGGACACACATCTCTCTCATGTTCTTGTAGGGTGGGAAGGGTGGGAAGTGTTATAACAGACATATGGGATGTATCTCATTCTCCACAAAAATCACCCACCCATATATCAGGACATACATCACTAAGAACTGCACGCAGGCTGAGCATCTGTGCCCTGGATTCAGCCAACATTTTTCTGGGACAAAGTAAAAGAAATTGGCCAGTGACAGTCAGTGCAGAGGAAAAAAAATGTTACCCACAGACAGAGATTTTCCTACAACACCTCACCTAAAGTCATTTGCACATCTATATGGTGCTTTTCACGGATCTCAAACTGATTTGCAGCAGGGAAGGCAAGCAGGCAGTTCCCATTCTCATTGTATAGGGATTTCACAAAGTGGTTCATCTATGAGTTTGTTCATTGCTCAACTGGAAACAGAGGCTGATCTTGGACTCCTCTCATTCCACATTAGAAATAAAGGGCAACACCACCTCCCCCTGGCTGCATAGGGTCTGGATGTAGTACAGAGAGCTGGGGCCATCTTGTAGAAGGCCCATGTAGGCTGCCAGGCTGCCATGCTGCCCTACTGTGGCTTCAATGCTTGCATCACGTATTTGCACTGCTGGCTTACAGTTCCCTGCTAGCTCTGGAGCTGTGCTAACCACACAACAGCAGCAGATTCTCTGCCTGAAACAGTGTCACAAACCACAGCATGCTCCCAGTGAGGACTAAGCTCTCCCATCGCAACTTCTTTTTTGGGGAAGAGCTGGGATCTCCTTTTTATAGTTAAAGGCAGAACAGACCTTTTAACAGGCTGAAATTACTCTATTTATCCTAACACTCAGTGCAGTGAGCCAGACTTTAAGCCAACAGCTAGAATCGTGCAGTCAAACAATAGAGAGCTGGCCTGAGTCTGAATTTCCAAGAGCACGCTGCGGTCTGGCTCATCTCCACCATGCCAGCACTGCCATCGCTGCTGGAAGCGTGTGTGCTTCCCCTGAGGAGCGGGCATCTATCATGTCCAGCCCCTCTCTGAAAGCTGACAGGGAGATAGTAGCTCAGGCCAAAGAGAGACTTATTTTTGGCCAGTATTGCAGTAATCCCCTTTGCATTTAGTCTTCTCACAGTTTTGGTCTTTTTAATATCTCAGTGGCAACTCTAACTATTCATCCTTTATTATACAGTAACATCGTACGCAGAGCTATGACACACAGAAATGAAGACAACGGTGTCTTTGGTTTCCAGTGGCCTCCTTGTTTCAGGCTGTGAAGTTGTAGCCCGTGGGCACAGTCCCATAGAAGCCACCAAAACCCTTTGTGCAAGAGGGCATGAGCCAGCCTGAACCTGAACAGCAGATATATAAGACCCCCCTGGGAGCCCTACTGACCATGCCAGTTATGTAGGAGGAAGAGGAGGCCTGGTACCACAGGGCAGCATTACAAGTTCCCAGGGAAAAGGTATTTGTAGGACCCAGTCACAAAAAGTACTGAAGACCTTGGCTGGGGAATTGCAAGTCCCAATTCATGGCTTAGGTTGGGAGGGACCTTAAAGATCATCGAGCTCCAACTTCTTGCCATGGGCTGGGTCACCAAACTGGATCAGGCACTCTCATTCATCTTGCTTAGGGCCTTAGCCATAATGTTACCTGGTAGAAAAGGGATGATTCTTTGTTTGGGGTCTTTCTGTCCTCCTTCAATGGGAAACTTGTCCAGAAGCTGCATCTGCAAAGGAAACAGAACAAATGTCTTAGGGGGAAGGTACAGACTGGCCACTTAAGGATAGAGGATTTCTTGGTCTGTGTGTGGTTTGAAAGGATTAGCAAAGCAAAGCAACTGCAGGAATCCTTCAGCCCAGTTGCAGGGGAGTATGTACATAAAAAGGTACGATACAGCTCCCTCCAAGAAAGGGAGGGCAGGTTTCTGGCAGCGCACAGGAGCTGGGATGGGGCCCAGGCAGACATCTGAGCCTGGCCTTGCCGTGCTTCTAAAATTAGGCTCTCATCCTTCATTACAAACACACGCCTCATCTCTAATCCCCAGTCTGCCCAGGTTGGTGGAGACAGTTTTTTACCTGTCCCCATGACAGACCACCCGCCCGGCTAAAAATGCTGCTCAGGCAACAAGGATTAAAGGCTTTCTAATAAAACAACCTATCTGTCTTCTTGCTGGTAAGACACTGCCCACTACCCTGGTCCATTCAGAGCATTCCAGCTTTCCCATGGAGAAACAGATGGGTGTCAAGCACCCTTGAAGACATGGTTATGGACCACCCAAGCCAGCATTTCACCCAGCTCAGTTTGGCCCTGCCAACTCCCAAATGCTGTCCACCACAACCACTTGCTTCTAACACACCCCTAAGGGTCTACTGAGAACAGAGCCCTGTTGGAGATAACCAGACTCTAGTTTGAGAAGCTCAAAGAAGCACTGATGGCCACAGCCAACTTACATGCTGGAGAGACCACACCACCTGTGCCTAGGCAAGCAGTACGCTGACCCCATGTTCCTAAATGACCCTCCTGATCTCTGTTTGGGGACACTTCATTCAGCATTTAACTAAAGCATCACTACGTGTCCAGCAGTGAGGGTCTGCAAGTTAAACAACCCTTTTGCTCAACAGATTTCCTTTAAAAAAATATTTTTTTGCTAACACAGGAAAAAAAAAAAGACTTTTTTTTTTTACTGTTTTTGTTTTAAATACACAGAACCCTTCGTCTCTTCCACTGCACACAACACCTCCACCATTTTCACCATATGGTGCAGCAAACCAGAGATCAAGAGGAAACATGGAAGTAGAAGGAACATCTGTGCGGGAGAAAACGTTAAAAGATCCCACATGTTTCCCCATCACGGAATCAGCCTGGTAAATAAATAGACCGTAGCTTTGCGGATTGTTAGCTCACTCACTTTTCTGCCTACGGAGACATGATTTTTATTGAAAATGGGCAATTTTGTTTTCTTGTAGATGGAGCTCCGGGTGTCTGAGGTCAGGAGTTCTGTTCAAAGAGAAGAAAAGGGAGGGGGGAAGTCTCCACTGAGTGACTTGAAGCTTCACCGCTCCTGCACTTTCAGCCAGGAAGGAGATTCTCACTTTACTACACAGAGACTGATTCAAGCTGGAACTGATACAGTCAAATTCCCTTGGTTGTTCCTGAAGTTAGATTAGCTTGGCTCATACAAGCCTTGTTAACCACATCAAGAGAGTCACAACATGTGTAGCTTAGTGCTATTTATCTAAAGGGTGGATATCAGCAAAATAGATGCAATAAACTGCAGCTGGTAGAGTCTAGATAAACTTTCCAAGAGTTTCTTGCTCCAGCTCTTGCTTCTACTGGGAAGGTGTGGATGGCAGAGAGCTGGGAGTGCCAGAGGTGCTCAGGAGGTCACCAGTACAAGTCACAGGGACATGACCTGCCCCAAAGGTAAAGTCCTCTGAAAGCATGGCAGATTTCTTATCTTCTTTCATATATGAGACAGTGTCCCAATGGGCAGTACACACTTTTGTGCGAAACCAAAGACAAGAGTGAAGCTGCATGGCTGGGCATCCTTGGAGGAGAGAGACAGTCCCTTTCCAAGTTTCTGACCCCAGACAACACGTGCTGCTGGCCTGTCGCTCCTGGACCAGTCAGCTGGGTCAGGCATTTGCAACACCCCATCAAGAGTGAGAGGCCTGTGCTTGACATCTGGGCTGGAGGGTCAGGATTAAACCGTCTGTCATGACACAGGGAACTTAACTGAGATCCTTCAAAGGATCTGAGAAAGGATATCACAGCAGTCCAGCAATTATGTACCTGCCTCTATCCCCAGCTATTCTCATTAATGCCTACAAATCATTCCAAGCATGTCTATGTCTGTATAAACAACCAGTAGTGACAAGGAAAAACTGCAACACAGACTGGAAGGTAATGGCTTCCCAACAGTTTCTACAATGCAGGAAACCCTTCAGGATACCAAATCCCAACAAAAAGCTGAAGAAGCAGGGGGCCTTCTTCAGCACTTCCATGCACGCAGTTCTGCTATTCACGACCAATACAAGATCTAAAATTCTGGAAAAGCAGGATTTTGTGCCCTTTCACCCTTGGCAAGGGTGCAGAGCAGAAGAAAACAAAGAGATGGACCTAGGGGAAAAAAAAAATCAGCAACAGGCCTGAATGAAACAGCCCAAATCACAGAATCGTTTGAGTGGAAAGGGACCCTTAAAGGTCATCTAGTCCAACTCCCCTGCAATTAACATGACTGAGCCACAGAAACTCCTGATAGCCTCAGCACTTACCCCATCTGGATGACTAACAACCAAAGACCAATAAACAGATTGGAAATCCACCTAGTTTGATGCATGCAGAGCATCTGAAAGTTGAAAACTCTTGGTGACAAATGGTTTCCCATGAAATTATTATTATTGTTATTGCAAATATAAACGTGATTAACAAAACCTCATATCCTTCACTTAATCACAGAATCATTTGAGTTGGAAGAGACCCTTAAAGGCCATCTGGTCCAGCTCCCCTGCAGTGAACAGGGACACCCGCAGCTCCATCAGGTGCTCAGAACCCCATCCAGCCTGACTTTGGGTGTCTCCAGGGATGGGCATTCACCACCATTCTGGGCAGTCTGTGCCAGTGCCTCACCACCCTTATTGGAAAACGCTTCTTCCTTATATATAGCCTAAAGCTCCTTCACTTAATGTCCCAGATTATTCTGCTCAGGCACAGGCGATCTCCACTAAATGTTACTTGCATGTTTGATACGCAACATTTAACTTAGGATACAGGATTCACTGTGGGAAGCCAAGAAAGTTACCTGTCCCTCAGACTAAAATCAACAGACAGTGAAGGGAAAAAGGGCAGTCTGGATGTGGAGGCTTCCCAAAGGATGCAGTTAGGGCTGTAGCTGGCTTCAGGCAGACAAGAAAACACAAATGGGCAATGCAGGAAACCTGTGTGAGCTTATACTCAGTTTGCTTACAAGTATTAGTATACAAACTCTACCATGAGGGAGCCTCCAACCGTATGACCAATGTGATGAGCAGAAAGAAATCTGTTAGCACATCCCTGTGTCACAGGGTGGGGGATCCGTTTGGAAACAGGGAGGGTATATGGAAAGCGGGAAATGAGCTTCCCACCCATTCAGGCAGCATGTCTGGAGTCAGGCTGAACAAACACACCCCATTCCTGCTTCTGGCACAACAGATGTGTGTCCACAAATAATTCATCACCAAAACCACATCCCCAGGCTTTCTGTCCCCAGATTACTTCAGGTTTGCCAACAGCTTTCCTAAGTTAGTTCTCTACTGAGTCTTGCCTTGTGCTCTGAGCAGCTCTGTTCTTGCTTCTGCTCTGAACTTTTAGTAGATCATCCGTAAAGCTTATTGTCCAGACTATTACTTTCTTACAGTAAATGCAATTAATGATGTTAAAAATCAAGGGAATCACTTGTGTGAGTTGCTACTCACTGTAATGAGAGCACTGCCCTACCTCACTCCTTACTACTTGCACAGAACCGTGAAATCATTTGACTTGAAAGAATGGAAGAGGAAAAAGATTTCAGTGATTTCAACTTGCATAAGAACTGGCCTTTTTGTGTAAGTCCCAGCTCCTGGAAGTCAGCAATTGTTTGAGAATCATTGTTCATTGTGAAAAAACAACCAAAACCAACTAGCTTTTACACTGCCAAGCATAAATTTGAAAACGTCATCCAAATTCATCCTTGAAGGCCCAGAAACTGAAAGACAGCAAACACATTCTCCACACTTTTGGCAGTCAGTGTCCTAACTCACAGCTAAGCTTCAGAACATTCTACCTCAGGATCACCTTTGCCAAAGAAGGTGCATATGCAGCAAAGAAGGAGATGCTTCTGCCAACAAGAATTTTATTTGGCCCAGCAGTCAGCAGCTGATAGCATCTGTGATCACCTCCCATCACTTCTCTTGTGAAAATTAGATTCGATTCAGCTCCCTGTCTGCCTCATGGTGGTACCACCTGATTAGAAATCTAACAAAAAAAAAAAACAAAACACCCTTTGAGATGCTAAAAGTAAGATCTCTGAGGATGAGAAGCCAAGCAACTTCCTGCCAATTATTTACTTACTGCCTTTTATTTACCTTGATTAAACTTTCACAAAACAACATTTCCTTCCCTTTTAGATACAAGGACTAGAAGCACCTGAGTCTAAGGGGTGATGTCTCTTCTACAAGAGATCCGATTTTCACTCTGTTGTAAGCCAGCCAGGACATGAAAATACCAACTGTTTAATGGCCTGATCCTGTAACATTTGCCAGTGGGACCTTTGTTCCTGATTTGATTATGAGGTTTTGGAAGTGTGTGACTAAATTCACCTCCCTGAAGCTAATCCATTAGGACAGTTACCTGATCTCCATACACACCATACACTATGGACTCAAGCTGGAGTTTCCTGCTGGGCTGTTAATTCCTCTCCTTCCTTTCCTGCAGCAGTTTTTACTTTCCTTCAGTTAAAAGACTGAAGTTCTCCACACCTCTTAACATGAGCAAATTGGGACACCCACATAATCTCCTATCAGAGCGCATATTTTGCTGATTCCTTTCAAGTGGATGTAGCACTGCCTTGTGCACAGATAAAATCAAAGTCCTCCAGGAGGTCAGTGCTGCAATCACAGGAGATTTACTTTAACGCAGAGCGACCCCGAGAACGACTTTCATCCAAACCCATTACTTTGGCAAGTGAAACAACATCCAGAGCCACAAACAGATGTAGAACTCCAACCTTTTGCAAGAGACATGGGGCCTCTCCACAGTGTCTAATTTACTTTTGTCCCACCCAGAGAAACTGCCAGCTGATGACAAGCAAACCATGACCACGAGACTGAGAACAGCACGCTTCTGGCAAGGCAGCCGAAAAACCCCATCAACTTTACCACTTCACTCACAGTCACTCAAGTGGTCCCAATGTTATAACTCTTTCTACACTTCACGTGAAGAGGTGTATCACCTTCCCATGTCCAGAGTGCTCACTAGAAAATGTGTTTTTCATTAAAAAGCAAGCAAGCCATCAATAGCTTTAACTTTGCCACTGTTTGACTTGAAAGGTAAAGCACGTGAGGACAGGTAGGCACCAGGCATCCGGGCTGAGCTCTCAGGGATCTCCTCTCATGTGGCTTATCTGCACTCAATTAGAGTCCCAAGAAGGAAGGAAGGGCACAGAAGAGGAGGCATCAGTACAAGAATGACACTGTGTGCACCCTTCTGTTAAAAGGTTGCAAAGGAAACTGGGGAAAAAAGCAATGCTTCTACCAGGGATCTACAACTGGTGGTAATGAAATTCACACTCTCACCCAGATGGAACTGGGGCATCTGCAAACCAAAAAAGCTTGAAAGAAACTGATGTAGATAACAAAAGTTTGGATGAGAAGAGAGGGTAAGATACCAGAATGTAATAAGTTATCAGTTAAGCCCAGAGAAGAAAACCAGCCACACTGCTTGATGACCAATGGCCATCAGCTACATTTTGAGTTACATATGATATGATCTGGAAGAAGGGGAAAAGCTGGAACCAGGTTGAATCCTGCCATCTGCCAGAGTTTTCTCACAGATAAACCTCTCTGCGGCTCTGCCTCTGCTTTTTCAGTGATAAAATGAGACAGATCTCAGGAAGCTAAACAGGATATTTAATCAAGAGCCACCAAACACTCAGCCTTATTTTGCAGAGCAGAAGTCAGAGAGTCATTCCTTCCCATCTAAAGGAATTGTGTTCAAAATCAGCAAGACAAAAGTAAATCCAGGAGTTGTTATCAGTGGTTTTCAGTTACTTATTCTCACACTTGCAGGCTTGTCCATTTGTAGTATATTCCAAATTCTGGTTAACCAGAGCAACCAAGGGCATCTTTGACTTAAAGAAGATGGTTAGCAACCAGCTCTAGCAAATGGATCTCATTCCATTAGATAACATATTGGCATTTTAAGGATCCCTACCTCAGTCTGCAGGTGAACCACAAGCAGGAATGTGGACAATATGTGAGCCAGGCATCCCAGATTCATCTTCTACCTGCCTATTCAGAAATGATCATTGATTCAATGTTCTGATTTCGAGACAGCTTTTCTAAGCTAAGGTTCATCAGTGGAGCATCCATGACATAAGTAGAAAGACCAGATTTACCCAGCTCAGGATGCATCTGCTGAGATCAATAACAGAAGAACATGCGTGATGGAGAATAAAACTGCTACCTTGGGGACAGGTTTTCTCTAGGGCACAGCTCCTGGAGGGTTTCCCCTGGTTGTGGGTCACACAGAACTTTTTCTTCATCCTCCTCTGCTTTATCTTCTCACAGGAACAACACATGAAACGGCGCAGCCCATCTGCTGGCCACTCTCGTGCAACTGATATCCTATACAGCAGAAGGAGGTGAAACTCCATCTCTTCTAAAAGCAGTAACCAGCTCCATAATGCAGCTGGAATAATTGCATCAGGCAGCCAGTAACGCTGTCTCTCTCCTGGTGTTACATGATGCCACAGCGTGCGAGAGAAGCGCGTTAATTCAGTGCCTGAGAAGCAGCAGCAACTGGCTCCCCTTTTATTTTGAAAGCAAAAAGGGAAAAAATTAAAGCAAAAGCCATGCGAATAACCGGCTGACATGCCTGACAATTACAGCGTTATAGGACGTGTTCTGAATTAAATATAGTGCGATCCGTGAGAAAGTCAAACAAAAGCAGGAAAACGCATATAAAATAAAGAGAACAGACATTTAAAGCATGGTGTAATCCCCAAAGGGAAAATGCATCTCTCAGGTCTGAAAATTTCCACCAGAAATCTTGGAAATCTTACAAGCCCTTCAGTATCCAACTAAAACAGCCAGGGAGGAGAAGGGGAGGACGCAGGGAGTGGGGGCGTTTCCCCAACATAATCCATCAAAAGAGGGAATGCTGTTTCCCAGCTGAGAGATTTGGTATTTTTCTTAAAGAAAGCCTTCTCTAAGGGCTCCACGAAACGAGCCCAGCATTTGTGGCTAACACAGACTGGCAAAACATTCGGAGGTGCTGGTTTGGGATGACAGAGGCTCTTGGTGCATCTCTAAAGAACTTTTCAGAAAGCCCCCAGTGTCCCTTCACAGAGCAGCTATTGATGCATCTTGCCAGAAGCATTTTGTTTCCCCAGTGCTAAATTAGTCTGGCCTCATCTGACTTAACTGCACTGGAAGATGCTTAGACAAAGGCTACTTCATACTTTTCCATCATCCATGGTGGTTCTATGTCCCCTGGTTACTCTGCTATCCACAGCACATTTGCCCCGGTGACATCCCTTGGAAGTAAGGCCATACCATAATGCCTGTTTTGTAGGGAGAAAAGAAGAGATGAATGCTGTAGTTATATGGCACAGCAAGGTCACATGGAGATGTCAGAGACATGCTGATGCTATGCCCCTGCTGGTCAGTTAGCTGAGCTTCTGAGGAAAGCTCCTAGCTTTAGGAGGGGATGCAAACATTTTGCCTTTTTTCAGGTGCTGGCACATCCAGAGATAGCCCACGTAATCAGGCTGCACCATCTGGACGCATCCTAAAAGACTCACTGCAGGTCACAGCAAAAATCCAGAGTGGAGAGCTGACCACAGCTGTAGGGCACCTTCCTGACCTCCTGTTCAAGAGTGATGCAGATTTGCAGCACAGGTGGCAACATCCGGGAGCGGAGCACCAAACAGACAGGATGCAGCATCCCCACTCCACTGCTGAGCTCACACTGGTTTCTCCACAGGGCTGGAGAATCACATCTGAAGCAGATAGCAATGCCCTGTGCTGCCCTTACTGCTCTCTCATTAAGATGTAAGAGCTGATGTCACCTGTGTTTTAAGATAGAACTGCTCATCCAGACAGACCCATTTACACAAATCAATTTTGTTGCAATCAGCTCAAAGCCTCACAAACCCCATTTATATACTGAATTGTAGATGATTGTGCAACACAGAGTCCATCCTCAGTGAAACTGCAGCTGCTCAAACAGCAGTGACCACCATTTTGATTAGACCCACTTAAAACCACCTCTTGGTTCATTTTGAAGAATTTCGTGAGTCCTGAGACTATTCCCCTGCTTACACTACTATGAGAGTGATGAGACTTTAGCTCCAAATGTATGAAATTTAATCCCTCTGTTTTCTTAATCTACATCTTCTCTACAGCCTGTTAGCTCTGCTTGATATATTGTCCCTTGGAAACCACAAGTAACTTTAATATTGAAAACAGAAACAATAGCTCTGAACACAATGGCACATTTCACTTTAGAAGCTCCATCTGAAATGGTATCTAGTCATCTCCATAGGATGCTGCTCATAGCTCTGGGGAGACCGACTGCACAGCTCAGTACAGCAGAGAAACAGTGCCAAACAAAACATAGCAGCAGGTTTTAACAACACACTGCGAGGAGGCTCCTTTGTCTTCTTTCTCCCTACCTCCAAACCTCAAGATGTTTTGCCTGCGGATTTGGTTCCAAGCACATGTGTCTCCTGCCTTTGGGGTAATTTAGAAAGAATACAGACAACGAAACCCATCACCCAAGCTGTGCATGTAATAGATATCCTGCTCTGGGCCTTGGGGAAGTAAGCAAGCAGGCAGTAGGACAGGCGTTTCAAACAGCTCAGACCCAGCTGCAAGGCTTTACATTCCCAGCCCCACTGCGTGCCCTTGCCAAGCTGCCTGCTACCCAGGAAGGACAGATTCCAAGCCGGGGTCGCTCCCCTGGGCTTGCAGTAGAGAGAGGATTTATGATCTGGAACATAAGAACAAACCTAGGTTTGCAAAAATCTGTCATTCTTACCAGTATCTATCACACTGGCATCTCACAGATGTGCTTTTATCCACACACCCACCTCTTCTGGTGAAATCCACAGGCAACATCTCACAAAGCTGCTGTTAAAGACACCTCCTGTCCCCAGGACAAGTACAGAGGATGGGTGCCTTTGCTGGGCACCCAAACCCACGCGAGCTTCCCTTTCATCACTACCCACAAGGCTCCGTGCAGGTATTGGTCTGTTTTAAAAATATACGGATTTGTGCGATGCCTGAACCCTTACAGCCCATGCCCAGACACAGGAGCCCAGGGGACCCATACAGCCACTGGGATACCCCAAAGGACCTTGAAAACAGACCAGATCAGGAAACAAGGCTGTATGATGGGAATGACACCCCATCCTACAGAACAACCCCATCCTAGCTTCCAAAAAAGGGATGCCAGGACCAAAACCTTATTTCTGTAAGTACAAACCTGCTTTTAGGGACTAGGTTAATTTAATTGAGAATGAAATCCAACCCCAAAAAGTAGTCAGGCTGGCCTACCACCACCAGGTTGCTGGGAGCAGGGTGAGCACTGACTTTACAGGCCCGTGTTTCACCATGTGTGCTCTTTTGTTACTCCAGCATCTTTCACTCAGATAACAATTGCTCAGCCCTGACGTGCTGCTTGTACACCAGATGGTATTCTGTGTATTAAACCAACTAATCACATGCAATACTTGGCAGAGTATTAAAAGCATGGATGGAGGTCTTTGACAATGTTGGTTTTTGTTGTTGTTGTTTTGGGATCTTTTTAAAATCTCAGTAGCTTTTAAGTGGCGCAGGCACATTGTCAAGAAATGATGTTGGGGCTGTGACTTCTCCAAAACTACAGATGACAAAACTGCTGAAAGTTGTGAGGGACAAAGAGCGCTTAGAGGCCAATGTATGCATGTGGGAGGAAAGGGGCTCCATCCAGCCTGTCCTCACAGGAGGAGGCTTTCAGTCTGGTTCCCTGGTGGTGGCTGGGAGAGCTGAGGGCAGGGAGAGGGCTGCCGTCTGCTATTAACACCAGAACTGATGTGCCTAAGTGGTATGTCTGCCATCCCTGACTGCCAAACTCGAGTTATCTTCAGATTGTCTGGCCATGCACAGAGTCTTCTGTGGGGTAGGTGAAGAATGTACATTAATTAGGTGATGCAAATGTGCTTGGGTGACAGAAGGGTACTGGGGAGAACAAGCTGCAGAGAATGGGCAACCACAATTCACTCTACCCAACTGTCCATTCCCAAAATTTTATGAGAGACTTTTAAGGGAAGGAAGAGACTTACAGGCTGCTTTGGTGGCCAGGCTGATGTCCATCAAGGCAGGACAAATGAGGAAGCAAGCGTCTCTGCCTGTCTATGCTTTGTGACCAGCTTTAGAAGCTAGACGGGACAGACAGGCAAGACAGACAAGCATTAGTCATCTTGCATTGACCTCGCTGGGCACTGTGTGAGCACTTACAGCTATTTCTCACCCTCCCCAGGGGTTTTCAAGTCACTTTTCTGTTTTCCTCCCCACCACAAAAAGCCACATTAAAAAGACATGGGAAGAACATCTAGACAGTGGAAATATCCCCACAGATGTGCTGGAAGGCCCTTGTCTAGCCACTAGACTGCAGGTACCACACAGCTCTCCTGCTGCCCCTGGGCTGGGGCAGGGAGTTCACATTTCACAGCCCTCCCCACCAAAACTGCCCAATGACACTTTGTCAAAGCAAGCACCCAGGAACGTGGTAACTTACATGGACAAAATTCACCACTCAGGACCACATCCCAAGTCAAACTGAACAGTGGCTGGGTGGTATCCAGAACCAGCTGCTGGTCTGGGGATCACCCCTGACCCCAATGGCTCTGTAGGGTGATGTATCTGAATTTCAACAGCCTGATTTGAGGCTTAGAAAAACTTCTACAATGAAGTTCCTTGTTCTCTTCAGTGTGTTTTAGATCAGCCTTTAACACCCTGACATCAGTTATAGGGGATCAAGATGCGGCTTGTCTAAGGAATTGCATCTCCAGCCATCTGCAGAACCTAACCCTAAAACTTCAGTTTAAAAAAAAAATCCCAAAAAAGAAGTGAAGTGAGGGGGAGGTGGGAACACCAACACCAACTGCTATCTACCAGACTGCAAGCAAATTTGGAAATTAAGTTCCGTGCACGCTGAGGACAAGGCACACTATTGCAGAACAGAGATTGGCCATTTTTCCACCATAAAGCAATACATCAGCCTCAACAACTCACAACCCCTGCTGACCTTCATTATCAGATAGGGAGAGAAAAGGGTATGGAAGGGCAGGAGCTGCACACCTGTGGCCAACACTGCATGCAAACATGCTCAGCTGCTCTTTGCCAGCAACCCAGATGCAAAGTTATCTTGCTTAATAAGGTCTTCCTTTGGGGGGAAAACTTTGGCTTAAGTAACTGAACAAATAAATTACATAGCAGGCATACACATATAGGCACAAATAACCTATTTTGCTAAACCAGGTGCAGACGATTGTTCCCAGCCCTTCACCTGGGGCTGATGCTCATTTCTCCATGAGGTCAGATGCATAAGAACCTCGTGCTGGCCACAAATGGAGAAAAACCTAAGAACAGCTCAAGAAAAACAGAAACCAAGCTTAGAAGAAAATTTCCCTCTCCAACAGGTGTGGAGATGTGATTCTGTCTGGTTCCACTCATGGGCTTTTAACACAGACTGAAACCCCTACTGCAGATCTAAAACAGTTAAGGAGGCTTTGAAATCTCATCCCTGCTTTGAACCTTGCAGATTAGCATCAACGTGGAGAAGGATCTGAACTCAGAGGAAGATGCTCATATTTCGAAAGCAAGCGCTAGCAGGTGAAGGGGCGAGCAAAGGGATTTGCTCCATTACAGGCAGAAACAGCAGCCTGGACAGGTGATCCCCTTGCCTGGATGTGGGACTGAACAGGATTAATCAGTAAAAATACAACAGAGGCTTCAAAAGGAAAACAAATTTCCTTTATTAGCCATATTGAGGCATGCAACGAGGCAAACTGCCAGGATTCTGCTTCTCCTGCCTTCCTGTTAAAACTGAGCTGAAGAATACGATTCAAGCATCAAGGCTTTCAGTGGCAAACAGGCTGTCACTGTAATAGCATCTCATCTACTTAAAAGCATCTCTCAGATGTCAAAAAAGGCAGAAAAAGAACTCCAGACTTATCCTGACTCTGAATGCGTCCCTCGAGGTCTTGCTTCCACATGTGTTCCACACAGTGAAAACCTAACATCAGATCAGAATATGGAGAAAGGAGGTAAAACTAATAGGAGGAAAATATACTGATGAGGGGCTATAGGGTTGTCCAGGAGACATGCAGATGCTTTATGTGCCCACAAACAGGTAAGGAAAACAAACCAAAAACAACAACAAAAAAAAAAGAGAGATCCACTCAGAAAAGCAGCAGGAAGAGCTGAGATACATTTCTTGATTTCAGCACAATAATCAAGGATTTAGATGTTGCAGAAGTACCACTTTCCACACAGCCCCTCATGTCAGGGCAGTTCATTTTGCCATGATGTGAGCAGATTTTCACATATAAGCAAATTCCCTTTCAAGGGCAGCTTCTCTTCCAATTTGGCTTGTTGTACTGGGCAGTCTCCAGGAACTGTTATTGTTTCATCAACAGCAGTGAGCACACAGGATATCATGTAGGCAATAAATAAATATATAGTGGCTTATTCTTGAAGAATATTGCAGGCCTGCAAAATGGACACAGAGCAAGAAAGCGGCTGTTACAGTATTTCTGATATCCAAAATGATGACAGTTTCACAAGATGAGAATTGGGTCCTTGGACCAGAACCCAGTGCCAGGACTGAATTTAAGAATTCACATGAGAACAAAATGATCAATCTGAGCTTTCACCCTGGGCACAACCACTGCAACTGAGCACCTGTTGGTCGTGAGTGAATTTATCTCCTCTTAAAATCCAAAAGAGATGAAAGCTTTTATAGAAAGGGTAATCCAAAACCCATATCTCCAAAACCCAGCTTTTCCCACTTTAGTCAGGACAGAAGGAAAACAAACAAACAAACAAAAAAAACCCAGTGTTTTCCCTTGTACTGCTTTAATCTTTCTAAGAAAATAAGACTAAAGGGCAACACACCTAACGTGTAATTACATGACGAATTATAGTTTGCACCAGGTGTAGAAGTGCTAGAGACGGTTGCTAAAATTGCATCCCCACAGAGAAAACCAGCCGCAGTGCGTGTGGGCTGCAGCACAAGGAAGGCGAGCACGCAGCCCCTCCTGTACGACACTCTGGCTGCTGTAGCCCTGAAGTCCCACTCCAGTTGTCCCCATCCCCCTTCCCTCCTTCAATAAAACAGAGAGCCATACAGTGCCTTTATCTCAGAGAGCGCTTGAGCTCACTTAATGATGCTGTACAAAGGGATTATTTATTTCAATTTGTATCAATCAGGGCTTGAAGCCTCCTCATGCATTTTCCAGCCCAGACACCAAATAGACCTATGTCTGCTGGGAGCTGGTTTGTGCTCCTGAAATACAAATAAACACAGGTCACCACAAGGAAAGGAAAGAGTCTTCTACCCTAAAGACCAACTTAATTGAGAGCCTGACGGATCTGAAATCAATTTTTAAAAACATACTTAAAGGGCTATGGAAGGACTTTGTTCTGATGTGGAAAATTCACAGCTCCTAATATTAAGACATGGGTGGGGGGAGCTTGAAGTATGAATCAAAAATAATGTGGCTGTTTGAAGAAATTAGCAGCACCTATTTAAACCCACACCCATCTCCCTCCTCAAATAATCACCCCACGAGCAGAGATGGTTTATAGAGCCCTTTGGAAAATGTTCCTCACAGCCTGCCTTCCAAGCCCAAAATAAAATACATCACAGCCCAGCAAATACTTCAGAGTGCTGCTCTCTTTTCCCCCCATTCCACACCTCCCATTTGTTGCTAATTAAATGAACCAGCAGGTGCTTGAACCACAAGCTCAGCACAGTGGCAGTGAGTGCTGTAATGAAACCCCCCAGGAATGTCTTCTTGGAGAGCAGCACCCTTCCAGGGACTGAGCTTGGAGAGGAAAGATGAGATGATGGCAAGGGATGGGTCGAGCTCTAGCTGCGAGCTCAGCTATCAGCGTGCTTTCGAAGGACAGGTTGCTAGAAATAGCAGCATTCTGGGGAGGATGTTGGTTCCTCTCTGCTTTGCAAGCCACCTTTCCCCACAGTCCTGCTGCAACACGGTGTGCTCTGCTGTGGGGTTGGCCAAACCCCAGCCTCTTTTCTCACGCACTTTAGATCTAGGGTGGATGCGTCCTCACACTGTGATTCCCAGCTCACTACTCCTTCAATTAACTCCTTGATTAATAGAGCTGCTCCAGCCTGTATGGAATACCCCATACTTAGCCCCTACACATATGACTGAAACTTCTCATACGCTTATGGATCTTCATGGAATCATAGAATGGCTTGGGTTAGAAGGGACTCCAAGAATCATCAAGATCCAACCCCCTTGCCACAGGCAGGGCCACCAACCTCCAGATCTGGTTGGTGACCATCTAATTTGGTCTTGAACACCTCCAGACATGGAGTATCCACAGCCTCTCTGGGCAGCCTGTTCCAGACCTCACCACTCTTCTAAGAAGAGCTTCCCCCTGACATCCAATCTGAACCTTCCCTTCTTGAGCTTAAAACCATTCTCTCTTAACCTATCACTGTTTACCCTTGTAAAATCTTATTGCAGTACACAACATCACACATCGGTATGACAGCAAGGCACTACCATTTTGTTGCCCATTCTCCATGTGCAAAGTCTATCTGCAGAGTTTGACTCCAACCCAGGTAGCAACTCTGTGCTATTCCCCCCCACTCCTTGCACAAGACTGCTCCAATCCCACCTGCAAGCCCTCAGGATCACTCCCTGCATTTATCCCCAGGGCAGCAGCCCTTACTGACACTGAAGGCAGGAGGAAGCTCTGGCCAACACAGACAGGAGGAGACAACATCCATTTCTGCTGCTCAGCAACACAAGGAGATCAGTGCCCTGCTGAGGCAACCTCAGCTAAGTGAGGTACCCATACAGGGGCTCCAAGACCAACATGCTACACCAGTGACCCTGAGATAACATGGTACAAGCCTGGAAATCAGCTTCTCATCCCTTCTACAAATTTCACTTCCAGCAGTGAAAGGCTATCTGACCAGAATGTAATTCCAAGAAAGAAAAACACTATTTATATTTCTGCTGAGCAGTTCGCTTTTCTTTGGTCACTCTGCTGACTTTTCACTTCTTCACCAAATCCTGTTAGAAATGGCTAGGTTCTGGGGGGAGGAGAGGGAACGTGATCATTAAGGTCTGGCTTAGCTACTGTAATACAACTAATGTTTAGCTCTATTAAAAAGCCAAAGACTTCAAAGTGCTTTATAAACATGAATCAATAAACTTTCTCCAGGAAGGCTGCTTATAGCCCCCATTTATGGGAAGATAACCTCCCCGCTGTGCCACACCAGCAGCTCCCCACTCCCTGTCCCACACCAAAGACTCTCAGCTCCTAATGACACAAAAACACTCCCATACTAAGGCAATGAATCCCTTCTGAACTCGAAGTGGAACAGGATTTAGCACAAGGTTTCCTAATAGCAACAGGCATAACTTAATGCTATAGAGCGATGATAGTCCTGCAGCCCACAGCATCCCATGCTCAGCCTCATAACCCAGGGCTGTCCCATACCCAATACAAAGCCAAATTTTGAAGGGTTTCTCTCCAAATTGGAAACTTACTGCAAACTTCTCCCTCTGTATAAGGGCAGCCAGGGACTATCAATGTGGAACACAACACCCTGTACTGCTCTGCCTTCCTTATTTCCAGATCCCAGTGGTAACAATCTCTTGAAACACCCAATACCAAATACTATCCTTATTTGCAAATTAGACACGTCAGAGACCAGCACCTTCTAACTCTCAGCATGACAACATGAGCATCACATACAACTCTAATGTTTTCCCAAAGCTACAAAGACACCAATGTACCAAAACCTGCACGGTGACCTGGATTTGTTACAGGGATGGAAGTACTCACCATGTGACATCCCACAACATATTTTCCTCCCAAAATCTTTTACCTGGATGACACTGGTACCAGTCTTGCTGAGACAGCAGCAGCACAGCTGTGACGAAGACAAGCCTGTGTTTGGATTTCAAGGCTTTGCAGACCACACAAAGGCCAAAACATGCCACTAGCTAGGCTGCCCAAAGCCAGAGATTAACCAGAAAAAATGAAGAGCCTGTGAAGTTATTTGTTCCAGTTGAACAACACATACTTCCTGCAAGAATTTCCCAGTGTATGTTATTCTTCAATCATTACACTCACGTTAGTCCTCCAAAAGATTTTTTTACTGTTATCATTTAAGTTAGTCCTTTTCTGTTTTGCTTTCTAATTCCTTCTCGTTTGGCATTTTCCCCTCCCTCTCACATGTTTTTGTGGTCATTTCCCTCAGAACACCTGGCTCAAGGCAGCGGCTCAGCAAGTCATACTGGTTTTCTTAACACACTCCTAAAAAAAAAATAAAAATCAAATACACCAAGACCCATAGGGTCTTGCAGGGCTCTTTTGTCAACTCGGTGTGCACAGATGCTGCTAAATCCATTAGTACCTGCCCCTAAGTGCACCTGCTGAATCAGACATCCCTGCACAGTCACTGATGTTCACCAGCAGCTCTTATACAGAGACATGTTTGCACTGCAGATCTACAGAAACTGTACCAAATACCTTGGTGCTTTCCTGGGCCTCTGCTCAGACCTGGGTAAGTTTGTTCACAGCTTCTGCCAATCATGAATTTTTCAGCAACTTACATAAATGGACATGGACGAGCAAATGCTAACCTAACAGCTGAATAGGGTAGCATCAGAGAAGTGAGGTTGGAGGCACTCACTACCCAACTATCAGAGGGGAGGAAGCAGGTTTCCATCCAGACGCTGCCAAAGGATCTGGCATGCTACAAGAGATCAAGCCTTTCCTTTCCGGCACAGATTCTACCAAACAGGTCTCTCTTTTTAACTCAAAAGCAAAAGGCAGAAGCAAAGCCTCCTGGCTTGCAGGGTTTTCTTCAAACAGAGCATCCAGGAAAAAGTGTGCGAAAAGCTGTGGTTTTGCAGACGATGGGTATTTTTGCTTTCTGCAAGACTCATCTGCTCAGTGGTATTGCTCCTGTGTGTTTAGCTTCACTGAAGACTCATCGATGCTTCCCCTGAAGCAGGGAAAGGGGAAATTGCAAAAGACAGTTCTGCAGTGGGATACTTGCATTTGCATGAGAAACAAAACCACTCCGGTTCCAGAAAAGGAGAAACGTGCCATGACTGTGTGCAGGCAGGAAGGCAATAAGGTGGGAAACAAACTTACCACTCCATTCGCCACTTCTGCAGAAAAAAAAAAATCAGTTCTTAGGTACTATGGGAAGAAGCGTGCAGCCACCAGTTCCCAAAAACCAGGCTGGGGTGTACCTAAGCAGGAGTGTCTCCTATGGCAGGCAGTGCTGCATTCAGCACATGGTGGAAGAAACGCCACTGATGTTTTTGTTTGCCCTGTAAGCATCGAGAGCTACAGGCCGTTCCACACACAGCCTTCCCACATCAGAGCCCTGGGAGCAGAAAGCCAGCAGCGGTGAGGTGGCAGGGACAAGAGCCCTGGCAGAGCCCCGCGTAACCTTTCCATTTTGGCTGGGTGATTTTCTATTTGCACTTAAATGCATTAATGTAAATAAACTCCCCATAACCCTTGCAGGGCTATTTAGGACATTTGTGGAAACAACCAGCTCCTCTCATCGCGAGCCAAGGGATGCTAACGCAACAGGCACTTCTCATCTCGGTCTGCGCACACTTAATGAAAGTGAAGGATTGTGTTCTGCACACAAAAGTGGAATTGTGTAGCAGGGCTGGGGGTGTGAACTCCATGCGATTTTCCGGCAGTATAAATAATGGAAAGCTGAGAGCGATTATGAGTGGCAAAGCGGCAAGGAGGGGGAGGACTGTCACTGCCCAAACTGTTTGGGCTTGGAGTGCTCTGGGGAAAAAAAAGGCCAAAAAAAAACAAAAAAAAACCAAGCCCAATCTCAACAAGGAATTCAGTTTTCCCACAGAAATTGCAAAAAAAAGGCTAATCTTGATCTCTGGTAAAAAAGGAAATATGCTAATAAAGCAGCACTTGGAGGGAGAGAAACCCTGGGGCTGTAGCTGGTCCCGCAGCCCAACTGCTCGCCTGTGTTTTATTGTTCCAGCAAACAAAACCTGGAACAAGGTTAACGAACAAGTGGGCTCCTCCCAGCGCTGAGCTTAAATCCTGCTGGGGATAGCGAGCAGGCTGTGGCAAGAGCTTCCAGCAGCAGAGTGACAGAGGTGGGATATCATGGGAGAAAGCTCAAAGTCTTGACACTCTGCTAAAGAGCGGCATCCATTCTACCACAATTCCATTTAATTCCATGTATGAAACATGGGCCAGGAGCATATCTGGCAGCCATAGGACCAATATCAAAATTCTGACAGAGTTGTTCCAAAATTTTGGTAATTTCAGGCAAGTTTTGACACTTCCATTAGCAGCCAGAACTCATGTTCCTGACACGTTTACATTTTTAACACAAAAAGCAACCAAGAATAAGGAAAATGGGTCTGAATCCTCCCCAGCTGTTGTAAATCAACTCAATTCACTTGGGAGAACCCATTGCATTTCCTCCCTGTAGTTGTATATCCAGAAGATGTATATCCCTCTAGATGTATATCCTCACCATCCTAACAGACGTAGGTGTCAGCAATAGGGCACAGGTGCTGTTAACAACTTGCACAAACCAAACCTCAAAAAAAAAAAAAAAAAAAGGGAATAATTTACAGCAAGTGATCCTTTTGACTGATTTCACTGCTCTCTCTGCATCCTGGAGGTCCACAAATAGAGTTTGATATTCTTAAGGTATTCTTGAAGGATGTTTACAGGGAACAAGCTTGCAGCTCAGATGGATGCTGAGCAGGCACCTGACGCTAGTGTGCCAGCTACCTCTTCTGCTTCCCAGCAGAGCAATTTTAATCCTTTATCAACCAGGTTCCCATTCCAGACAGTGAAAAGTCACACACTGGGAAATCTGCTATCCATTACAGTTCTGCAGTGCTCCCTTGAGATTTTTAGTTTGGACAAATCTGCTCACGTTAAACTTCTTCTAGATGATTAAAAAAAAAAAAAGCCACAGCAAAGTGACCTAGAAAGCAGATAAAACAATTTGTCTATAGCTTGCAAATAATATTCACAGAGATTTCTTCAATGTTTGCCCTGTTCTAAAAATACTATCCCATGAATATGTGAACATCTGGTAACATGGCACCACTTCACAGCCATCAGATCCGCACTGGAGAGGGATGCTGAAGCAGGAGCTGGCATCATCTCAGCTGCATTTTCCCATATCTTTCCCCCCTGCTTACACTGCTTTGGGCCAAAAGCCTTCAGTGAACGTTTCTCACTCCTACTCACACAGACAACACACCTTTTAAAAACCACATCTCACCGGGCTCTTCATAAGCAGTGAGAGTACCTCACTTCTGAGCTCTGTCAGTTTTCTCATCTTTGACATTAGCATTATTAAGAAGAAATTTCCAACCCGTCTCCTACCTCAGATCACACACCAGCCACGTGCAGCACTCTGCAGCTGCTCAGTGCATCAAAGAAGCAGCAGAGTGAAACCCACAGTGCTGTTGGCTCCAGGAGCCCAGGCTTTTCTCTGACAAGTAACATTTACCTGCTGGCCAACAGCACACAGTTGAGTAATTCCGAGTAGTGCCAGTAGGAATCAGTGATACGTTGGTGTACATCCACACACATGCACTCCCTTCACACAATCAAGTGCTCAACTCATTGCAGTTTCATGCTTTGCCTTAAAAAACCAGCAGGCTTCATAAAGTTTCTCATTGCAGTGCCAGACACACAGCATGTGGGCCAACTGGAAGATGTCCCCTAAGAAAGAGGAGGAAAACTAGTAGCACACTACATATTTTAAAGGATATAGTAAAGAAGTCAACAAGAAGAGGTAATGGCCTCAAGCTGCACCGAGGAGGTTCAAGTTGGGAGCCTGACTAAAGAAGAACTACAAACTGAATGCTAACAAAGATCTGCCAGTGTTGAACTTCTGCTCAGAGGCTGCAAAAGGCAGGGAATCAGATGTAACACATCACCTTCAGCAATCAGAGCACTCACTAATTATGCAGCCCCTCTAGAGAGACTCAGGTTGGCAGAGCACAGCATGCAAGAAGATGACAAGAATAGAGGGGAAAAAAAAATTCTCTTCACAGCAGCATGCCAGTTGATGTCACGCTCCTGCAAGACTTTAGAAGCAAATTAGTATTTAATTTGGGTTGGATAAGGTAAAAGCTTTCTGATAGTATAGCGAAATGTTTCAATACTGCTGGTTCTACAAATAGGATAAAAACACCAGGGAAACAAGCACACATGTAACCATCTAGGAGAATAACAGCATCGTATGGAACAACTCCCATGTGATACAGTGACCCCAAACAACATCCATCATGGACATGCACTTGAACCACAACCCTCAGAGATGCAGCTTCCAGGAACCTTCATCCCACACTGAGCTCAGGACAACCCCCCACAACAGCTCCAAGACCTCTATAGGATGTAACAGTCACGCAAATGCTCCTGGTTTGGTGATCTCTTTTTGTGCACAGAAGACTGAGGATGGTACGATAGGGACTCACCTCTCCTGCTGGGATACGTCCCCCAGAGAAAATAAAAAACTTAATCTTTTGATAGCAAAATCCATTCCCCATCTCTATAGACTTCTCCAAGGACCAAAGCAAGGTAGTGTGTGTACCACCTCTGCTCTTGGCTTGCTGCCATCACACTTGGAGCTAAGCTCCCACACCACTTCCTAAACTCCCCCCATGTCCCTGCCTGACACAGGGCAACCTGGCAAGTACAGTAAATTGGGGCAGAGCAGCAAATATTGCCCAGCAGCCACCATGCAGAAGATTCCATGGAGCATGGGCAGCATTAAAGGATCAGGTATATGTCTTAACAGCACTCAGGTACAGAAATTCAAAGGGAAGGGTTCCTAGGCCCGGTCTCTTGCACTGCAGGTTATCTGTTGTGGGCTTTTTTTGAGTTTGACCTCAATTGTAACTCAGCAGGCACTTTGCCATTTCCCCATCATGGCCCTCATCTTTGTCTGACGTGCAATGTCTCTTCAGAAACAAATACTGGAAGCTGAGCAGATTGTTTTGCCAGGCAAACATTTAAATAATGATGGAAATAAGATGTATAAACAATTCCACTCATTCACTGAAGACAAAGATATTGCCCCAAGCCAGCTGGTATCCTAAGGCATTGGCTGAGTCCTAAAAGAAAAAATGGTATTTAAACAGCCTTCAAACCTGCTAAGACAATCACTCCCAGCTCAACAACCACATCAGCTACATTTTATTTATTTTTTTCTCCAAGGGAAACTTGCCCCTGGGCCATTTTTCTAAGGGGAGCAGCTGGAGTCTTTGCTACCAGGAGCCAAACTGGTCTCATTAGCGCAGCTTCTGGCATGCACAACCAGTGCTCACAGCAATGGCTTGGGGCTTATCCTGACAGCCTAGTGTTCTGTACCACCTGCAGGCCTCGCTGCTGCCAGCCTCTCACTCAGGACAGCAGCATCAGCAGACAGACAGCTCGTGCTTACCCAGAAGAAAGGACGTGCCATTTCTCCCCAAGGAGCTGCCGCTGACCTTTGGGACCAGACATGTTGACAGAGCCATGTTCTGATTTCCTCTGAATTTTCCCAGGGTAGGTTCAGTTTCAATCCTGTCCTTAAGGAAGCTGCTGTCAAACCAAACCCATCCCAACTGCTGGAGTAACTCCATCCCTATGGCCCTGAGACCATCAAGAAGGGCCTTGAAGCCAAACCCTGGCTCTGAACCAGACACCTGCTCCAGAGGAGGATCCCACAGCAGGACCAAGATGCTGAGGGGCCCAGGGTGCCACACCAAGAGCAGGAGAGTAGTGATCCTGAGGCCATGCTGTCCTGTCCTACCCATCATAGCCCAGAGCAGAGGGAGGCCCACACTGCAGAGCCTGGATCCCCTGCAGTGAGTACAGCCCAGCAGGAACAATGCCAATGAGCAAGGACTTCCTTTTCTTTCCCTGTGCTTCACGTTTCACCATGCACACACCACCGCTCTATCCAGCCCTCTTCTCCCCACCTTCTCCTCTTCTCTATTTGACCCCACCTCTTCCTCCAGCTCTTCTACCTGTTTCCATACACACCCTCATACCAACATGAACACTCCCCCAAAAGCTTGTCAGGGGCTGGGAATCTTCCTAACACAAACCTCCCACATGAAAGAAACAAGCTGCATCATGCAGGGAGCAGCCTTCCTTCCCCTCCCATGGCACTGAGTGCCCTCACGCACTGCAGCAAGCCCAAGCCAGGCTCCTTCTGCAAACTCGGGCACACACTTGCCCCACTGCATTCTCACCCATAGTCCTCATCCCTGATAGATTCAGTACATGCTTGAGCTTGCCAATCCACCCCTTCTATAGAATCAGAAGCCAGAACATTAAAAAAAAAAGAAGTGCCATACATCATACCAAAGCAGACATAATTGGACCAGCGGATTTAGTGACTGCGGGTCTCCAATTGGGCAGTTAACCCAAATCAACTAACGTCAAGAACATTTCCATCAGGGTTACAGCAGACATTGATCCACAAGCACCATGTGATGATTCCCCCTTTGCTCTGTCCATTTGCTGAAGCTGCTGGGTACTGTTTAACTCACAGTAACCTGTGAGACACAAGGCACAGCTCCTGCCACAAACTGAGAGGACATACAATATTTGATACAGCTGGGGGGAAGAGAAAAAGGCATGTTTGTACAGAACACCACCTTACAGGGGAAGGATCAATAGCAGCAGCAGTCAGATGAACTCCAGCCTGAATAAAAGCAGCAGAATTATAGAATGCAGTGCCTTTTTCTTTTTTTATAGTACCACTTTTGTTTAATGTGCTCTTCAGTGCTCAGTTACTCCATTACAGCACTATAAACAATCAGGATAGCCGTAGCAATAACAAATGAAGCTCTTGATGTTTTATTGTCAGCCTGAAAACAACTTACATCTCTTTCCGCTCCCTAATAAAATTCTTGATATTCTTTATTTTTTTTAATGTTCTAATTGGCTGCTAGTGAGTTCCTCTTTCTTCACCACTTTGAAGAAACCTGCTTAGATCAGCAGTCGGCATCAGGCAGATAATTTTTTGCTAACTGATGCACAAAGCAAATACTTGAAAAGAGCTCTGTTTATTTGCCTTTTCAGAATTGTGACATTTCAGATGCCTCCTTGCAGCCAAAACATCTGTGTGGGTCATTGTATGGAGAGGCTGCTATCTGCCCACCTGACATTCCTGCTCCAGCAGGGCCGTTGTTCGCCTTTCAAACAGCCAAAAACAAGCATGGAATTACTGCACGCCACTAAAGCCAGCTGCTGTGTTTTGCCCTGGAGAAATCTGCATTCTGCTATTGTAAGAAAAGTTCCCTTCCCAGTTCCGTGCACAGAGATACAGCTATCCTGACAGGAGCAACAGAGACAACATCACCTGAGCACAGAGCTTGGTTCCTCTGTTCACAGTCCAGTCCAGGCAGCAAGTAACAGCACAGAATCAGACCAGAACATCTGGAGTCACTGGGTAAAATGCACAAGATGCACTGCTGGGGATTTGAGCTAAGATACCAGGCTCTGAAACATGGCCAGATTTACTCTGCTCACTTAGCTGGAGCAATGGATTTCTCAGCAGAGGGGCAGCATCCAGCTGGGGTCACAGTACCTACAAAACGCCCCAAGTGACACTGAGCAGCTGGCAGAATAAGACAGGGAGCAGGGAAAGAGCCACTATGCATGCTTGCCAGTGGCAAACCCTGCTGCTGCTGCTTCCCATCCCAGCACGGTCAGTGAAAGGATGAGATGGCTGCATCCTTCACCTTGTACTTTGGGTAATTATTTATGCACACACCCAGTTGCAAATCCCCATCCTGCTAATAGCCTCCAAAAGCACTTTTCCAGCAAGAACAAAGTAGGCCTTGTACCTGTAAATGTTCAAGTGGAAATACGAGGAATTACTCTGCTATCCCAGAGTATCCCAGAAACTGTTTTCTCAGCTCCTTTGGGGGTAATAGCAACACTGCCTACCAGAACTACCAGCTCAGAATAGGATTCTGCTGCCAGTGATGGTGGGAGGCCTTGTCTGACGCTCATGGAACGTGCCTGAACGAGCCACCAGTCTGCCACAAAGGCCAATTTTCTTTATAGGCAGATGCTCATGTGGCTCTCCCAGCAATAAGCAGCTCACAATCCTTTGTCCTGTGCAGCAGGTAAGAGCCAAGGACCCAGGCAGAGTGCAAGAGAAAGCAGCACTTAATATATTACATTAAGAGGTGGTTTTGACCCCACGTGGTGCTCAGGTGCAAACACCCCCCCAGGGTAAAGGACAACAGAAAATTGGACTTGACAAGCAATTTATCATACTGCTTTCATCTATACAGAGTTAATTCAATACTTTCAATCCTATTTACTGAAACACCAGCACCCACATGGAGTCAGCTGCTGTGATTTGACCCACACTCAACAGTAGATGTGACTAGGTTGCACAATCAAATGGTGCAGCAACACCACAATCTAATTTAACTCCACATTTAGATCTCCAGGCCTCATTGAAGCAGCGCAGAGCTGGCATTTGGCTCATTGCTTTGGCTTCTGTTTTCTGTACGTCCCACATCTTCATAGGGGAAACTCCAGCTTCAAAATCCCATGATATGTCCACACTGACTACCCTATTACTTAGCTTGAAAGCTAATTCAAGCATATACACTGCTGAAATAGCATGACAGAACACTTCTGGGATTTGAATCCTTGGGACAGGGCAACCTCCAAATGCCCATATTGCCTAAAAAGATTTTCTAGGAAGCATTTGAAAAAAGAAAGTAAACCAAAGGTTCTCAAAAAGCTCTGAGCCATTTGCTGCAGAGACAGCCGTTCAGTTAAGGGTGTGCCATAGTGAAATTGTTTATATTCCTTCCTCTTCACCCCTAGGCAGCTCCCTACATTTTCCCGTGGGTCCTATCTGGTGTTACTGCCAACATCAGGCATTGCAGCCCTTACAAGTTAGCCCTTATTCCTCCCCTTCAGCTGAGGGAAAATGAGACACTTGCAGGCTTAGAAAACACTGAAGAGCAGCTCTGGGAAGAGCACAGTGGGATGTGTGAAGCTGCAGGCTCCAAGTGTTTTGCATGCGAGTGGTGTCTGTGAATTGGCTGAACATTTGCTGGAAGGGCCACATCATGAGATGAGTGGTATCACCATTTGCCAAGGCCGTGCTGCCATGTACGGTACCAAGCCGCAAAACCAAGGTCCAACTAGTCACACAGTGCTACATCAGAAGTTCAGGCTTCCATCAAGAACATGGAAATCCCAGGTCACCTCCTTATCTGGAGCAAAGTAAGGGGATCAATTCATCACCAACAAACACGTGGCAACCCCAGCATCAGTTGCATAGTCTATGACCAACAGCCAGTTTCAGCCCTTCATGGGCTTGGGAAATGGGTCCAGTTCTTTCAAGCTGGTCTTCTGTTTCCATGACAAAGAGTTCCGATCTGGGCTTTCTATTGCAAATATCACTCTTTGTTCAGCAAATCTTAACGTAACTGGGAATCAGTTTGCAAGATACAGCCCAGCACAGATCACCAATACAGGCCAGACATTTCAGACAGCAAACAGGGAATCCTCAACCGCAAAAGCCTGATATAGCTGCTTTGCAACACCAGAAGGGCGTTCCTGTAAAATGCTCTGAAGGCATCCCTGTTGCAGCTGCTTGAAGCAAGAGCCAGCAGAAGCAAGTCTACAAGACGTGGGGTGCCATTAACCAAACATTAGGCACAGGGAGCAAGAGGGGCTGCAGAGCTCCTACCTGAGCCTTTCAGTGCCTACTTACATATGCTAACGCAGCAGCTGCCGCTGAACAAGAACCACTGCACGTGAAGCTAAGAGTACCTCAAAATACAACTGTTTACCAAAATGCCCTGATCTTACAGTTATTTTTCTAGCCTCCACTGCAGTCTTCCAAATTAGAATCACTAATACAAGCTGCAATTCAAGATTCACAGCCCATTTCCATTGCCTCACCCAGAAGATGCTCTGGCAGCATGAAGAATTTAGGAAGAAAATAATAGCAAAAAGAAGAATAATCTTTGGGAGTTTAAAATCTCATTATGGCAGCATGGGAATAAAGGGCCTTGTACCCATATTACAGTTGGGAAACCAAGGTACAGACAGGCACAGTGGCATGCCTACAGAGAGCAGACAGGACCCCCAGGTGAAGACCTGTCTCAGTAACTTGCAGTGCCTCATCCTGCCAGGGCAGAAGAAGCTGCTGCAGAGGGCTGTCACTGCTCACGCAGTGGTGGCCCTGTCAGGCACCTCCAGGAGAGAAAAGGGTTAAGGAAGGGAATTTTGGTACTTTCTTGTTGTATTTTCTCATGGGGGGAGAAGCGTTGTGCAAGCAGGAGTTTTCCACTGGCGCTAGGCCCCCTTGCACTTATCAATGGGACCTTTCAGGGCTCACTCCCTGATTGAGACATCATTTCCTGTCCAACACACTAACCCCATTGATAACTCCATACTTGATGGGAACTTTTCAAACCTACCAGGAAAGGCCAGGAGACCCAGAAGAACATACGCATGGAAACAGAACTGGGGTGAAAAGAAAAAGAAAAGAGAAATAAATAGTTCTGGGCACAAGCCACGTGCCGACAACAAATGTTTGTGATCATCTTTAGGAAGTACATCAAGTACATCAGACCCGTTGTACGCAAGACATATGGTTCGTGACAGGCCTGGTGCTTCAGGCCAGTAACAAGTGGAAAGGGGCTTAAGAGCATCCTCTCTTTGGCCTTCCAGTCACACAGCAAACCTGGACATGAAGACCAGCTACAGAAATGATTCAGTCTTCCACCAGAAAAGCCAGAAGAACATAATCAATATTGTTTTTAAAACATATTAGAGACTTCAGATGTCTAAGTACAACAAAGAGCAGTGATGAAACCAGTGCTTCCCAAGGTATCTCTGCCCAGGCACTCAAGGGAGAAACTGTTTCTTTACTGATTTATCATACCAAATTGTGTCAGTGTTATTTCCCAGGCTACAGCCCATCAAGTTCTGTACAGCCTTAATACCGGCTGCAAGGATTCACTTGATATTCTAACCACAGCTCAGCTCCAATCACAAGCTGCAGCTTAAAATCTGCATTTCCCCCAGCATTAAGGAGTCTCTCAAACCCCAGCTTCTGTTTTCACTTGTTCCCAAGCTGAAATTTTATAACCCCAGCCAATTATACAATTAGAGTCTATTGGTACCTACACAAAGGTACCAGTGGATCTGGACTATGGGTAAATAGGACACTAGCCAGAAAGCTCTCCCTCTCCCTACTCCTCCAGGTGCACGGCAGCAGCTTGGCACAAGAAATGAAGCAATTGATGCCCACGAAGAAACTTTGTAATTTATATTTCCAAGTTTTCTGGCCTTAGACTTCACACAGCAGCTGTGCAGCAAGAAGCTTTTGATGAAACACAGGCATGGGATAAAGCAAGGGAGCCACACTGGGTATTTAGAACAGACCAGTAGGAGCCAAGACACTGGCTGGCTGAGTAGGTGGTTAGAAGGAGGAACAGAAGGTTACCACCATCATCTCCATTACTGAATTGCTGTGGGAGTGTGCAAAAGCTCCACTGTTTTCAGCAATTCAGGGTAAGTAGTTTCTGGGGACCCAAAACGTAGCTCCCTCTCTAAATGCATCTCAAGCATTTAAAATTAGATTTCTTCCTCAATAGGAACTATTCATGAAAATGTCAGCTTTAAATGTCTTTACAAAACAAGTGAGCATAGCACCCACTCATCTCGTACCCTACAGAGTCTAAAAAGTCTGAAGATCATCACATGTAATAGACCAAACAAGAACAAAGCCTTACTTAAATGTATGAGCTGGAAAGATGACCAGAAACACAAGCAGAAATAATATTTTACGTAAGAAAAAGACAGACCTACCTGCAGGTCAAAGAACTTGCTGTATCTCCGGTAGATGATCTGGGAAGTCAGGTCTGACCATGTTACATTGATGATATAGACCTGGGAAAAGAAAACACAAGTCGACGTGAGTTCTGAAGAAAGGAGAATGTCCAAAGTCTGAACAATCACAACAGGTAAATTCAGCATCTCTCTGTCCACTCCCATTTACAGTGGGGAATACAGCCCTGGGTGCAGGACTAGCCCGAATTAAAGCTACTGCCCTGCTGCAGCTTTCAGCAGAGGTTTCAGGAGAGCTCATGGTGGTTTTCCACTTCACAACCAGCAGAGCTATTCCAGCCCTGAGGCTACAACCCATTGTGAGTTGCCCATCTCCCACCCCATGAATTCAAAATCTCCTTCTCTGTGGAGATGCCGGCCCTTCCCAATGCTCTGGTTCAACAAAGACATTCAAAGGAAACTCAAAAGGGCTGAGGGATTACAGCTCTATAACACAGGTACTGTCATGCACTCAGACACTACAGCAGCCCAACCCTGCTGACACCTGTCAGCTCAGCACCTCTGGTACCTATCAAATTGATTCAGAGGTGATGTAAAGCAGGCCAGCGAGGGGGAGGTCGTTCTCTCATACTCATGGAACAAGCAATGCATGTCCAGAATAAGCCCAGGATTTCCCTTGTCCCTGCCCCAGTACATGCCTAGTACAATCAACTTATGGAAACACTCATCAGAAGATACGATAAAAAATTGGTCACAAGTGCACACAGATACATACATACACACATATACTCTGCACAAATGTTTCCTTCTGACCCTAGCGCCTCCAATACATTTAAATATATCTAAATAAAAGAAACAGCAAGATCTAAGTGCTGCGCTCAGACACGATGTCCTTGAGGCCAAGCGTGGGTCCTGCTGCCCTGATGACAGACACACCACAAGACTTGAGTAAACACAGGATGGAGCCATTGAGGGTGACTACCCGACTCCAGTGTAATGGAAATCCCAGCCAGCCCAGCTCCTGGGTCTTTAAAGCAATTTCAACTTTTCACATATGGAGTGAGATAAGGATCTGGCAGAGGAAACAGGAAAGCATCCCTCCTCCCTCAGCCCCTGTGCTGCAGTGGGAGCTCTCCCTCTTGCCAGCGGTGAAGGGCTCTGCCCCCAGTGATTGGGAACAGACAGGCATCATCCTCCATTTCCCCCAGGACACCAGCCCATCCCCCAGGGTCCAGATACTAGGCAATCACTACAGATGAGATGCATGAAACCTCCTTGAGCGATGCTGAAGAACCAGAACCATTGAGGATATTTTTTCCCCTTCACCTACCAGGCACAAGCTCATGTCCTGGAAAATCATGAAGATTCTGCAGCCTCACTTTCCTCTCTGACTGTTATACAGTGACAGCAGGGTGATCTGCTCCATTAGAGGTAACCAGAATAAGTAACACAAGATCTCAGGTCTCCTTTAAGACCTTACCTGAGCAGGCAGCCAAAGGTCAGAACCTTTGGGAAGGAAGCTATTGCAGTCAACCTTCAGATCAGCCACACAGTGTTGAAGAATGTTTTTCCATGTGTTTGTTGTGCAAAAAAAAAAAAAAAAAGTTTGTAGCTTCACTCCAGGCTAATTCACAACACAAATATTTCTGCTGGTTCTCTGTCCAACAGCTACTTTCAGATGGAAAACCCATTCGATTAAAAACAGATCATGATAGATGGGAGCTGACTGAGATCCAAAAGCAACTTCAGATCCTGTAATTCTGGCCCTGAATTCTCTCAAAGGGAATGAGACAAGGATAGGAGAACATATTTCACATATAAATGGAGTCGATGCTTTTTGCTTAATTACACATCTTTTCTCTAGAAGCTAGAAGCAAAATATGCTGCAGCCATCCAGACACTTTGAACCTGAGGGTACCTCTTTGTGCTATCCTTCAGAACCCATGAGAGTCCTTGCTGCAAGCCGTCAGCACTGCAGTAAGCAGCACTGCACACCTATCCCAGAAGAAATGCCCTGTGTGCAAGGGAGCATTCAGAGTTGTGAATCACAGAATCACAGAGTTGTAGGGGTTGGAAGGGACCTCCAGAGATCATCGAGTCCAACCCCCCTGCCAAAGCTGGTTCATTCAAGGCCAGCCAATGCATTTGATGCAGGAACAGGGCCTGCTGCACTGTGCAGACATGATCCCAACCCTGATCTCCAGGCTCTGCAAGAAGGAAACTGCCACAGATTAGCAGTCATGTCAGGATTTTGCTGCACGTTTAAAGCAGGCTCTTTGAGCCTTAGGTCTCTTCAAGCTCAGCAAAAGATAAATTGGATAGCATACAGACACATTGACTTCTATTTCATAGGAAGATCACAGCAGGAGCAAAAAGTGCCTCTAATCATTACTTGGAGCTCTGCAAAGCAAGAGATGCACGGACTCAAAACCTGCACGCCGGGACACAGGTGCACAAGCTGAAGCGACCATTGATTTTCTTTGCTCATTTGCATAAATCAAATTGCTTCTGGGAAGCCACCACTTCAAATAACAGGGAATAGGGGTTTTCAACAACACACAAAAGATCTGTAAAATGTGTGATATTAAAAGCAAGGTCCAAAGGTCTCAAAAGCCTTAACTATCACATTTCCCTCCTTTATAGATCAGGGCTTGGGGGTTATTGCCTTCCGCTGCCTGATCCAGGCCCACAGCTTTCTCACAAGCAGCAAACATTGCATCAGCTTTCTTTGCCTTTTTTTTTTTTTTTTTTTTTTTTTCTTTTTTAAATATGCTCAGATCTTGTAATGGGTCACTGCCAAAGTGATCAGCGACATCCCAGGGGAGGAGGAACACAGCAGTCCTGTGGGAGCCTGAGGTCACACATATGCACAGGGTAGGGAGGCAGCAGGAAATGTCAGATAAATACAGAGCCGTCCCACGCTCAGTGCTGGGCTTCTCGTGGCATTTGATGGCACCTCAAAACTGAGCATGGCTCACAGACCAGGTAGAAGGTAGAAGACCCTGGTAAGGAGAGATGTTCCTGATGGGGATGCAGCTTAGATAAAGCAGAGACGTTCCTCAGCACCAATCAATCTTGGTCCTCAGTGCTTCTCCCCCCCACTGGAGGGTTAAGATCAAGTTCTGCCAAGTAAGAATGGTGTTTTCCCAAAGCCCTTCACAGAATTTCACTGTAATCACAATCACAAATTGTGAGTAACTACATAAATAATTGCCACGGGTAATCTGCTTTACACCTATTTATGACCTTGAAGGGGTCAAAACACAGCTGACATTCAAAAATTTCATCCCAAAAATGCTTAAAGAAAATAAGCCCTCAACAACATATATTAATTGAAGTACACGTCACAAAGAACTCAATGCACAGCCCCAGATCTCCCAGCTACGAAGGATGTTCAATTTTTCATTTCACAAATGCAGTCTTTTTTCAGCCTACTATGTATTTTCAAATAAATCCTTTCTGGAGGAAAGGAGGAGCAAATCCCGCACAAACTGTAGAATATTAATCAGGAACTGGGCTTGACAAGCAGCTCTTAATATTCATGCTGCATGAAGGAAGGTGCAGGATGTCAAGGGGGTTTTATCAGCTGCTAATTATCGTTTAATCCTAGCTCTGGGAAACTTCCATTTTAAACACCACAGAGCAGAAAATATACTGCAAACTGAAGTTACAGATCTCCTTTTACTGCCTACACAAAACAAGATATGATTTCCTACTACTACTACTACAAAAAAACCAATCATATTACCTCAAATGTCATTGTGCATGACTTTATCACCGAATGTCTCATTTTCAATGGAAAATATCCAGTTCCAGCTGACACAAGACCCAGAGGTATGGAATTCAGGTTGCTCTCATGTGACTGATTTTTCAATTGGCTTTTTAGAGGGTAATGTTTTGTTTCCTACAATCAGATGAGCTGAGTGGAAGATAAATGCCTGAAATGAGCAGTGAGATGAGAGCAAGATAAGAACCTCTACAAAGAGGCAAGCGGTTGGCAAAGATCCCAAAGCACTGACTAGAAACAAGTCTGTACCCATAACAGAGGGCACTGTTAGCCTTTAAGGAGTAATTACAGTAAATACTAACTTTCTTAAAAGTTTTATGAATGCAGCAAACAACAATATGGTGCAATTTGTATGCAGATACCATCACGATAGCCCCTTTTATCCTGGAGAATGTCAGTGCCTTCAAAGCCTTGTATTAAAGCACTGGATGTTTGTCCTGCAGTGAATCACAAGCTGGAAAAGATCCTCCTTCTCCCTCATGTTCAGATGCTATCACAGCTTGCGAGCTGGAAACTTCCCACTAGCAGATCTCAGCATGTGAACACTCCATGCTCCACTTCAGTCAAAGTCAACACAGCTCCTGCATAGCTGGTGGCAACTTCAGCTGCTTCATTTAGCTGCTGGAGTTTATACTGAAACAGCACAAACTGCAGCAGCCATCCACAGTCAACATATGGTTGTGTCCTAAAGGCACTGCAACAATTTACCATCTGCATAATTATTGTAATGCCAAAGACCCTCCAGTGAGTGGAAATCAGAGCTGGCCCAGACACGAATTTGGAGGGATAGCAGCCCAGAGTGAACCCTTTCTGCACCCATGAGGCTAAATCAACTATATGCGCCCCAGAAGCATCATGGCTGATGTTGTCTATGTTCTTTCACCCAAAAAAGACAGGTACCGAGGTTTCCCCACCTGAATACACAGGACGAGGGGTCTCCAGTTACTACCCTATACAGATCAGGGCCAGGAAAAAACCCAGAGATCAGCATCGGAACACAGGGCCTCATCCCACACACACCACCTGTGCCTGCGCTTGGCTTGGATCACATTCAAGCTTTTGGAAAGTTTGCATTTGACTCTGGATCTAGCAAGCGCAGCTCAGGCTCCTTGCCCAGCTTGCCAGCATCCAAGAGACCCTAAAAAGCTCAGTGAGACCTGAGAAATTCCCACCGAGATGAAGTCAGACCTTTCACCCGCAGCGAGTCCACCACCGGAGCCATGCCATGATGTCACCTTTCAGCACAATGACCTCCAGGGAACTGCAGCTCAGCCAGGCCAGGGCTAAGGGAAGACTAGTCTCAAAGCCAGGCCAGAGCTGTTCTCACCCTAGGAATGTGAAGGGAGAGCTGAGAAGCAGAGACGGTGCTCAGTAGAAACACACAACACAAGGAAATGAGAAAGCTGCTCTGGTGGTAGGTGCACAGCAGCCCTGAATGCAGGGCTGGTACAGGTGTGGGCGTCTGGCTCCTCTGGAGCAGATGTGGTTTCACAGACATCCCTGAGCAGGGCTCACCTTTCCATTACCAACGGGGGAAGTGTAACTGAGAAAAAGCCAGATGAACCCACGAGTCTAGCAGGCAGATGTGGCACGTACCCAAGGTCTGGAAGCAAAGCAGAGCTGCAAAATGCTGGGAAGGAAGAAATAAGGCAGTCTAATTAAACATACAGAGAGAAAAAACAACAAGGGGAGAGGAGCGTTTTCCTTCCTCCACTACTTTTCTTTGAGGATCTTGTTACAGCTGTGAATGGCAACAAAATAGGATTAACGCCAGATTAATGCTGCCTGCCTTTTCAGCTGTATCACATCAGATCTATTCTATATACAAAGAAAATAAACTCTCTTCTAGCTCTGAATCCTACCACACTCTAGAATCCAGTTGTCCTTTCCAGTTCAAAAAACCCCACTACTGCTGCGTTCTCCTCCATGGGCACCGGCCTTCCTCTCTTACCCAAATCCTGACACCTAAGCATTAACGAGAATAGCAAACAACTGATTTCAGGCAGCCAGCAGACGTTCCTGGGGACACACGAAGAGGAGCTCACTGGAGTACAGAGCTTTTTTTTTCATTTTCCCAGCTTTATGGGTATGGACCAGACATGGAACAGGGCTGAGGTAGAATGATGAATCCAGCTCACTGTATTTTCACAAGCAGAGTAATACAATATTTAGCCCCCTTTTTTTTTTTTTTTTTTTTTTTTTTAATAAATAGATGAGGTTTCCAAGTCCATGGTTCCAACTTCTCTTTAGCCTTATCTTTACATTTCAGGACTTTTTTGGCTTTTGCCAGTTTGGATTCTTAAACTCTGACTTCACCAGGCCTTCACCAGCACCTTCCTGCTACAAAGATGCTAAATAAGTCCCACATGCAGTCAGAGCCCTAAGCCAAAGGGATAAAATTCTCTCCACTGTATTTCTTCGCTTGGCCATTTGCACGGCCAAAAAGGTAAAATGTGGAAATTCTCTCCACAATCAGTGACAGTAACTTAGAGGGCCACAGACCTGGACTTGCTTGGCACCCTGATTACTTAATTTAACCTCACTCTTAGGCGTGTCACAGAAGAATATGACGTGACTAGTTCTCGCAGTCATGAGGTATGTGTTGTGTTAGAAGGGCTTTGTTTTTTAACTGATATTTTGCATCACATAAGACCTATCAAGGCTCCAGTCTTTTCTCTAAGACATCCAGTAACTGGAGCTTGTGAAAGAAGAATAAGAAACAGGACCAGTAAAGCCCCATTGCTACCCTGGTTACCACCTCACAGCTTCAGGAAGCCAAACAGCAGCCTCTCTGAATGGGAAGGGGAAAACATCCTCCCACTAGAGCTACACACGTTCACAAGAGACACAGAGCCATCTGTGCGGAGTACAACAAAGAATCGTATTTCTGCTTCTTATTCCATTTCTGTCCACCTGCATTTACTACTTCCATATGCAATGGAACTATTTGTGAAGCAGAATAAACGCAAGACTGAGTTTCTGCCATTTTATGAATTGATAGACCATTAAAACACAATCCACAGCAAACACTACATGGAAGAACTTGTTCTGAAAAGAAACATATCAGCCCTGGAGAGCACGGCTTAGCATAGAAGCGCTTAGCACCAGTGCTGAACACAGAAGTGGGGTGGAGGTAAGGGGAACATCTATGGGCTGCATTGGTTGTCCCATTGCACAGATGCATCTTCCCAATGCTGGAACACAAACACAGTGCTAGAGCTAATACAGCTTGCGCTTGCACAAAGGGAGCACTCCATGACACTGCCAACCCCACTTCGTATAGCAGCACTGGGCAGGCTTGTGCTCTGTAAGTACACAATCAATTACTCAAATCCCAAAAACTTCCAGTTATGCCAAAATTCAACCTTCCTTTAGATTTCTTGCATTAGGGATTCCTGCACTGCACCAACACTCGCATGTAGTTTATACTAGCATGCAAATCTTGCAGCTTTGATTCGTAACCTTCCATATGACCCCCAGACACAGCGCTGGAAAAGCAAAGTGAGGGCCTGGGAAAGGGAACAGAACTGCTCCAGGCCCTTTCAGAACAATGACAAAGCTCTGGGACATTCTTAGTCCAAATAATGGAAATTCTCCAGGGATTCTGCCATAGAATAGTGGGATTTCTTTTCTTTCTTATTTTTGAGTAGAGAGAAACAAAGAGTTCACGTAAACCAAAAGACCCCAGACTCAAAAAACCAGATCTGAGAGGTACAGTACTTCAAGGGTGATCTACTGACCATGAAAAAACAACTCTGAAAAACTCTAATCTCTGTAGTTCATGCAACTACAATTTTTGTGTGTCACTGGAGGATAAAACTTGAGGTGAAATCAACTGCACTAACCAGCAAAGCATGACAGAATGGTCCGTGCCATGCACTGGCAGATGTGTATTTGCATTTTATTTGCAAAATGCTAAAAAAGTGATGGATTAACAGACGTATCCTCAATCTGTAAATACTGTTCAACAAGTAAGCAATGCATACAGATCTGCTATTACACAGTCTGATGACTGTATGCACATAGCTCTGACTGCACTTTTTCCTTTACAGAACAATACTGAGAATGTTAAAACATATCTAATTAAAAATAAAGCTACACGAACTCAGAAAGATGCAATGGTGAAACTACTGGGAAAAAAATATTCCATTGTGGTGACCTTTCACTTCATGCTTATGTGAAATCCAAGTTTCTTGTGAGAACTGTGAAAGTAGATGACTTTGTTCCAAGTCACTCAAAGAATATCTAAATTGCACTGTGAAATGCTACAAAGAAAGCTACGGTGGAAAGCTCTGCTTATTTCCTCCTGTGCTTCTGGCCAAGGCAGAAGAACTGATAGAAGAGTCCTGCACAGGTCAGATTCCCAACAGTGATGCCATGACACAGAATGAAACACAAAATTACCTTCTTCCTGTGGAACTTGAGGGTTTTCAGGAAGGTACTGTCAAATCTTCACACCCTCCATCCCTCTGCCTCTTTGTGAAAGACAAACCACTGTCTCTATCCTTTCCTCCTCCTCTTCTCACAATCCTTTTCCCTCCTTTTCCCACGCTTGGCTTCCTGCCTCCTGACTCGCAGGAACACCCTCCCGCCCCAGATGTGCAGGACTATCCCAGACAGCCTCAACATATCCCACTCCAACTCTGCAATTTGCAGCCTGGGCCACACACATGCAAATGCACACGCAGCCCTTCTCACAGGTTTCCAGGCTGCATTCATTCAGCACATCAGGCTGTGGACTCTGTGGATGGGTGAATCAGGGACACAAAGGATGTGCTTCCTCGGTCTGGGGCAGCTTCACACATCGCTGCTTTGCATAGTCTCCCTCTTTAAAGCCTGCAAACATAGGAACCTTACAGCAGGAGAACATGTGTCATTGTTAGGCACCCAGGCTGGGCTTAGAAATAGGCCTTTTAGAGCCATGCCTCTATTATAAGTTCTGCTGAAACCGGTAATAAAATGTGAATCAGCAGGATGACCGTACACGTTTACATTTCTGTCAAATTCAGGGTTTACAGTGCCTTGCAACAATAAATAAACCTCTTCCTTCCAATCCTCAGACATGAACATTCTCCCACTCTTAGCCACTTTAAGGGAATTATTAATGTTCCACAGAAAGAAGCTCTATTAAATCTGCTTAAGTGACCACCCAAAGCCCAGCGAAATTACTGCCTGTAACAGTAGGCTTTCAAGAACTAACGCAGCTGCACCCAGCACAAACAGCATCTGGCGACAGCAGGAATTTACCACTCAAGGTTTGGGGAACAACCGATGCATCCCAAAGTTAGGATCTCTAGAAGGTCAAAGTCACTCATCTCAGATCTTTCTCCAGGTACACGGCTTAAGTGGAGTGGAGGTCTCTGGAAGTCTCTCTTCTTTTGCTGAACAGAGGAACCTATGGCATACAGACATCTGATGCCTGCAGGGCTGAAGCTCAGATAGATACGCTGTAGGAGATACCTACAGAGTGCAGAATGCCCACAGGGGTGCTGAGAGGACACAGCACCAGCAGTCCGTGCTGAATCATACAGTGGGGCTGGTCCCACTCACAATCTAAAACCCCACACTTGGCAGGGGGCACTTAGCCCCAGCACAGCATCACTTGGATGCAGCTGTTGTGCTTGGTAGGACCTCTGAACTCATCCCTGCTGCACATCTCAGCCCCAGTCACCGGGCCCAACTGCCAGCAACGTAATGCTTCCAAGTGCCAGACCCTTTTAAAAACAAGGATTTGACTGCAATCCTCATCCAGAGGATTCAAAGTTTTTAACCTGGGTCCCCAGAGGGATTTTAAATCCCAATTTATGAAGTGCTAACAGAGGAAGGAGCTGGAGGCAAAACTATAACTTACCATTAAGCAGATATGCAAAGATAATAACAAGAAACAACATCCTGACAGCAGGCCAGGCCCAATTGTCCACACACCAGCTTGGGCATTCAGTGACCCTTGGTAGGCAGAAACATGCTCACAGAGCCTGGGAAGAACATAAAACATAGATATGCTCAATAACTGCTTAATCCATCTCAGGTTTCAGGTTTGCTTGCTGCTCCCTAACACCAACCCCTACTGTCCTAAACACTACCAGAAGGGTAACTCATTGAGCAACATGAAACTTCCACGGTTACTTAAGATGACTTTGACTTTCGCTAAGACCAAAGTTCTGCTTATCAGATAAGGACACACCAAAATTGAGATGGATTAGGATGATGCCAGGCCTGTCCCAAACAACCACAATTTTGACTGCCAAAGGGAGAAACGGAATAAAAAGCAGTGGGGGGAGAGCCAAACACTGCAGCTACCTCCATGCAGACATCCCTGCCTGAGGGCTGAGCTGGCCAGGGGCAAGCTGAGCCAAAATTCTCTATGCTATGAGTGCAGGGCATGAAGCAGTCGGCTGAGTGCCACAAAACGCATGAGGTGCGACTTACAGCATCGTAACTCACACCCTAAAGCATCTTATTGCAAAATGGCTCAGGGCAGAGCTGGGATTTTTCTTTCAGTGTTGTAATTCCCCTGCCTCCTTTATCTTCTCCACAACCATCTTTTGAGTAGAGATATGTCCAAAGAGGATCAACTCTCACCCTGTGAGATGCGAGTAAAACCGGCAGGGCTTGGCCCACTGTGCCTTTCCTTAAGGCTTCAATAACGTTAGATGAATGCTCTTCAAATATAAACCACTTGTTGGCTTGGGGCAACATTAACACAGACATAAAGATACGTGCTACCAGCAGGCTCTGGTAAGAGCCACAGCAGTGCACAGTCCAGCAGCTTCCCTTTCCATTTCATGCATCAGAGAGGGAAATCACGGGGCAAAAAAAGATCTCCAGGTTCAAGGCATCTTCCACAGGCCCATCTTTCTTGCAGCCCCCTGACAAAGTCTGGGGCAGGAATCTGTTCCTAGGTCAACTAAAGCCCACTGAGAGCAGAAAACACTGAGAAAGACTCTACTAACAGATAACAAACCCCCTCTGACACAGCTGCCATGGCTGTTCTCACTGAGGGAAGAGACAAAGTCAGACAAAGCGAAGGCAGGAGCTATTCCAGATGAGAAAGCCACAAACTCGGGTGCCAGAGACAGAGCATCAGGCTCCCATGGTCTCTCCTCTCTGTTAACCAGTCAAATTGTTCTTGAGGGTAAGCAGAGGAAGCCAGCTAGAGAACTGAACAATACTTTTAGCAGAGGATGACCACCAGCCCTGAGACACAGCTAACCACAGAGTAAAACCACTGCTCCCATCAGCATTCTCTGTGAGCATCTCGGGAAGCCAAGGACTGCCCTGGATGGGAGTGAAACCCAGGCTGGCATGTCTGGGACCCACATGTCCATGCTCCAAAAAAAAGGGGGGGGATATCTGCTGCCTGGAAGGCTTCTGGGGCTTCTTTCCCAGCCATACAAACACAACTAAAAAGTTCCCCAAGTCTTATAAACACAAGGTGAGACTTATAGGAAAGTGTAGCACTTCCAGTTCCTGGTGGTCCCAAAAGATCTCAGCAAGTATCCTATTTCCACACACAGGGATCATGAAACTTACCCATGAGAGCAAAGCAAAGCTCTCATCTCCTCAGGACAAGAAGCCTTCCCGGAAAGCACAGAGCAGACACAGAGCAGAGACTGAGCAGTCTGTGGAGATCACAACAGTGATCCCATCAACTCATCTGCAGGCAGCTGAATCCTCTCCACATTGGCTCACTTATGGCAACAGCTGTGGCAGCCTGCACACATTTCCAGTCCCACAGCCCCTCCATGGTGGCAATCAAGTTGGGTTATGACCGCAGTCACTCAGCAACCAGGACTCCTTAGAGATTGCCATGTGTCCAACTACACTGCATCTTAACCTTTATCCATAAAGAGTCACAGCAAGTAAGCACGTCGCTGACTCTCCGAGTCAAACCACTAGCACAGTGAGAAACCTTGACAGGAAAAACACAGAAAATGGAAAAATGGCACACCCCTTCCAGCTAACTAGCCCCGTTTCTGTCCCATTGATTTAAGAAACAAGACGGAAGAAAATACGATTTGTAGGAGGCTAAAGGGTTTTTCAAGAGTTCACAGAAACCCCATCTATAGGAGAGGCCCAAATTCCTGCCTGCAGTCCTGGCAGCTCAGCAAGCTCATGGTTTACTTGGAAATGCCACTCAGAGGCCTCGCTACCTGCTTGCTGACATGGAGCCCACCTCAGCTCCAGCACACTGCTCAACTGCAAAGCTCCTTGGCAGGGAAGATTATCCCAGTATGATTTAAGAGTGAGCTCTGAAGGTAGGGAGCTCAGCCAACCGCTGCATCTGGCGGCCACAATACCGAGAGTCAATCCCCCCAGTTAATAACCTCAGACTCCATCGAAGTGTGACATTAAAAAACAATCTCAATAATATCCCAGCCATGTCACTCTATTTTTTCCCCCTTCAAAGGACATCTGGCATGTAAGGCTTGGGTTTTTCCTCATCCCACGGAAACCAGCAGCGCATTTTCCAAGGATCTCTGTTTTTTAAGCAGGGAATGGGAAGGGATGCAGTCAGTTCATGCACGACTGCAAACATTTTTCCAGTCATCCCCATCCCCTTCTTGTCTTTCCTCTATAGAAACTGTATTACTGCAATCAGCCTGGAAAGAAATGCCACTGTTCCAAAAATCAACAGCTGACAGAGATTGACTGCAGCGCACCCATGACCTCCTTCAGGAAGGCAAAACCATCTCTCCCACCTCACACAAAAAAGAAACCTCTCCAGGAACAAGAATCTCCATCTAGAGATCTCTATTTGTGCAAACAGTCTCTAGATCTGCTCCTAAATTCAACTCAAGCAGAGTTTCCTCTGTGTCAGTGCTTTTGCACGCACCTCTGTGATCCTTTCTGAAGGGCTACATTGAGACTACTCTGATGAACAAAACGCTGACTTCGGTTGCATGGTACCAACAGTGTAGTTCTTATTTTCCCCGCCTTTGTTGTGTGCAACAAATACAGGACAACAACTATGGCAATATCAAGTATTTGTGCACCCTTCCTTGTTTTCATTGACATGAGCTGAAATTCTCTTCCAGTTTTACATTCATGTGATTTCGCCAACTGCCTAGAAACCATCTTTCCCCCCAAAGAAACCATGGAAATGGGCTTAGCTGTGTATCTGAAGTACAATATCCTCTCCACAGAAGCAGGCAGGGCTCAGACAAACAAGACAGTCTTGACTTTAACTCTTACCTCAAGTGAGCACACATTAGCCACTGGCGCTGGGGGATAGATGCAGGGATGGAGGGTGTGAGAGGCCCCTTTTGAACTCTGACTGTAAACATTACAGAACTGTTTTGCAAGCATCAGGGCACAGCCTTAAAAAAAGCCATCACATTTCCAAAGGAAAATTCAATGGAAGTTACGCCCCTGAAACAGCATCACCATTCTAAAGATGTTGGAAGCTCTGCACCAGGTACTGCCTCAAAGCTGTGGGGCACCTAGAGGTGCAGCAAGCAATATACTATTTCATAGAATCATTAAGGTTGGAAAAGATCTCTAAGATTATCTGTAGTTCAACTGTCTACCTCGTACCAGTACTCCCCACTAAACTGTGCTCCTAATTACCACAATTTGACCAAAGAAGGGAAGAAAAGCACCTCAGGAGAACTTTCTGCTTAGGTCTTAAAGAGCCACGAAGCAATGAAGTGAAATGCAGAGAGAATTTACAAACCAGCATCCCTTGGGAATGCTGGTGTTGGCACGCACAGTAAGACACGTAAACATGAGATAGCCAGGCTCAAGACACAGAAAGAACATTTGGGGGGCAAGATTTTTTCTCCCAAGGAAATAAAGAAACAAAGCTATTAAAAAAAAGACATTTTCATGCCAAATTTATTTTGAGCCTTGGGCTGCTCTCTCCTACTAACTGCCAAACAGGCTACTGTGTTCCTCTTCACAATATTTATTTGACTGGCAAGATACTATTTCAGCTCTATAAAACCCCTCTGGAACATGCTTTCAATAAATTGAATTTATTTTCTGACTAATCATTTTATTTGCCTAATTATTAGCAGTGCTTGGAACAAGTTAGATACCACGGGCAGAATCCAATGGTGTCCAGTCCCTCCCAGCAGCTCCTCACACACCGCCCCAGGCCCAGCACTGTGCTCAGCTCCCCAAGCTATTCAGCTTCCCCATTCACTTCGACAGAGGCAAGCACACTCGTCAGGTATGCAATGCTCCCCTGTAATGGAGGAATTTGGCAGGAAAGAAGCAGGACAGTACCTGTGTTTCCTTACACAAAGCTCTTTAGCAGTAACTTAGAAGCAGAATTTGAATGCAGTACCCACGAGATTGAATGGTTCTCTAGTCCATATGGAAGCAGCACCTGAAGGGCAGGTGTTGTTAAACCTAAATAAAACCAATTCTAGGGACCCTTTAGAGCAGAGATTAGAAGCCAGGAGTCAGTTATTCACAAAAATGAAGGGTGAACAGGTTTGTGAAGTAAGTATCACGGACATATTTATACTCTGACAACTTTTTAGATAATTCTGAAATCAAACCAGACTAGTATTGAGAACACATTGCTGAAACACAGCAGCAGAACACCCCACTTTAACACAAGTTGCCCCTCCAAGCAGCAAAACTTAACTTCCCAAGGTTCTCGACCCACTCCATGGATTTTGGAGGAAAGATGAGAAAGGAATGGGAGCCTGCTGACCCGCTCAGCATGGGGACACAGATACTCAGCCATGCACAAGGATTTGCTCCTAAAACATTTCCTTGCTCCCTCTACTTGCAGGCCCTCAGACACATGGATAGGATGTCCCAGTACCTGATGCTTCAGGAAATTCAAATGCTAATCATGTGTGATAGGGCAAACAGCACAAGATCAGCATCACTTGAGGAAGGAGGGCTTCCCAGGGCACAATCCACCTCCTGCTTGATCTCCTCTTCTACACACAGCACCTTCCACCAAAAGCCTGAGTTTGCACATGCTCAGTTTGAAGCCCAGAGCAAAGACAGTCCTGGGGAGAACACGCTCTGCATGACATGCAGAGAACAGAGATATTCCAAGAACAGGAGAAAACACTCGTGGGAGGAACAAAAGAGACAATACCTTGGAATATAAGAACATTTTAGACACATTTGTTTCACAGTTGCTAGAATATAAAAGCAAAGCCCTGGAGCTCTGCCAGCCAATCAGTATTTTTACAACCATATCAAAGCACATGACACAAAACAAAAAGCTTAAGGGTCAAACTTAGCACTGGGATTAGTAACCAGGCTGAAGCAAATAGCACGATGCCAGGTCTGGACAGGATCCTCTGATCATAGGCCCTGAAAACACATTTGTTTTTCACACAGACAGGAATCGCACGTGAAACCCAGATGCCAGATTCCTCCTTCAGCCCATTGTGGTGAGAAGCCTTCATCACCAGTAAGTGCCAACAGAGCCTGTGGCTGCCTCAAGTCATGTGTGTAGCCCCAGAGAGCACAGTGCCTGAGACCCAGCTGCTCAGCTCTTCCCTCATTGCTATTTTGGACCCCCCACCTCCAGCAGCATCCCTGTGCTGCATGCTGCCCCATGTGTGACACGTTCATAGGATGGAGCCTGCAAGCACTGGGGAGGAGAGAAGGGAAGGAAAGCCACCAGTGATAGGACAGTCACATACTGCTTGCTGACAACACGATAACCCAGAGCACAAGGAGTTAGCAGCAGCTCCAAACAGAAACACCTGGATTTAGAAATCAATAGACACCTTCTCATCCTGCAGGTATCAGAGCTGCGTGCCTCTGTCACATTCATCCTGACAGGGCAGGATGCAGCAGTTATGGGTACGTGAGATGAGAAGAGGGATGGGGAGAAGCAGTGCTGCCTCCTGCCATTGCAGTCCTCCTCTGCACGGCTGCAGCACCAGGGTGCCTAATGCAGATTACACTTCAAGCTGAATTTCTCTTTTATCCAAGCGGACAGGCGGCTTCTCTCTCAAATAGTCTGCAAGAGAGAATTTTAATGGCAGAGATCAGAGAGAAGCTTAAAGCTCAGGGTGTTTGTTTTAAACACTTGATGTTCCCTTTGCTTGGTTATTTTGGCCTTTGGTTGAGCTCCTTTTTATGTTACACAAAGATAATTTTTTCTTTTGTATGTCAGGACTGATCAGAACTGGGAGTGACTTCCTTTCAAAATGTTTTTGTGGGTTTTTTTCCCCCAACAAATTAAAATGACTTATTTGTCACAACACTGCTTTTAGTTTCTGCAGAAGACACTCTATTTGATTCCAGAGGGTACAGCTTCATATACAACCCCTTTTCTACCTGCTCTTCAGAAGGGAAAAAAAAATAACTTTTTATTTTAAAAGATGAGATGATTATATCAAAACTGCAATTCCTTGGTTTCTATTATTTCCCCAAAACCGAAGTTAAAGAATACGTGTTTTTCAGCCCCAGTGCTTTTAACTACAGACAGGAGCTCTCCCACAGCAGCATAACGTACAATTCGGGGACCATGTTATGCACAATGGGGCTTTCGACAAACACGCTGCTGTGACCCATGAGCTGTAGCGGGGCTCCGAGCCTCCACAAGTGGCACAGCCCGATCTGAAGCCAGGTCTCTGTGGATTTGAAGCAGCAGCTCAACTCCCAGAACACAGGGAGATGGCATTAAGCATCACTGATAGACTGTGCCGCTGGCAAACTCTAATTTTGATTAAAGGAGCAAAATTTTTAGTTCCCCTAAGCAGTCTCAGCTTCCACTGAATTTTTCTTTTGATCCATCTCTCAGTCAGAATTTTAAGCAGCTATGGTTTTTTCTTCTCCCCTTGCTGACATCTCTCAGCCCACAGAGCTTGGCGTGGATAGTCTCAAGCACATCACACAATACTATGCCACATACAAAGCAACACACATCTGCAGAAGTTGATGGAGTTATAGCACGCATTTGCACAAAAACAGAAAGTAACTTTAGGGAAGAAAGCACAAGGGGAACTTTTTCAGGAACAAACTAACAACCTGACGCAAACTGCATATGCAACAGTTTCTCTACTACCTCCATCTACAGAACTGTCTGATGGAGAAACAAAAAGAAAAAAAAGAAGTTGCTTTAATGAAGTAATTCTGACCTCTCTTACTTGAAACTTCAGCTGCTATTAGCAGGAAGAATAAAATCTGACCGATACAAAAGCACAGTACAACCAGGAGATTCAGTCTACGCCCAGCACATTCTTTATATCTAATAAACCCCAACATGACTCCAGAAACTCAGCATCACCACTGCCACATGCCCACTCAGATGAGCAGGGATGAAATTTGCAAGTGCCATCCTTTCTGACCACACCTGTCCCTTGTACAATCTCTGAAGGCACCTTGTACTTGCTAAGCTGGAAGCATCAGGCAAGAAATGGAAGAACTCCACCATATCCCTGCAAAACTGAGGAAAGAAAGCAGAGATAAGGAAAAGGCAGTTTGCTTCATGCAAATAAACAAGAGCAGCTACACAGGCCTTCATAAAGGTAATTTTGCAATACTGATTAAAAGAAACAAGAAAGCTAAGAGAAAAAGAAACGTATGCAGACCACAAGTGATTTATCAACAGTCGCATGGCACGCAGCAAAGATAAGAACAGAAGCCTCGCCTTCTGACACTCACAGGGGTCCATGAAATGGATCACCATAGCATTTTGTCCTCAAATTACTCTCATGGAAGGCACGGCTCAAATATCCCTTTACTTTACGAAGCTGAGGTTTCAGAGGAGATGGGTCTTTCCATATAATTCATCCCCAGGCCCCAGAGGAGGACAAACCATTGTGCTTTGGGTAGCCTGCCCAGCTGCAGACTTTGAGCACAGAACTTGTGCAGGCAGATCCCAGAGAAATAAAGGCCATGACACACAAGTAACACCTTTTACATCTGGTCTTCTGGTTCTGGAGCACATAGCAGGAATAACGCAGAAGAGGCCAATTTACAACGAGCAGCTCCTGAGCAGACAACTTTGCACTGTGCACCGCCACGGAGAACTCCAGAGTTTGACTGCTTTCATCCTCCTGATCAAGGATTCTGGGAGGACGCTTGCACAAATACACACAACCCAATTATAAGCACTAGGGAAACTTTCCCTCAGGCCCATCCTATGTGACACACACAGGCACGTGCTTTGGCCACATCAGACAGAGCGAGGACCCCAGCAACACATCACCTCTTCCCACCCAAAACAGGGGAAAAAAATGGCGTGGATCCTTTTCAGTGCTCTGAGGACTAATGAGCCATGTTACAGCACAGTGCTCACGTTGACTGCTGCTTCTTGCTAACTCTTATTACAACTGTAAAATTAAACAGCTCATTTAGAAGTGCTAAAATGACTCCTACTTCAGAACACAGCTCTCAGGGGAAAGAAGAAAGTTTGTGATTTCAGCAGGCAAATGCATGAGATTGTCTTTTAATTACCAAAGGAAAGGCAGCTGGCTCAGTTCACGCTATCTTAATAATTTCCCTCTCTTTGATGTCTTGATCACATCTTTTGAACAACACGCTTCATGCTTAACACTGTGAGAACACTTATTTTCATAATGAAAGGGAAATATTTTGCTCCATGCATAATATTTAGCTATCCTGATAGGCTGCATTGATAGGGCTTTAAATATTGTGTTTTCCAGCTAAGGCTGACTTTAAAAGAGGCCTGCAGGGGAGTGCAAGACTTGTATCTAAATGATAAATATGTAATCAGCATACGTGTCTAGCATCCTTTAAAGCAATATCAAATGTGTCTAATTGGAAAAATATAAGCAACCCCAAATTTTCCTGTCCTACAGGCATAGAAAGGAAGATGACTCGTTTTCCATTTCAGCTTTAAAAGCTAAAATTTCTAGGCCATATGAAAATGATGTTAAACATTTGCATAGCATGACAGCATATCTAATGTCGTACAACAGAAAAATCAAAAATTCTGCTTTCCACTGACACCAGAAACAGCCAAAAATCTGGAGAAATTGCATAGCTTTGAAAGCTGATGATAACAAGATGGTATATAACAGGATGGTGTTTCATGAGAGTTGCAGTGATTCACAGAAACTATATTTGCATTTACAGATACAAGCTCCTTTGCACTGGTCTGCAGTACCAGAAAAAAACGTGATGGCCTAGTTTCATATGGCATCAAATTCCTCAAGGCAGCTGACCATGCATTGAGAGGCCAATTCCATACAGCTGTCAGCAGTTAGGTGCTGTTTTCTTGATAAACAGAGGCTACATTCAAGGTGGGCTGTGATTTGATTTACCTTAAGTGTCAAGTCTTGTAGAACCTAACCTGCAGTCAATCAGGATATCCCTATTGGGCTGCACAACAGAAAAAAGGGGTAGTTAATTCTGGAGAACTCATTCAGAGGCAGGAAAAACACCTCCCAAATGCTTTTGACCAGGGCTATTGCAGACACTCAACCTTTACTCTAATTCTCCGACCTAATAGGTTACATTCCATTTATCTACATAAAACCTGGCTACAGAGGAGTGACTTCAGGATGCAGACCTCATTCTAACCATAACACCCATTTCCTCACTATTTTTGCTTTAAACCAGATGTTATTATCTTGGTGTGCGTGACATTTACACTCAACAACGCAGAGGCTGGTTGGATTTGCTGAAACAGTGAACAAAACCGTGGTTAAACTACTTCCTATATGCGAAGGCACTTTGAACATCGTGTGTGTCACAGAGTCTGGCAAACCAGAGGCACAGCCACGCCTGGCTGAGGTCAGATGTGGTCCAGGCTGCAGCTGGGCAGATGTGGATACAGCTGGTCACAGTGACACTGGCCCTTCCTTGCATCTGCCAGAAGGACCAGGTGTGCTGCCCCTTGAAGATACAGATGAGATAAATCCTAGTAGGAAATGGGCTGCAGTTAATCTCCATTGGTCTGGGAGAAGGGAGGATCGGGACTGTGGGAGGATGTGACCTCTGGCCAGGAGTAGCTGGAAGTGATGACATTTTACTCCAGGCACAGGACAGCATCCCTAACCACAGCCCTAGGCTTCCAGCAAATGACAGAAAAGCTTTTCTTCCAACAAAGGAAGTAATTTGGGATTTTCGCTGCTCTCTGAATTGGCTAACCACAGTCTCAGAGAGGTGCCAAGACAAAGTGAAGGCAGGGAAGAGGACCAGGGTGGTTTTTAGTTGCAGCTGCTCCTGATCTGGCTCTGTTTCAGTAGTACACACCAGGAGTCTGACTGCCCATAGGTGCCAGCCCCCAGAGCCTATAAACAGCAACTCAGGCCCTTCACAGCGATTGCTTCAATGCTGCAAGGTGAAGAACCCCTCTGGGTGTGTTGCTGTCCTACAGGGAAGCAAGGCAGATATGGTTTCATGGCTCAGACCAAGATCCTTCCCCCTGCACTCTGTTCAAGAGCCCACCTGAGCTCTGCCAGCCACTAGCAAGCTCTTGTCAAGCCTAGAAATGTCTATGACTGCAGCTCTGCTAGCACAATTTGGGACCTGCTTCTTCCCACATCCAGTTTATATCTTCTTCCTTGTCCCACTATTTGCCTCACTGCTGAGAAGTTTCCAAACCTTTCCCACTTCAAGAAAATTTGCCATCCCACTCAGGATGCAGATTCAGATCCAGCCCAGGTTCCTTCACTGGTGACACCAGCCTCCCATACCCTACTCATCCCTCCTCCAATGAGCTCCAGGAATTGGAGGAGGCTGGGACCAGCACTGATGCAGCCTGGGTGCGTGCAGTGGAAGGCAGTGACTGGCTGTGAGCTGTGCTCATCCTGCCCTTGGAGAAAAAGTATAAAGGAGAAGTCACTACCATCTGTAGTCATTCTCAGAGGGAGCCGGACACACACACATCCCTGGGTACAATTTCTTCCCCTAATTTAGCAGCGCATTGAGCAAAGCCCTATCCAGCCAACCTCTAAAAATAAACTGAGTTTTGTTGCTGAGATAGGGAGGCTTAGCAATTCTGCCCCCAGCACACTGAGCCAGCAAGGGGCTTTGCTCTGCCCCACTGCTGCTCCCAGACAGCTGAGGGTCATGATGCACCCCAGGAGCTGACACAGCTGCAGGGACAGCTGAGAGCCCGGAGAAACCAAGCTGCGGGTTCTGCAAGTTTGGTGCAACAGTTGCTCCAGTGACTTGAGTTTCTTATTCCTTAATCAGAGACACCTCTTTCTCAATGCCAAGAACATTTGCCAGGAGAGAACATGTCGTTTTCATTAGCATCAGTGTGTGCTACCTGCAGAATGATAAACATGCAGCTGAATTCTGTTTAAAAGAAGTAGTCGTATTTATTAGAAAACTTGTAGTAAGAAGCTAACAAGATATTTCACTAGGGGAGTCCCACCTTTTTTCAGCATGTAGGAAAGAGGACAGCAACAAACACAGGATAATAAAACCACAGACTGCTGAAATATGAATATATCACATTAGGAGCTGTAATTTAAGAGAGGGAGGCATCCTGAGTTCTGATAACAGTCTTCTGCTGGCAGATTCATAGCAGTATGTGAGAACCATTATCAGCATGTTTCTTTATGATGATCATTTAAACTAGGGCAGAAATTAAAAGATCCTCTTCCTGAGGAAACCCAGTGCAGCAGTAGGAATTGCAAAAGAGACCTTTGATTCACCCTACATTCATCAGGTGAATCACTTCATGTTGAGCAAACACTAAACCCAACTGAAGAAATACAACCAAAAGCTGCCATTCCTTGAAGCCACTTCAGACTGCTCGCCAAAGCACGCAACTGATCTGATGCTCTATCAAAGAGCTGTCTGTGATTAACTTTATTACCATGAATTAACTAACACCTGTAATTATGCGTCAACCTTGACTCTTGCAATACAATTCGGGTCAGTTCATCTGCAAAGAACATTTGTGCTGCAATGGACTTGAGCACACAGCGAGCTTGTAAGCCTGTTCACCCCACTACCCATGCACTGTTACTTACTAAGATGCAGTAAACTGCTAATGTGATCTAGCCTGAGATCAAAGGGAGACTAATCCCACTCTTGTAATTCGGGCAGTAGCAACTCTTGCAAGATCAGTGCTCTGGTCTGGAGTCAGATGCTCTACTGCAGCTCACTGCTCAAGCATGAAGAACCTCAGTTCTTCTGCCCAGCAAATCCCCATGGTCACAGGCAGGAATCCAGATGCTGCAGTTAATTGGCAAGAGTCAATTGCTTTTTCCCTCAGCTGCATGCTCCCACTGCAAGAGAGTGAACCAATTACTGAACAACTACCTGGAAGAAAAAACCGCAGAGGGAACAGTTTTGCAACAAATGTTCTTAATTTTGACCTCCTTTGAATAATCTTTTTAAGTATTACAGTAATAAGCCTACAAGGTATTTTATAGCCAGAGTCACACTGCTGAATGCTAGTCACTCTTATTCCGAAATAAGTGACAGCTGCTGGTAATCTCCCCAGCTCCTCCTGCTAATTCCCAACTGCCAATGAGGTAACACGGCCTCAAGACATGGCCGGGTATCTTAAGCATGTTATCACTAGTGCTGTCCTGCCCTACAGCCTTCTGCTTTGTTTCCATGCCTTCACGGGCACAACAACTCGGGGGGGCTGCAGAGGGAGCCAGGTGTCAGCTGTGAGACCTCCATGCTTATAACCACCACCTGATAGCACACGGCTCATTTTACACTGAGAGGTCCGAGCGTTGGGGCTCCCAGGAGATGGCTTTTCTCATCTGCTGCCTGCTCACAGTTGGCAGAACCGGCTCCAGTCCCTCAGGCTGGCAGCTAAAATGACCTGCTCCTTGAATATTTAACAATCAGTTAAGAAAACACTAACTGATAACCCTTGTTCTCACCCCAGAATACATTCCAGCAGTTAGAGTATGTGACTCTGGTTGTCCATCCCCAGATCCTGGCCAAGACTAACAAAAGGGATTTGGAAATGGGCAGCTCAAGAACTTCCAAGAGCAATCCAACTGTCAACATAAAGGCCTCCCAAAACCCTGCAGAGACCCCAGAGCCAATCTCCTGAGGTCAACTCCCTAACATCAAAACCAATACAGTCAGTGATGAGAGGCAAGTTGTGCCAGGTCTTCTCAAGATTTTCTGTCCCAACCCCATACAATGCTACCTGCAGCTGACACAGTAAACACATGCTCCAAGGTGCTTGTGTAGATTCACTGATGCTTGTGGAGTACCACAAATACAGTGAAGATGCCAAATATAACATTAACAAATGGTCACTGCTCATTTTTGCTCAAAGGAACAGCGAACTTAAGCCTAAGAAAGGCAAAAACTACCAACAGTTGCTACTTCTGCTGCTGCTTTTGAAACAGGCTACAATTTCAATGTAAAAACCATTGCTTTGAAACCTAGGACACTGTGATCCCCCCTTCACCTTGGGTCTACTAAAGAAATGAATCAAACACATGAAGGGTACATGGGCCTCTCAAGTTGCTTTGATGAAAGTGAGTTGCATCCACCACAGAAGTGTTCTTAGCTCAACTGATAAGAAGATCTACAACATACGTAAAAACCAGCACTAAGTGTAACAGTGAAAACATTTCTCAATGCTTTTGTCAGGTCCTGGGAATATTTCCCAGCAAAAAAGGATGGAGAAACACCAGCCAGGAGGGCAGCTGGCCAGGGCCACCATAGCTCTGCGAGAAGAGCATAATTCAAATTTCTGGAACAAAACTCAGCACCCAGCTTTGCAAAGGGGACAACTTCAAGTGAAGCTGATTTCAATGACAGCAGATCTGTAACTGCAAAATCTGGACTCATGGGGACTGAAATCTCAGGGGTTGCTATGGCCTCTCCTTCACCCCAAAGGCAAAAGCCAAAAATATTAAAAAAGAGCAGATATGGAAGTTAAAAAGAAAACGTTCTTCTGAAACATCTCAGCATCAGTTTTGGATCATCAGCATCACAAACCAACCTCCAGAGCAGCTTGCTGATAATTTCCTTGGTTATCTCCGCCAACACACGTGTGATGTGGCACGTCATCTCCATGCCTGCCAGCACTACAAGCTCTGAACATGACCCTGGCTCCCTTCCCCAAGCCCTGAGTAACTCAATAATTGTTTTATTTGGCTTCCCCCTTGTCCTCTCTTCACAAAATCAGCACGCTGCCACAACGTTGATCTGGAACTATTTACTGTTGCTGAAGCTCAGACAGAAACCACAGGCCACCTTGGCTCATCCCAAGTGGGACGGGCTTGCTGTGCATTCCCCCAGGACAGAGGATGCCCAGGCAGGACTCACCAGGAGCTCAGAAACTCTGCTGAATGCTGAAAACTCCTTTATTACTCCACATTTTCTCTCTTTATTACTCCACATTTTCTGAATATTCAATAGATACCATCTCCTTACGATTACCCTCATTAAAGCTAACATGGGAACGTAATCAGCCATGGCTTCTCTTATCTGCTTTTGTAAGAGTGTCACTTGCAAGACTTTGGTACTATTTTCTTTGAGACTCCCCGAAGACAAGAAAATGAAACCATGACAGAACTGCAAGGTACTTCCCAACAAGCGTTCTCCTTCATGCCAACACAATGCTCAGCTCAGGGATGGGGCAGGCTTAAGAACCCCTGTCCTGCAAATCACTTCTGCTACATCTGGCAAACCACCCCATTGAGGCCAACCTGTTTGCAAGCAGCTGCATCTGGCTCCCAACACAAGAATGTGCACATCACTGTATATGCGCCCACTGCATGCCTGAAGCTGCCTGCAGTGACCTGTGCCTGAGCTGAACAGTTCGTTTCTATTCAGCCAAATGTGCACAAGAAGTGTGGGGTTGGGACACCTACTTACTGCACACCTTTGGAAGTGGCCTCTTCTACATGAGGGTGTCAGAGCAGCTCAGTAGAATGAGAGCTAGGGACACCATCACTATGAAATAGAAAAATGGGACAATAGGTCAAACCATGCTAAGAGGAAAGACCTGTTTATGCAGAAATGCAAGACTGGAATCAAGATAGTTGTGAACAAAAAACATCTACACTGCTACTGAGGCTTCCAGTCAAGCCAACCCAATCACCATGAAGGTTCATATGCAGGAATGCAACATGCACATAGACCATTAATGACCTAGGTCTGCCTTAAGTCTATGTTCTGCAGTCCCAGGACCCGCTTTCAGACATAAATGAAAACCTTTCCATCAGCCCAAATTATCTGCAGCTCTGAAAAGGCACTTCTCCCAAGAGGTATATTACTGTGCACACACAGCTCTCCCTGTCTAATCTGCCTACCTTGCAAAGAGGTGCCAATACACAGAGTGTTTGGGGATTCTTTGATGAAAGGCATTAGATAAGTTCAAAGCCTGAGTATATATTAATAGCAATACCAGATATGATACCTCTACAAAAATAAATTGCCACTTGACCCGGGGCTGGGAAGCAGAAACTGATCTGCCAAGACCCAGATGTGTGACATCAGCCCATAAAAGCACAACGGCCCCACAGGGGAGTATGGAGCACAGGAGGGAGCTGATGGCGATGATGGGAGGCTCACTTCCTTAACACACACGCTGCTCTTCCTAACTTCAGCTGGCTGAGACTCAACAGCTCTCGCTGATGTCAACTATGTGCAGCAAGCCTCGGGAACCTGAGCTGGTGCCACGCAATTAGGGGGCCTAGGACAGCATCAGAAAGATGCTTTTATTAGAAAGAAAGAGTCTGGGGAAAACATCAGAAGACCCACGCTGGGCCAACATGAAGTTGAATCTAAGCTCAGCACTCTGTTTTCAATGAAGCCAAATGATAATTGCATAAAAGAGAGGACAGTATCCTTACTCAACCTTTAGAAATCAGTAGGTCACTGACTTTCTCATCCAAGTACACATCTCAATATATCTTGTTTAATAGCCATCAGCCCTGTCCCCAGGAATTCATTGATTGTTTTTTAAAACTATATATACTTTTGGTCTTCATATCAATTTTCACCAAGGTGTTCCAGCTTAATTTTATTTATATATATTTTTTTAATAAATGCTACGTAATACTCAAGAATGCAACAATTCTCAAACCACTGCCAAGAAGCTGACCCTGTACCTCTCCACCTGTACCAGAAGAACTCAGGATCTGCATTCAAATGAGCACCTCTCACTCTTCACTCCTCTGCTTCCAGAATACTTCAGCTGGACATAATTTCAGACAGATCTCAGTATGAGAAGGGTTGGACCATTGCCAGCCCCACAAAGACAAACTAGAGCTACAGATGGAAAGCTTGTTTGTTTTAAGCCGATTAGCTTCGAGCCACTGAAGGTAACTTTATAAATCTTTAATTTCACGTCCTTTGCAAAGACAGCTGGAAATAAGTCTAGAAGTGAAACAAGCAACAATAGTTACAAGAATGGTATAAATGGCTTTATTTCATCTGTGGTGAGTGCTGTTTCTGACAACAAAGTTAGTTAATTTCCAATGTCAGCAATTTGACAACCAGCCTTTTTAATAGGAACTCAGCTGTTGTGTTTGGAAACAAGAGGGAGCAGGCAGGAGCAGGAGCATTGCCCCTGGCTATGGCTTGGCCACTATCACTTTGAAGGAAGGCTTGGTTTGCGGGAAAAGCTACAAATCTCTTCACCTTGTCCTGCACCAAGAACCCAAGAGATTGCTCTGACTACAGTCGTTGGAAAATGAAGCTTTACAAACAGGCATCTTTGCTAAATAGATACAAAAGCCTCGTCACAATAATGCTTCTGGACTGGAAGCATTTGCCACAACTTCTAGAACCAACTCATTTTCCATAAAACTTCTGCAGGCTTTATGTGGACACAGAGACACAGGCAACAGTGGAAAGAAAGAGCCTGGGAACTCAGATAAAGACCCAAAGTGAATGGACACTCGCTGACGACAGCACTGTGAAGTTGGCTTTGGTGCTTGGCTTCTGGTTAAACAATGACACAACACTGTTTACTAGCAGGGAAATATGAGGGTTGGAAATGGGTCTGTAAAAAAAAATAAAATAAAATAATAAAATCCAATCACTAACAGGGTTTTCTGACAAGCCAGATTAACATCTATTGTCACTGGGGCAAGGCCAAATCTGGCTGGAAAAGGGCCAGAAGTTTGATGTCATTGAGAGGCCCTCTAGGACATCAGCTGAGGAGTGTTCCCATGTCATCTCAGCATTCACTGCTGCTGTACTGCCTAAAGCAAGCTATCAGCCACCACCACCTTTGGTTTAACCCTTTCTATCACAGTATACAGTAAAAATGTGTCAGCCTTTCAGCCATAGGGGGTTGACTCAAGTACATCACAGCTCATGTTAACCAGATGCAAAAGAATAATAAAGAATCAAGCAGGAGAGGGTGCTGGCAGATAAAATACACATTCAACCAGGTTTGAACCATTAAGTCCTGTGTTAGCACTAGCAAGAGTCTCTGTCCTTCTATAAACACAAATAGCAGGCATCATTTCCTCATTTTACTACTTAAGATGTTTTCAAGTTCTCTGTGTTCAAACTGTGGCCAGTTATATACACTTGACTTCATCTAAGTCAAGGTCTTCACCATAACCCAATCAACACCTCTTAATACATGTAGCAAGACAACAGCCAAGAATTTCCAGCTCTCCACCATTGAGATCCAACTCAAGGCCAAGGTCACTCAATCTCCTACAAATGCCAGCACCTGGTAGCAAACAATCCCTCTACTCACCAGACAAGACGGAGCCCTGATAGCTTAGCATTGCCATGTGGCAACACAGTGGGAAGGGTCCCCAAAAAAACATCAGCACACAGGAAAAGCTTTGGTATCACCTCTCCTCAGGTGCAAAGACTGCTGGAAGCACATCAGTGCTGTATCTGTTCTACAGACCCTCATGTACAGTGGAAGTCCCTGTGTTTGCTCACAAGGTGCTCCTCAGTCCAGCACTATCACATTTAGAAGGTCAGCTAGAATTAAAGAATTAAGATATCAGGAAACAACAGCATGGAGAGATTGAAACTTCTTAGATGAAGGAGGAAAAAATGAGAGTAAAAGAGTATTCTTAGGGTCTGACCAGGATTGTGTTATCAGCTCTAATGAGACCTAAAGATTCACTGCAAACGTCTGCTTTCTGCCCTACTTCATTGGCCAAGCCCCCTTCCAGCACAAATGCAGACCAACACAGATGTTAAAACAGAAGCAAAACACACACACACACACACACACACACACACACACAAAGCTTCACATCAAAGCTCAGTGCCTACCAAACAACTGCACACTCCTCCAAAACAAGACTAGAATTACCTTCAGGATAACCACCGGGATTACTGTTTTACAACATCAGGGCACACAGATACAGCGTTACCCAACCCTGAGCAGATGAGTAAATTCAGGACCAAGCCAAGGGCCTGAGAGCAATGCTTTGCTCCCACCCCCATCCTCAGGCTGTACATCCTTCAATCCTGCTGACTTGGATCAGAGCCTCATTTCTTTCAAAAAAAAAAAAAAAAAAAAAAAAAAAAAAAAGGGAGGCTTGCAGTGAGACTTGCATGCCAGTGCATAGTACCACCCTCCAGTGCCACCTCCAAATTGCCACCACTGGTCCTTTACGCCAAAAAGACAGACAGAAGCTGCAAGAATGGTAGACTCTTCTTCCCCTGATCACAGATACTGTGGTCTTCAAGGTTTATCACCCAGGACAAATTCACTTCAAATACTTTTAGTTAAAAACAACCTATTTATAGTCAGTTACCTTTACAAATCACAGATATCTGCATTTAAGCATGCAATGCAAGCTACATGCCCAGCACAGAAGCAGGTGGGAAGCTGCTTCCCCAGAACAGCCCAGAGTTTTGACACAGACTGTTATAATCTCAATACTTCACAGCAGCAAAGTATTAAACAGAAAATGTCTTCTTGAGCAGTAACAGCTGAAGACTCACCCATATGCCTCAATGAAAAGCATTTTGGAGACTGGCTACTGCGCCAAATTCCCCTGAGGTAAAACACTGTGTTGTCTTTATAAAATACCTTCTGCTGAAGCACGAGAGGAAAAATAAACGGGATTTGGGAAAAGCAAAGAACTTCTAAAGGTTGTTCCAGGTTAGTACAAAGCAAAAGACATAGGATTGCTAACTTTCAGTACATGGAAAACCAGCATGGATGCTACTTGGATATTTAGGCACTTTTTATTCTTCTCTATGTCAGCCAACAGCTCTAATCTCCCCTTACTAACAAGAAACAAGCAGTCCTTTCATTGCTAGAAAGAGATAATAGTAACAAGGTTGGTTCAAGGATTCCAACAGTTCCATCTGTCATCAACAGATATATAGACATACATATGTAATTGTTTATTAATATCAAATCCACACTCATGCACAGAGTTACCCTGCTTCTGTCTGTCCTCCTTGCCCCACAATCAGTCCCAGAGCTTGTTTTAATCCCACTGAGGAAAACGCTGAACTCCAGCCTTCTTCCCGTGACACTCTAAGGAGACGGGAGGAGGGAGAAGCACTTAATCTGCTCTCCATAGCCTTCTTCCAGGAAAACACTTCACATATCCTTGCTTGTTTGTTTTCAAATCCTAAGTGATTTTTAATGCCAGTGAAAGCTGCTGGAGTGACAGCCCTGGGAAACTGCAGGCCTCCAACTTACTCGTGAGCAGGGGCTGTGCCAGCTGCCCAGCTTCTGCTGAGGACTGGGAGCCCGGCTGCCTCCTGCAGCATCTATCCCACAAGCAGACCTCCTCTCAAGAGGAAGCAGGTGTCAGCGCCAGCACCCAGGCAGAGGAAACGCTCTGAGCCCACTGGCTGTGTCACAGAGCACTCACAGACAGGGGAACAGAAGACTTAATGTTGATTTTTGGAGTAACTTTGCTTGAGGTGACGGAAGGTTCGCAGAGGAACACCACACCAAAAATACATGCCTAAATTAAGTTATAAACAATCATAAACACTCTGAGCTAAGGAGTAGGAAAATCTCCTCGTGCTGAAGAAGCAATTAACAATTCCTACTTTCACACACGGAGATTCAGATGCTCCCTGCTGCATCAAACCCCCAGTGGTGCCAAGGATGACTGGAATAAGGTTTCACCACTGCAGTTGAGCTTTCCTGACAGGGAACACAGGTGCTGGCACAGACCAGGGCCTGCTCCCAGAGACTGTCCTCACATGTCACCTCAGGGCTCCAAGGGAAGAGGGATGTCCCAGAGGAACAGGACCATGGCCAACCATCCTGCCCAGCACCCTCCATGTGCATTTCCTCATGGGTGAGCATGACTTTTAGATGAGCTCACTTATCACGTAGTCTGCTGAGCACCATTTCCAGCTGAGAGCATGACCCCATTGCTCTGTGACTGCAGTGCCCTGGCTGGAGCTGCTGGCACAGTAAGAAGACAGTTGATGACTTAGGAATTTTATACACCAAAATTTGCACTTACAGACTTGTTCTGGACAGCAGAGAACCACATCACCAGTATTTCAGGGGCAGCTGCGAAGAACTTCGGTAAATGTGATTGAATGGGAACATGGGGCTTCTGGTTAAACCCAGCTATGGTAGCAATGGTTTCACATCTTTCTCCTGATGAACGTAGATGGGAATGTTTTCTCACTTACAAGTTGGCATCAAGCCTCCTGGAGCACCTCTGCTATGGAGACGGGCAGAGGGAGTTGGGCTTGTTCAGCATAGAGAAGAGAAGGCTCTGGGGAAGTCTCATCGCAGCCTTTCAGTACTTGAGGAAAGTGACTTTTTACACATTCTGATAGTGATAGGACAAGGGGGAATGGCCTTAAACTAAAAGAGGAGGTTAGATGTTAGAAAATTCTTTACATAGATAGAAGCCCTGGCATAGGCTTCCCCATCCCTGGTAGTGTTCAATGCCAGGTTGGACAGGGCCCTGATCTATTTGGTGGTAACCAGCCCACAAAACAACCTTTGAAGTCCCTTCCAACCTAAGCCATCCTATGACTAGACACATTTCTATAAAAACATTCTACCAAGTGCTAAAAACCTAGGAGCCTAGCACATCACTGTATTTGGTTAGTATGTTTAATTGGAAAAAAAGAAAACCACACCCCACGGGTCAGGGAAAAAATGATAGCAAAATGCCAAAACAATTTCTGCCAGTTAGATTTCTAATACAGTATGTTCAGAATCATATACGTATTCATGGACACTTAAAGTCTATCAATCCAATCCAACAAGTCCATCACCACAAGCTAAAGATGATGCATTATAAGAGAGAACACAGCTACAGAATTACAGCCTTACTGCGAAACACGGCACAGCCTGATCCTGTGCTAGAGTTGTCAGTGACTACTAAGCCCATTTAAGAACAAACCTCAGCTTTCCTAGAGCAGCATGTAAAACTTTGAAGACGACACAGATTTGGGGATGTATACCCTGCTCACAAAAGTAGAACGCTCCCAATCTAGACAGTTGATTACATAAACAGCGACCTCCTGAGAGTCGCTGTCCTGAGAAAAGAATTACATAATATACATGCAATAAGCATACTGTATTGGTGACATTTAGCAAACACGATTCAGAAAGACTAACCAGATCATTAGTATTCAGGTAGAAAGAGCAAAAAGACAGCGAGCAAGCTGAAGTCGGTAGGTTCTAATTAGGTTGTGAGATTTTCCACTTCAAAATCTTTTCATGTGAACAAATCCACCTGGTTTCATTTCACCTTCCCTCCCAGCCCTCCAAAACATGACAACAAGGTCTCCGCCTAGAAGAGTAACAGAGGTTCTGCAAAAGGTGATGTGTTATGTAAAAATCTGTAAGTAAAATAGAATTTACCAACTTCTCAGTAAAATTTTCAGTAAAGCCTCTCTCTGACGGCATGAGCCAAGGCCCAGGGAAGTCACTGGAGTTTTTCCATTGACAAGACTATATTTCGGTCTTGAGTGTACCTGATCAAGCAGCAGACACCTCCAATTTCAAACACTATGCTACTGTGCAGCTGCCTGCCTTTTTCATGCAATATTTACACAGCACGCTCCAGGCGAGAAGGTGTCACTTCTAGCTACAAGAAAGCATTCAGCTGCACAATGCCAAACAGCATAGCTGCTGTCAGCCTCCTCTAATAATTGTGCACTTCTGCATGGCTACCAGGAACCGAGTCCCTTTGTGTGATCAGGAGCTCATTAAGAGGGCACAGCATGAAAAAGGAAAATAAAAAAAATAATAAATCTCACATTTGAAGGTCCAGCTGTTTCCTCCCAGTTGACTAAATTAGAGAGCTTGTACGTCACCTCCTGTCTCAGGTAGGGTCACATTGAATCCCTCTTCCTGTTTAATCCGTGTTAAATGGGAAATGGTTTTGGTTTTTTTTTTTTTTTGAGGAAGACAATGGCAGAATATGCAGACAGTATTTTTTTGGCTCTGTACTTTTAATCAGATAAATTGCAAGATTGCTTCAACAGCCAAAGAGAAAGCAAGAATACACTGCAACACTTCATGGGCGGCTGTGGTCCAATCAGTTAACCTTTCTTTGCTTCATCTTCCTAAGGAGACTACCAGCATGCAGCAGCCTTGCAGGGACAGGGCAGTACATAGGAGATGCCCGCAGACAGAGCTGAGCAGTGGGGAGGATCAGCCAACAGGCTGCTCTAGGAGGCAGGAAGTCTGGGCTCTGTTTCCTATTTCATCATTCGCTTTCTTCGAATGTCTGCTCATCTTGCACTTCAGACTGACCCTCTGGACAAAGGGCATGATCTGGCCCCTCAATCCCACTTCCTTTTAGCACAAAGCAGTCAAACTGAGGAAATTCTGACTAGATAAGTGGGCCCCAGAACCCATGCATCTAGGGCTCTCAAGAATCTCCTCAGTTCACCCTGCAGCTTGGAGCAGCTGAGAGCATTTTGGCCATGTCTTAGGTCAAAACTTAACTGGAACTTGGCTACCAGGGCAAGTCAGTAGGGGCATCTTAATCATTTTTGAAATGGAACTTGGAGGCTTTGGGAGCTTCTACCCCCAGCTCATGGACTTGCTAAAAGCTTTTCCCTGACTTTCCTTTTGGCTGCCCTCCCAGCACACCGCAGGCTCAGCCACAAGAGAGCCAATACAGACACTTGCTAGGACTTCAAGCCTCCTGCGTTATTTCATCTTGCCCTCAGCACAACAAACCAGGACAGCAACCTTGCATCTCTATTGGTTTTTAATCTATTTCTAAGGCTGGGGGCAGCCATTTACTTTGCAAACTATTGAATTTAAGCATTGCTGCCTCTTAGCCAAGTACTACTCATCCCCAGCTCTGCCAGAAGAGAGGATTGTGAGTGCCCCTTAACCTATTGGACTACCTTGCCATCCTCTAAAGAAGCCTTGAGTTATAGAGGTAATTGCCAGGCAGTGTATAACGAAAAGCAGGTAGATGCCTAAAGTATCTCTCAGCCACTTTGGAAACATGCCTTGAACAGCTCAAAGGACTGCAAATCTCTTGAATGCTGCCTAAGGTAAGGCAACAAGAAAAAGACCCTTAAGGGGCAGAATCACAGACATGACACTGAGAGACATAAGAAATGCTGAGAGCAGGCAGAAAGTGTTTCAAGACAGCAAATAGGAAAAAAAATGGATATCACACTGGCCTCATAAAACAAAGGTGTCTGAAAAATGAAAAACCCAACAGGACACAATCTCTGATGTTAAAGAAAACTTTGCTTTCACAAGCAACACTTCCGTCAACAAGCAGTTACAGTGATAATAGAGAGATGCTCACTGGGTGCTACTAGGTGCAGGCAGCTTTGGACTGATGATCTCCCCCTCCTGCTACCTCTGCTCCCTAGGAGAACTACTTATCCACATTGTCCAGATTCTTTTTTCAGAAGTGACTTTTTATTTTCTCAGTATGCCTTATCAGACATTAAAGCAAAGACAGTTGTGTAGCCTGCAAGGTCATAAGATTTGCATCTGAAACATGCAGAACAGTAGAAATCATCCCCAAAGACATAAATCTACCCCCAGCAGGATGCTGGCTCAGAGCAAGGGAATGTTTGACCCCAAGTGGCTTTTTCTCCCGACCTTTCCTAGGCTCTGCACACAGGAGATCACAAACATTTTTCTGATGTAACCCTTAGTCCCATTCTGAGGAATGATGAAGTCACGAAAGAAACAAGCAATCCTCCGGCTGCCTCCCAGCACCCCAAGCAACAATACTAGAAATGGTAATCATTCACACCAGTGAGTCAAGCTGGATCATGGGCCTTGGAGGAAAACCACACAGTGTTTCCAGTCGGGGGGAAAGGAAGGGCAGAAAGATGGATCACAAGTCCTCAGCATGTACTCCAGCTGCTCAAAGAGCACTGCCTTCTGCTTCACATCAGGTCCCTCACATCACTGCACCTGTGGGCCATGATCTGCAGGTCACATGAGCTGCAGGTAAGCCGTGTCCTCTGGAAGAGATCTGGCTCACATTGATCCAAAGCAGGGGGAAATCCAGCTCTTTCTCCCACAGAGCCATAAAGGTTTCCTACTAGAACAAAGATCCTAGCAGTCCATAACACACCTGGATCTTCCTTATCAGCGCTAGTTGCCACATAACCAGTGGCCTGCAATGAAGAGAGATGATGCCAAGAAAAGCCTGAGCCACTTCTGAATGTGAGCAGTCAGCAGGAGCAGACAAGTCATAGGGAAGAGTCAGACCCTAACAGCACATGTTTTTTCTTCAGACTTCACTGACATTTTACAACAGACCACCAGGGACAAGTGCACGTGCTTTTCTGGGAGCAGCACTGAAACCCAGTGCAGCAGAATACAACCCTTTACAGCTCAGCAACGCCCAAGGAGTTTAGTATCTACAGCCATACAGCAGGACTCCTATAAGAACCCATCATGAGCCATTCAGAAGTGACATTAGGAAATAATTACACTGCTGAGAACTGGGACTACACGCAGGCAATGCAGGTGACTGAAAACAGCAATGCACCTCACTCGTTTGACTGGAAAGAGACAGCGAGGCTATTTCTAAAGCAAGAAATGTGTGTGCTTTTTTGTTTTTAAGCCTTCCCTCTATGCTTTAAAAACCTGAAAAACACACAAAGCCCAACTGCAACTGGAGCAGAGCAGTGTTGAAAGAGGAAATCCATGCTGATGAACATATCCCTGCCCTCCAAATAACACAGGCACACTTTGAGACCTCAGAAATGACCTCAGGCATATAAGGGTCTGGCAAGACACACACACACATCAGTAACTACTCAATCCTTTGGGGAAGAGCAAATGGTTGGGAAGAGGAGGGGGGAATTCTGTTCTTTTGGCTTCTAATGAACATTACCATTACCCAGATGCTGTGAAACTGTGAACAGGTGAAGGTGTTAAGCTGTTCTCACTTTGCTGAGTGCAGGATCAAGCACATCTGCTAGGCAGAGCCTCCCTGCAGGGCTCCCTAAGGAGGCAGACAGCTGGGTAATTGGTAAGTTAACTGATAACCCAGAAGCAGAGAGGGGAGCATGTCTTCTTTAAGCATTTCTATGACTGGTCGAAGGAGGGAAGAATCAACAACGGATCTTTTTAGAGAAACCATTGTTGTTTTGGGATCATTTCACGTTTAATTCAGATTAATAAGCTAGTGGAGCAACCCCACAGACAGACTGAACTCCTGCAACTGAGAAAAGAGACTTTGAGATTGCTTACAGAGTAGCAAAGGACAGGAAAGGGAATAGGATTTTGTTACCAGCTTTTTTGCTTTAGAATGGCTAACCGACACCATCAGCCATTCACAAATGTCCTAATTCACCCATAGCTCAGCCAACGGATGACCCCTGTAGCACCAGGGGTCTTTCCAACAAACCCAGACTTCACCTTCCTGACATTGTTCTTGTGAAAGGAGAAGGGGAAAGCACAGATCTAGCATTTTTACAGAATTACCATCAGGTGCAAATTAATCCTTAAAAGACCACTGGTATAGAGAAAGAATAGGAAACGAATTCAGAAAACCAAAAGTTCTAAGAGCAGTAGTGGCTTACATTGGAATACACCATACAAGAGGCGTGCAATTATTCATCCAGCCCTCTCTTTATCCTTCCACATCCTGCTGTCCAGGGCTGAGCAGGTATCCTTGTGCTCCTCCACTGCTGACAGGAATGCAAAGAGAGGCATGGCAGGCTCCTTCCCCAGCAGTGATTTCCTATGGCCATGAGTGGCTGGGCTCATATCAAACAGCACTGGATCTAAGATCTTAATCTCTTCCCATGCACAGAGCCCTACAAATCTTCCAGTGAAGTATTAATCTCTTTAGAAGTTTCACATGGAGGGAGCACAGCAAAGGATATACAAAGCCACCTTCTTGTTTTATTTCTTGAGTCAAGGCCACAAAAGCTGTGCTGTCGTGAAAGACACCTGCTCCAGGGCATGCTTCCTTCCAGGCCAAGCACGCAGGGGCTTATATGCCACTCACATTTAGCACTCTCCATATGCCCTCAATGCTTAAAAACCTGTCTTCATCTCTCCAGACTCCACCATGGCCCTGAGAGATCACAATCAAAAGGAGTTCAAGCTAAAATGCCTGAAATACTGACGTCACCATCCACCAGAGAAACACATCATTCATCTGATGCCAAATGCATCGCGTGGCCTTAAGGCACGGCATGAAAGTGCGAATGGATGTTGGAAGCAGAAGGGCTTTCTGATATTACAGAACCAAAATACAGCAAAGAGCACCAAGTTTTGCACTGTCCAAAGTACACACAGGCAATGGACAGAATCCCAAGCCACATTTATGTTCATTTTGGAAGAAAATAGTTGTTTTGTGATGAAAGAGCACAGAACCAAACCAGTAGTGACCAATGGATTGGATCCAGGGAGTGAAATTCTTTGACAGAGCAAGTTCACCCTGAGTGAAGTACTCCAGCCAAAGGCAGATGAACGGCTGCAGCACATTCATCTGTAGCAAACTGTAATCTAGGAAACAAAGCAGCCGCCAAGACTTTCGGACCTATGGGTTAATTCACTCATCTCAAGTAAAGAGATTCACAAGGACATGGATCATTTTTAATTGAATTATTCCAGAGCTTGTTTGTGAAACAAGATTCATTGTGCTGAATGCTGTTCAGCCACAGACTGAGGGTTAGTCAGATGAAAAGCACATACTACGCTATTTGCACAGCAAACCACCTAATTTTCTTTTTTTTTTTTTTTTTTCTTTTTTTTGGGGGGGGAGGGGGTCAAGAACAGACAAGAACATGGAACTATACTGAAAAAGGCAATATTAGAAACAGCATAAAAAGAGTGGGGTAAAGGGACAGGAAACAGAATTCCCTACTAGAAGCACTGTATACAGCTGTCTGTAGGAGTTCAGGTTGCTGTTAAAATGCAGTGACAACAGTCATCAAGGAAACACAAAAACATTCCTGCAGGAAAATGAGAGAAATATTTTCTTCCATGCTGGTAAATAGAAGACATAAATCCCTTTTCTCAAGTTACTTTCCAAAAAAGAAGAAATTAACTTTCATTTCTCCTAGTGCTTGGGAATGTATTGTTCCCAGTCCTTTTGTATAACTTGCTGCTTGGCAGTCATACAGCTCTAGAGGCTTCACAGCCTCTGATGCCAAATCACAGTCACCTTTCAGGTGAGATAACAGACTGCAGTGGCGTCAGCCACAGCTCAGTGACAATCTGCAAAAGCAGCCTTTCCTGCCTGGAAAGCAGTAAATGAGCACTAGGCTGAAGACATTGGTCCAGCTGGCACACTGGGAGCAGACTCAGAGCTCCCGATCTTATGAATGGGGCAAAAGATGGTTAATTGTAAAGCTGAATCTCTGATGTGCCGTGCATCTGCAGATCAGCATCTCTCAGCAACATAGTGCCCTCTAGCCTTAACCTGGGTTGCAGCTTAAGCCTTAGAGGAAGATGCTCAGTGATATGAAATACTAATACGAAACTTTACATCCAGTCTTCAGCCTTATCTTTCATGCACCCCATACAAGTGCCCACCAGTTCCAAAAAAGCCTGGCAGACACGCAGTGCCAGGAAACACAGCGCACTCAGAGCACTTCCACACCACAGGCAGCACCCCTCGGGCTTTTCCTTACCAAACCGGGATGCTTTACCTTCTGTACACAGAAAATCTGTGTATTTAAACACAGCTTGTATTTTGAGAAGAAACTTAAAGGACTACGTGCAGCTAAAAACCCAGGAGAATCACAGCCAGGGAACGAAGGAAAGATGCGTTTTCTAACTATGCAGACGGGCAAACTGTCTGCTGTGAACTCCTGCAGGCAAAGCCACCTCCACACGGCGCCCCGCAGCCCGGGAAGGTCGTCAGCAACCCGTCTGCGCCGCTCCGTTAGCAGCAAGGTGTGAAAAGAGGAAGGCAACAGACATGAAAGGGAACCCGAACGCCGAGTCCGCCTCGAGAACCGCGCGAGCCTCCTCTCCGTCCCTCGGAAAAAGTCCGTGTGCAACTTCACGGCAGAAAAAGAGCAAAGCCATAACAGCACCGGCCGGTTGACCCCACAGCGCTCCCCATCGCCGCGCCGGGACGGAGACGAGCCGGAGAGCTGCGAAACGCGCCCCACCCCAAGTTCTGCAGTTCACCTCCCAAAGGGAAGACAACTCGCGAAGGATAACGGCCCCGCCGGGTCCCGGCCCCGCAGCCACCGCTCCGCTCCCGCCGCACACGTGCACCACCCGCCCGCGGAGAGCGCCGGGCCCCGCTGCTACTCACGTAGTGCTTCGAGGGGTTCCTTCTCTTCTCCACGTCCACCACATTGGCGTCCAGCACACTGTAGGACAGCATCTTCGCGCACCCCGCAGCTCCCTCCCGGCGCTGGCAGCACCCTCCGCCGCGCTGCCCGCCGCGGCGATGCCGGCCGGCGCGGCGGGCGGGAGCGAAGGAGGACGCCTCGCTGCCGGCTCCGCCCCGTCCGCGGCGGCGGCTCTCCCCGCTCCCGGAGGCAGTCCGGCCCCGCGCCAGCGCCCTGCCCGCAGCCTCCGGCTAAGCGGCGGCGGGAGGGCGAGGCCCGACCCCGCCTCGAAGGGGCGCGAGGGGAGCGGGAGCCACCGCCCCGTGCGGCGGGGGGGCGCGGCCTGCCCTGAGATGGCGGCCCCTCGCGCTCTGCCGGCGGCCGAGGGCCCCGCTCGGTCGGGGAGCCGTCCCCGAGTCGCTGCCTGAGGCTGAGGAGGGCTGGGGCGGAGCGGGTTGCCCGGGGCCCCCCGTCACTGCGGCGAGTGGCCGAAATTTGGCCGGCCCGAGTCCTCAGCACAGTGGGGCCGGTGCCCCGGAGAGGGTGGCTGTACGACCTCCGACCGGGATGCAAAGGGATCGGACTCGGAGGAATGCTATGCAAACTGTCTGCCAGGGGGATTCTAGCGATAGACCTCCTTCAGCTCTTTCCACACACGTGCAAAAGAAGCCTCTGGTCACACTGCAAGAGCAACCTGCCCCAGAAATGTCACGTGCTTCACAAATCATCACTTTGCTTACCACTAACAAGGGAACTCGGGTGCGATCTCCCAGCCAGTAGCTCACTCCAGGAATTGATATTCACCAAATTAACTGACCTCGCCAAGATCTCTGTTTCCTTCACCAAATGAAGTCTCAACAGCAGCACAAACAGATTTCCCAGTAAGCTCCCACAGCGCTGCTGACAGCTACAGACCTACAAGCCTAGCAGCGTAGAAAGGTCCCAGCTCCTGGTAAAAGCACGTCCCCTATTTACAGGGAAAGAAGGGTCAGCCTCAGTGGGGTTTCATCATACGCGCTATAAGCACATTTTCTGAATCACAACTTTTGTGCTGCTGTAATGCAACAGAAGGCACAGCAGTGAGAGCTCAGTAGCAAGGCCCCAAGCAGCAGCAAGTGAAGACATGCTCAAATACAACAGCTACACAGAAACAAAGGAAAAAAATCCACTTACCTTTGGAAAACCTCAAGTACACAGGGATCTCCAGAGTGATCCCCCTCCTTTCAACTGCCAACCCTTAAATGAGATCTGGGAAAGGTCGGATCCTGGCTCCACCCCTTACAGTTGCTCAGGAGCATTGCTTGCACCTGTTGCTTGCACCTGTGCTCCCCTGGGCTGGCCCTGCCCTCCCACCAGGTGTTCAATCACTGCTTCGTGATTCAGCATTTTCACTACAGCTGTGTTATTAGCTCTCTTAGCCATTGTAAAGCACACACTGAAATTAAATTACACCAAAAGCTGAGCTTGAAGGCTGATGTCTGAAAGTGAGAAGTTGGTAGCTGGATGCCACTAGCAGCTTAAGAAGTTGAAAAGAGGAAAAATGGGAGCAAGGCCATAGCATAACTACCTGCTGTATAATGCTGTCCTTCCAGTACACTCTCTCCAGGTGGAGATGCTCGGACCCTTCTCCTACTACACACAGTTCACCAAAACTAGAGAGCTGATAGAAAATGCTCACATCCTGGCACCCCATCCTGAGACGTGTGCTAATGCTAGATTGCCTTCTGGTAACGGGGCGGCTGGAAGAGATGTTCTCAACTATGCCATCCCTTTTTTCCATCAATGCACTCCCTGTCCTGCTCTTCTTCGAAGGGCATCCTACCTCTAATCTGCTTGCGTGACACAAGGCAGTAGAGAAATTATTTATACTAGAAACCTTTAGTGTTTAGACTGGCCAAGAAGTCCCCGGTGTGCAGAGCAAACAAAGAAAATTCTTCCCTGCAAATGTAAATATTCAAATAACCCATTGATAAAAATATGCTCAGCATGGCTGGTCTTTGGGGATGATGCCTCTTTGGATGCCTCTTTCCTGTGAGCCATTATCAATATACATTACGCATTCCATCCTCTTCTATCACTCTGTCCAGAAAAGAATAAAGGGTTCCCCACATCGTTTAAAATACTCAGGGTTTGTTTTAAATCAGCTTTCAAAACATTTCATTGTGAGGGAAAAAGAAAACATACATAATTCTCCAAACACTTTGCCCCATCCTTCCTGACATTCTTACTAACTGGCATCTCCTTACAGATACTCCTTCTCATCTACTTTTGCAAGGGGCTGCTATTTTCAGTCAAACCTTAATGGCACTTGGAGGTTCGTGCTCCCTTGGTGACAACCCTGTACTTTTACAGCTTCTAGTTCATTGTTCACCTTCCTTCTGCTCAAGGCAGCTTAACTGTTCACTGCTCCAATCTTCTCCAGCTGTAAAGCCTGCCCAGCCCTTGTGTGTGTACAGCCTCCTGGTCTCCTCCATCTGCTGCTTTTACACTCATTGTCACCTTCTACTCTCCTTGTTTGTCTGCTGCAGCCATCCATTTCCATAGGAAAAAATGTATGTTGCTAGGGGCATGGATTGTTCTTTTAAAATATGTACAACGCCCAGTCTAGTGGGAGTCTGATCCCACACCATTGCAAGACTGGCAGAAAATAACCGAAACCACTTATTATGCTGCAGGCTTGAGAAAATCTGCTCCTCTCTTCAGCAGCAGCTGGGAAAAGGGAGCTGACAGCACGTGCCCAACCCTTGTGCTCGAGAGGCAGGCTTGGACTGCCCCTGGGACTCAAGGAGAGGAAAGCAGCAAGGAGGGCAAAGCACAGCAGGCTCCTTGGTCTTCGCACATTAAAGAGCCTGTACTTGAGAGGGACCACGAAGACACAGACCCAGGCACTGCAATTTCATAGGAAAGTTACAAACTCCAGAAATTCTAATCTTAAGTCTCCAAGTATTCATATTTCTTTAAGTCTCTGTTACCGAATTCCTGTCATGACAAAGAATATCAGTACTATTAACAATAAGTTTAATACGTATATGAATATCAACAGCTAATTTAATAGTTCACCTTTACAGAACCGTGGTCCAGTAAAATCCACCTGAGGAGCAGTTTGAAGGATTCAGACTTCTGAAGAGCAATTTGAAAAGCTGCAAAGGAGCTTTCTTTTTTTCTTTTTTCTTTTTTCTTTTTTTTGACCAAACAGGTAACCACATTAGCCTCTCAGATGCAGTACAGCTTCACTCCAGCAGCCTCAATTTTATTCTAATTCCACAAAAGCTGATGTGACAGAACGCACATGTGATGGTCTCAGAGCTGGAGCACAACTCATATTTTCATATTGCAAGAGGACTTTGTTATGCTGGCTAATTTTTGCAAATAAGCATTTGAGTTGTAAATTGAAAATACTTGGACCATAAAGTCAGCAAGAAAATAAAACAAGGACCTCATTTTTCTGTGCTTTATTAAAGCCATTTGTAATGCCTCTTATTAATTCATGGCATATCACTAAAGATAAGTAAATTTCTGTAAATATCATCCAGCACACTATAGCATAACGACCCCTTCTGAGTGGCTTAGTTGCTGTTCAAAAACAATGTTTCCTTCTTCCTGCTTCTGACTTTCTATTTGCCAAGGTCTGCCCTTGGAACACACTGATATTTTCTTGTCCCATTTACTATGAGGAGCCCTAATGGTGCTCACCACCTTTGGGGGAAGCAAAGTGCCTCATGAGTTCAGCCGCCTGTGGGGAGTGTTTCAGTGCTGTGCATGACAAATTAGCCACACAACTCATTACTGGCAACTACAGTTGCATGTGTAATCTGCTAGACATGGTACTAGGGATGTGCCCCTTAGGGTTTTCTTGGCTCTGATGTGTAACAGCACACCACAGAGGCTTTGTTACACCCTCTTCTCAACTTCTGTACTTAGAAAACCTTCAGGCTGCTTTCGATGCAGTTCTTCCACTTCAGGTTTTCAACACATGCCTTTTGATATAAGTGACAAGAATAATAGAGCCTGTCTGGCATTCAGATCTTAAACTCTGAAACACAAAGCACAATACAATCTTTTTTTCCCTCCTATTTTTTAAAAGCGAATCACATCTCATCTTCTTGGGAGATTACTGCTTTTCAAATGAAATTCACTCTTGGGATAAATAGGCTCAGCTAATGTAGTAGAAAGGAGCTGAAGAAACCAGCTGCAGTCCCGCAGAGCAGCCCCACAAGATCAGTAATGAGCCCCTTTGCCCCTCAGCCTCCTCACCAGTGTGCTGGTTTATCAACCCAAGTGCAGCCTCGTACCATGGGAAAACTTAAATAATCATTCTCCCTGCTAGCAGTGTACGTGCTTTCCCTATGGTATAACAGCTTTCAGTTGCACTGTAAAAGAGCTGCTTTACTCTCTTTACTTAAATTATAGATCATCCTTTCCTTAAGACAGCTATCTCAGAATTTAACTTTTTCATAGTTAACGTTATTTTTCAGTCCTCTCTTACCAGAGTTGGGGATTAAAGACTTGAAACAGCAGTAGGTGCATCTCACGCTCTGTTTAGGGTAGTAGCAGCACATTGCAGACTGTTTTTCATCCATGCACACCTTGTACTTTTCCGTTGTTATGAAGGTTTTGTAGCTATCTGATGACATAGTTTAAAAACATAAAATAAAACAAGCCCAAACCACACTTTTCTATGGATTGTATAAACATCAGGCTTACATTTGTGGCAGCTGAAGTTTATCAAACTGATCACAGGTTTGGATTGGGATTCTCCAGGCTAATTCCCAGATGCTGTCCCCCTGACTTCAGTTTCCCTCACTGTTCTCAAGAGGACATCTCAATACTGGCTTCAGCCTTATCCTCTGCAAAAAAACAACACAACTTGACAATCATCTGTTGAAAATACAGCTTGTTACAAATGAATTAATCCTAGGAAGCAGTAGTCTTTATTTGCATTTCCTTCCCATATTAGTTCTAAGTATGCACATGGACACTGTGTTCCCAGTATTAAGATTTAAAATTTCCACCATGTCCCATTTAAACTTTAATTTCCTTGTTCACTATTTTTACCCTTCTAAAACCAAATGATAATTTTATTTGGCTGCACACCCACTAGAGAAAGTAGAAAAGTTTAACTGCCAATACCCAAACTAGAACTTTTGATAGGTAGACTGTGAGTTGTGAAAAAGCATTGATAAAATCTGATGAAAAGTTAGCTGTAGAACTGCAGTTAGACCACAAATGACAAAAACACAATCTTAACACTATCAACTACTACCACAGTGAAGTGCATTAGTAGTTCTCTTTTATTTAAAGTCACTTTCATACAAAAGCAAAGTGGTTTTCCCATCACAGAAAGACTTCTTTAGGAGGTGCGTTTTTGGATCTCCTGAGCATCATGGGCAGATACAAGAAGTATTTTTCTTACCCAGTCATTCTCAGCTTAGGCTTTGCAAGGCAGTAAGTGAGATGTCTGGAAAACCAAACACCTTGTAGGATGTTTATTGCTTGGAAAAAAAGAATGATGTAAAAAAAAACAGAGAACTGGAAAGCAGGACCTACCATAAGCATGCTTTTCACCTGTGGAGTGTGGAGCAGTGCCACTACCTGCTGTGCTATCTAGGTAACTTCAGTCATCTATTTGGATCCATCAGATTGTAACAGCATCTGGGTGACAACCACGTTGTCCTGAACGTTTTGATCTTTAAGACGCTCTAGTGGCCAACTCCTGTGCTGGGATCTTGTTTTGAGCATGAAAATAATTGGTCTTTTAGAAAAGACCTGCACAACACAGGAACTATTAAAGGACAGTGACAGGAATGCAGAGGAAGAGCATATACATATTGCTGTGCTCCAGATAAATTTGTGCAGCTGTTTATGATAAACGTTCCCTTACTCCAATTTTTTCATGCCTTCATTTCCTCCCTTTCTTTCTATTTACAGAAAATAAATAGTACAAGTCCTTGCTTTCAATTACATGCAGCACCTGCTGCCTGTTCTGAAACAGATGTCTGAAGCATCATTAGGCAGTTATTTCCTAGCCTTTTTCAGTGGGACTAATTTCAAACATCTTTTTGTTCAATCCTCCTCCCTCTGCTTCCTCTCTATTTCTCATCCTTTCCTACGTTCAGAGTTCCAAGAAAAATTCCTCTCTGTATCAGTTTGTCAGTTTGCTCCTGTTCTGTTTGTTCTGGATCACTGTAACCACAGAAGAACAAAGAGACCGTAACTACTGTGAACCAGGAATTAAGTCCAAGAGATATTATTGGAGAAAAAAAAAAAGACAAGGTGAGGAAAGAAAACAATAAGGGAGTATTAGTTAGCAGTGGAGGCAGCAGTTTCAGAACACCAGCTGGCTTGTTATGGTTCAGGTTTTGCGGACGTTACAGCAAAGAAGTTTTACGCACATGCAAGAACAACTCCTACACTCTCAATGTGAATGACTTAAGTTTTGGCAGCAGGAGAAAAAACGAACTCCAAGCACCCTTTTTCCATTTCTTTACCACCTTGTACACTGGCAAGAAAGCACATTTTAAAATTGGGAAGGCCTGTAGGGCTTTCTGTGATGACTATTTTTGGGGAAAGCATTTGTGAGAACCAATTCCTCCCTCTTGTTTCCAAATATCACCATAGTACTTGGATGAGGCCTCCACTACTGGGAGGAACCACAAACGTCCCACAGCTCGTAATAAACTTGGCACATGCTTCATTTAATCACACTGACTGTTATGCAGTGGCACATATTTGTGATTTCTCTTACTACCACTCTCCCTAGCAGAGATGGGACTACTTTCTGCTCTGCTTTACTTTAATTTGGGAAAATTAAAAAGATGAATAAAGAAAGTAGATGTCTCAGCCTATCAAAGCAGTAGTTTAGCTGCAGCTATTCCTCCAGTTGTCAAGAAAGACAAGCAGATGTTTGGGCCCATACATGCTCACACATTCACAACTTGCTCATCCCAGGCTAAGCTGGCAGACAGCTCCAGTTCTAGCTGGTAGGAAAGGAGTGTTCATTCTTCCAATCAATAACAAAAAGCAAGCTAAAACAAGTGCTGTAGGTCATGTTGTGCCAGGTTAATTGGCACCACACTATTCGGTGGTTCAACACTTGTTGAAAATTGTTCCTTAAGGTTATTTCTTTCACTGGCAGATTCCAGGTTATGTTATGTTCAGGCAATCTTGTTAATCTGGGCCGATTTCAACTTGTAAGTTACTGTGGCTGAAGTAGTATATTCTCCACTGTGCATTTAAAATATATTAGAGGGAACGGGCTGGTGGCATCCCTAACAATTCATTACACAGCTCTCTACCTTGATAAAGATGCTGCAGTTTCCCATCACGCTTGTCTGCCTTGGGGAGAACTTTGCCAGCAAACTTCAGGAAAAAACAGTCCATTCAGTTCTAAAAAGAGCACTGCAGAACAAGTAAACAAGTAGTTCTCACTGCAGAAGTAACAAAATTTTTTTCCTTGTGATCATCTTGTGTGCGATTTCTTTCTTATCCTATGACAATTTCTTCCTTCCCCTTACTGTTGGCACTCATTTGGGCTTCCCTGTTCTATCAGTGCATCCACTTTCTAAAAATGTGCAAGACCGTAAGATCTTCAGGTTCTTCACCCCTGTTAACTCACCAACAGAATACAAAATCACTTGGGACAGTGTGACAGAATTTGACAAGTGCTCAGACAGCGTAATTACATCAAACACAGAGTATAATGACGGTTTCTCATCTTAAAAAAAAAATATCAGTCTAAAAGAGGGGACATTACCTAGTAGATGCACAAACTAGAAGTCTACATCAACTTGGTAGAATACCTACGTGATGAAATCTGCAGAAGTGTCACGGGCAGGCAGATGACTTCTGCCACCTGGAAGAACAACTTGTACTTACTGCAGCGTGGGCAAGATACAGGTGTTTTAATGTTTAATTCTATTTATTTCATACTGGGACAAAAGCAAAAACTCGCACCTAGAAACCTTCAGGGTTTTCCTGAAATTGCAGTTTGTTCCTGCTGCAGTCTACACGGTAAAAGAAAGATCAAGGCTGAAGATGATGTCTGCCTCTTCTGGTACCTGGACAAGCAGCAAAGCACAGCCTGCTGGAAACAGTGGGCTGTGAACAACATCAGGTTGGTTAGTTGGAGGGATTATGCTGATATTTTCAGTTGCCAGCTGCTGGGAAGGATATTTGAGTTAGGAAAGATAAAGGGAACAGAACGGGGAGGAAGGGGGTTTGACCACAATCCATGGTATAGAGATGAATGATGAGACTACAAATGAAATGAAAGGCCTGAGAAATGACAACTAGAGGAGAGAACAGAGAGCAGAAAAAGGTGAAAGAAATTAGGGAGAAACCCTCTGTGCCTGAGAGGGCACATTGCTGGGAATTAAACCCAGGATTCCTGACTCAACATTTTCCTGCTGCCAACCAACATCCACAAAAACATTTCTGTAAAACCAGACCTCCTCCTAGAAGATGGCAACTAATTATTATAAGTACTCTTATCTCCTGCAGCTGAACTTTTGTTTGCTCACCAGTCTGCAAAGTTAGGACAGGAGAAACGGAGACTATGCTGAAAGAGCAATAAGGAACACAGTGCTACACTGAAAAAGGAAGTTTCAAAATTCAGGTTGCCTTTGGTGTCTGAACTTGCTCCCTTTTCATGTAGAAGTATAAAATACAATCTTTACTAGGGACATCTTTTCCCCAGTAAGCCCAGAATCAGCTCACTTTCAAAGTAAAGCAAATGGCCTATATTTGACAAGCAGATTTTCAGTACTTTGTCTCACTCTCCACACGGCTCCATGACTTACTGGCTGCTCATTTATGAACTCTCATTCTGAATAACGAATTAGCAACTTCTGAGTACAGCATTCATTGCTGAAATAAGCAATTATAGACAGATCCACAAAAGTAACAGCTCAGGTTCATATAGCAAATCATTTTTTTAGTCAAAAATAAAAGCTTCAGTTCTCAGGTAGTTTGCATACATGCCCTCATGGGTACAAACATACTGTCCAAAGAATTGATAACAAGAAAGTTCAGAAACCACGTATCTGGATTTCTACTTTCAGGAAGCCATCATGTGTATTAGAGGATCCCTAATGACTTAATGAGGGAACAGGATTCCAGCAAAAGCATTCTATACAAATATGAACCAGGATACCATAATTGCCTCATAGGATACGGAGATCAAAAAGACATGACAGGCAAAGCAACATGCATGAAAAAGTCAGAGAAAGATAAAGCCGATAGGAAAAGCAGAGGTAGGATTAGAGCTAAATCCTGCTCCAGCCTCCAGCCATTCATTCACACATTACCACTCATCCACAGAGTTCTCTAACATTCCTCACCTGCAGATCTCAAGAGTTTTTAATGATTGGTGTTACCAAAAAACAGGGCTTGTGTCCTACAACATAGGGAACCATATTATCCACAATTTACAAAGAGGAAACTGAGGCATGAAGTTAACTATTTTTCCTCTCGTGTAAGCAGATCTGAGGAACTGAAGGCAGAGTTATTCTGTCCTTTGTCTCCTCTCCAGAAAAACAGCTTGCACTTTGCCAGAATATTGAGATATTAAATATTAAAATTGTATGGTAATTTTTTTTCCTAAGGTATTCCATTTCTATGGAAACACACATTTTTAAGGTAATGTAAAAATGCTGACTGCTTTTAAAACCTCCATTTTACTTACCTGCCTTTTACTACCATGACTGTTTCTATGGAAACTAGAACTGGCCACGAAGCAGTCCAACATGAATTCTCACTTGTCAGTTTTACCTTAAAGTGCCACCTTCAAAGTCCTTTAATAAACCAGTAATAGCTGCATTGCCTAAAGTGTTTTCAAATTAAACAAAAAGAGAAAGCGTGCTTTCACTGAATGTTCCACACAATATTTTGTAGGTGTGGTCTAAATCTAAGAATTTTTTTTTAACAGTATGCATGATACGACTTTGGTTAAGGATATGATCTGTAAACAGAGAGACAGTTTATTAGCAGTAAAAGCCCTAGTGTGTGTAGTTCAACTTACATAAAGGTGACTTATACCAATATGGGTATGTCTAGACTGCTGTCACAGAAGCACACTGTAGAGATGCTGAGTAAACAGGTAAATCAGCCTAATGTGAGCTCTGTGCTCACAGCTAGCTGGGGTACTTCTGTGCAGGCACATGCACATGGTGTTCCCTCTAAGTGCAGGAGGGGGAATGTACTCAATCAGAGTAAGTGTTAGTCTGTGCTGGGTGGCTACTGAGGAAAAAGTAAGGCGCACAAGATTAAGTCACAACTACTCCACACTATTGTTCATATTTACAATCTGCATAACTTGAAACTGGGCCATTCTGTTAATTTTTACCTTGACCCTTTCAGTCTTGTAAAAAACAGTGGGCTCCCTTGTGTTCATTCCTATTATTCCCCTAATCAAAGCGAGAAAAATCCCTTCTTCCAGTTCTTGAGGAACAATTTCCAACAGAATACAACCTTCCAAGAGTTGAGTATTGCCAGTAATGACCAGCTTAAAAACTTCAAAGGAAAGATTCTTTCCAGAGTGACTGATCTGTCTTTCCCGAGAAAAGCTCCTCACTCCTCATCTCTAAGGCTTCACAGTTATCAGTGCTTTTAAATCACAACGGGGCAGGACAGACAGGACGCACTTCTTGTCTGCATCAATCCATGATGCATAGAAAATAGGAGGTCAGGAGTTTCAGGCAGACTTCATATACAGAAATGTGTTCAGGCCCATATTAAGATCTGACTAGAAGATACCTAGCTCTAAGTACAGCAGCAGTTAACACTAGGAGTAGTGGCAGCTTGCAGGGAAATCAGCTATTAAGCTCTGCAGCAAGTGGGGAAATGACAGTGAAGTAACTCAGTTTTCCACTATGAACACATACACCATCTCTATAAAGCTGGGGTTTTCCACAGGTCTCTGAATGCAAATGCCAAATATTCCATCACTCCTTTCTCTTAGTCTCACTGAAGCCACGGCTTGGAATGAGGCATATAATATAAAAACAAAGCAGAAACCTGGCACACGAGGCTACTCACTGGCTTTCCTCATGCATTCAGTTTATTTTTCCCTGCTATGTCAATCCTTATAGGGCTTCACGACTACATCTGCCTCCTGGAAGCCTGCTGTTTCAACTGTTACAGGGAAGGTGCTGAGCAGAGAGAAGGAACAGATTCTTCCCTTCCTACTCTTCCCAAATTAATAATGGTATCACCTCCACACTACTAAGCAGATTACTTAGACGATCCCCTGCAGCAGGAAGCCCTCCAAGCACAGATGCTGAACAGCTCCAGGTTTCGAACAGTGGCACATAACAGAGTTCTGATTATTCCAGGTCAAATGTCTTGCATGGCAACTTTTTTCAGGCCAACATTGCTTCATTCATGTCTTTTGTTCTGCTGCAAGCAAGGATACGGATAGCATTTTTCCTGAAAGTGACAAGGAAGAAGACAAAAGGCAATGGGAAGCATGGAGATCATAATGAGTCTTGCTTGTTTTCGTACTTTCTGTTCCAAAACACCTAATTTTTTGCTTATATTTTGTGACATACAAAGCAATTTAAAAATAAACAAAGACATTAGCTGATTTTGAAACTTCTGGTCTGCACAGAATCCAAACCAACATGCGTCAGTAGTGCACATGGTAGCCAGGGGAACCCAGACAAGCTTTACAGTCAGTGGGGGATGCTGCAGCATGGGGAAAGGGTGCAGTTCCTCATTCCCGAAAATTACTTTTCAGAGCAAGGTGGGGTCTGTTTTAGTAGTGACAAAGCTATGCACATTCAGGAATACACACACATATATACACACATAGGTGTGCCAACATTACCAGGAAGAACAGGTAACCTTTAGATTGTTTGCTTACATGTGCTTTTCCTATTGTAAAGCATATATAAAAAGAACAGCTATCACTGTAAGGAAGGATCACAACGTCAGTCTTTAAGTCAGAAAGATGAGTCTTGATGTGACCACTGCTGCAAACAGTACTCTTTAGCAGTGACTTCTCTTTAGGGCTCACTGGATGTAGATGTGAGAAAGGCCAGGTCAAATCTCACTGCTTATCAGGGAAGCACATGCAGACAGAAAGCCTGTGGTCTCTTCCAGCTCCCCTGCTACAGAAGGGTGTCCAGAATTAGTTAGATACAACATTCCCCAGTAATAATGAGGAAGTCAGCAAGAATATTAAAACAAACATTGGGACAACTTCTCAGAAGCTGGGCAAAACTAGCAGTTACAGAAACAGCTCTTTTTTGTCCCCACTGAGAGCACAGTAGGTAAGAGCTTTTAAGTGCCAGAGTTCTGTTTCAGACATTCCTTATTCTTTTTTACTTTACCCTGACTGGACAAGAACTAATGCATCTTCCCTCTTTAAAATGCCATATAATATCCTTCCATAGTGCTGACAATATCGCTGTTGCTCTCCAGCAGTTCCAAAACACGCTGCATCACCACTTCAGCCAGATTGGGATTGTAACTCTGTCGAACACAACTCAGGACATGAAGAAAATGGCAGCCTTTTTCAGCATCTGCAGGAAAGAAAAAAAAAAGAAAAACATAGCCAAGCATGAAGGAGGCCTCAGCCTAACTGCCTCCTTTTGAATATTATAATCCAAATAAGTTGGGAAAAACCAACAAACAAAAAATGGCATGAGATGCACGTATTCAGAAGAAAGAGATCTAGTCTGTGCCAGCAGTTCTCCAATCACCAAACGTCCCTGCAGATCTCACTAGGAGGTGTCAGGGCAGTAACACTCATCATGAGTGTGAATGATAGCTTTATCAGCTAATATATAGAGCTCATATAATACAACCTGACAACGAGGATAACTTCAGGGGCACCTCCAAACCCTTCTATGAAAACCATCTACTTTCTGCAACTGCAGTTCATCACAGAATCTTAGAATTGTTTGAGTTGGAATGGACCCTTAAAGGCCACCTAGTCCAACTCACCTATAGCAAACAGGGACACCGACAGCTAGACTACGAAGAGAAGAAATCAGATAAAAAATTATTTTGCCCATACCCAGTATTAAAAACATTTAGAAGAGAAAGCAGGCCTATGGCCAGATGTGACTGCTTGCCCAATGCTGGCATCTTGTGGAAGAACTGTCACAGTGCAACCTTCATTCAACTAGAGATGAAATCCCATTCGTACACTTCACACTCCTCAAACAATTAGTGGAGTAGAAAGTCACAGAATTTCTCAAGCTTTATCTCATTCTAAGAGGAAAGAGCCCTGAAAATGTACATCAGAACAGAAATATATAAAATACAACAAGGTATTTTTTTCTCCTCCATGGCTAACAATGGAGGAGAAAAATGTTAGCATAAATGAAGCACATTAGCACAAGTGACTTTCCTTCAACTCACTCCTCAGCTCATAAGGTAAATCGGACAAAGACACTGAGAAATTTGCACAGAGGTCTGGGACCAGGGAGATCCCTGTCCTGTTTTCGCTGCTTTTGTTTTTATTTTAGCCAACCCCTACCTGAGAATTGGCTAAGCCCTGAAACTCCTTTGGAAGCTGCCTAGAAAAGTCACTGGTAAATAGGAGTTGCTGCTCAGTACAGGTAAACACACAGTTCAGCCCAACTCCTATTAGACTATGGTTCAAGCAAGGATATTTCTTTAGAAGTCAGTGGCACGGAATGATGAAAGACCTTTGTGGCTGCTAACCAAAAACACATTCACCACCCTAGGATGGATAAGGACAGAACAGAACAACGCACCTACCCACTCTTAGTGACTGCTGATACAAACAAAGTGGGTACCTGCATTTTGCATTAGTCACAGATTTGTCATCAGAAAGTCAGCATGCCCATCCCTGATCTGCAGTACATAAATTTCAGTCTCAAATTAGTGACTCAGGTATTACCCAACAGTAGAATGCCTCTTTTGTTCTAAATGCTGGCAGAAAATGGCATTTCAGGGTAGTTGCAGGTATGTACAATAATTAAAGTAGCCCAGATACATGCCTAGGCTACAGATGAAATTTGATGGAATACACACTTTGCAGTGGCGTGATGCTGTTCCTCTTTCACTGACATGGAGTTTATCTTTTGTTCAGGTAATTCAGGCTATGATTAACTGTCTTGCCTACCAGAATCAGAAGGGACAGAGTTACAGAGTAACTTCCACTTGCTGCATTTAAGCCTAAAAACAGAATAAAGGAATCAAGAAAAGAAACAAGTCTGAATTAAGTCTACCATTTTGCAGTTCAGTCTGAAGTCCAATTGTACTGTCGCCTTTTTCTGACTATCTTTAAGATTCTAGATAGACCCAGAGTGGCCTCACATAAGTGAACTTCAAATTAGGCTGTTTGGAATTAAGATTACAACCAAGGGCTATCACATGCTGGCATATTGAACATCAAGGTTTGTGGAGCACTGAGGACTTTTTATTTGTACATTTCCAGGTAGCTTAGTTGGTTCTGAAAAATGCATCATAAAAAAAATTATTGGGGTGAAAGCAAGCAGAGAATTAGTTGACCTGGATAGACAACTTTGGCTTATCATACATAAAACAGTTTTGCTGTCATGGGAGGTTAGTGCTGTTCTTGAAGAAAAATGGGTTAGAATTTCTTGCAAACAAGGAAGCATTATCACACCTGAGGTATCATCACATTCAGATTTACTCACTACAAGCCTCCTCACTATGCCTGCCAACACCCCAGCAGAGGGGGCCCAACAGTCACATTGATCTGCACTGCTGCAGCAATGCCCAGAGAACCCTCTTGGTTTTGACTGAAGCATTTTGGTTTCCCTTCTCAAAATCCTTTGTTACCAGAAACCAGAACACTGAAATGGTCCTTCTGAAAACCAGCAGAGAAAAAGAGACTGACTTGGGAATTGTGCTCTCTACAAGAGGAAACTAAACAGATGGAAAGCTTCAAGGAAAACAAGAGGCTCTGCAAAGCAACTGCTATTATTTTTCTGCTCAGTATGAAAGATGACTTTGAGAACTAAAAGTTCTGCAAAGTTTTTTCTGTGACCCACCTACCAGTTTCTGTCTGCTGTTGGCTGGCTGAAATAACTTTTCCACCTATGACAGAGAACTGAGAATACTTCACCACTGTGATAATGCATATCCAGCAGTCACTAATTACCCTGTGTCAGCTGTACACACATTCTGGGCCTGTATATAGTGGGCCAATTACAAAAAAAAAAAATGTTTCCAAGAGAACTACCTGATGCATAAAATGGATGGAAGATTTGTTAATGGGATAAAAGACAAAAAAAAACAATATGACATGGCAATATCCTCAGGCAAATGAGACTCACCTTTACCTGCTTGCCAAGTAGCATCTACTTCCATCATCCCCAGAGACACAAAACTTCTACTTCCATCTATAAACCACGTCTACAACTGCACCACTGCTTAATGCAGCCAGCTGAAAACTCAAGTCATTTCACTTCACTAACCCTTTTTTCTCTCCACAGGATAACCATCATCAATCAGATCCTACACACACTGTTGTAATTATGATGGCAATTTAATATTACACATCTTATATTCTAAGTCAGTCACTTACTCTTTTGTACATTCTCACCCACAAACAGCTACAACTCAGCAGCACAAGATCCCTGCTGACACATTCTACCCAATGAATTGAGACAAACTCTGAATCAATCTCTCTCTGTAATAAGCAGATCATCAAGCCAAGCACCAGCTACTGCTATGGCAATTAGACACAATAAGGAACAGGGATAACTCTGAAACCAGACAAGGTATATGACATGAAAAGAAGTGGATTTTTTATATATATTTTTTTTAACATTGAAATACCTACCTATAAAGAACCACCACCGCAGTTCTTGCACTTGCTTAGAAACTTGAAGAGAATGTTATACTGACACACGTGAATTATTGTTGACTTAATAGAGACTGTCTATACTGCCACTTTTCTGTCAACTGACAGAAAATGACTCACATAGAGAAGATAGAACATAGACAGAAAAAGACTGACATAGAAAAACTGAAGCAGCAAGATTTACTACATATCCAAAGTAGAAAGCAACTGCTAGTAGGTGCTGACTAACTTCCTTATATTTGTTTCCTCCCCAAATCTGTATATTTTCAAAAGATACAGATTTAAGATAATGGCTGCTTATTTCAAATGTGACAAGTTTGCTTCCTTCTAGGCACGTGCTCTCTCACTCTACTTACAGGAAGCTGTAGCCACATTTCTTTTAGCTACTCTGATGAGCTACAGGAGCAAATTAGCTTCAAGTTCAAGGGTAAAGACAGTAAGCATACCAAATCTTGCATCAGGAGAGTCTGTAATCAACATATGACCAACTGCTCACCAGAGACCCAAAAGCACCAGTACTTACGCCTAGGTTTTTGACAGTCTTCTTTAATCACATCAAGGGTCACTTTAAGCAGCTCCTTATCGTGGTCGGTCACCTGGAGGAAAAAGTAGACTGCTCTAAATTGTCAGTTTATTTCACAGTAGATGGCATCAATATTAAAAAGGAATCCAAGGTTCTGATGTATTCTAAAAACTTACATCATCATAACTACAGTCTGCACGATAGGCTGCCTCCAAGGTCAATAATGAATGTTAAATTTTCAGTTACCTTTTTTTAGCAATTAGTAGGATTCAAGTGTTAGGAGAAGAGAATGAAATATTAGAATTCAACCCAAAAGAAGCGAGTTGACTCAAGGCAGCAGAATCCCAAGTTTCAACCTAACCCCAATAAAAAGACCTGTCCTGGTCTTCATTGTGCTCTACTGCATCAGCACACAGTTCAGTAATCCAGTAAACACTGACTGCACCTAGAAGAGCAGGAGAGCTGAAGAATGGTATTGAGCTACAAAAAAGAAAACCCCAAGAACAGCTCAGCGAGCGATATGGGGTAAAAGCAACAGTGAAGAAAGCTGCAGATGAGGCTGATGAACACACATACAGCTTCTGAAATATTTCTACCTTAAAGCTATAAAATTGTGATACCATTGAAAAAGTTAGCAGTCGCAGCTCAGTTCCTTACATGGTAGTACAGGTCCTTGGAGGTACTGGGTTTTTGGAAAACCACTCCTTTTTCTTGTAGTTTCTTTATTGCTTCCTTGAAAACACTGTGAATCCTTTTGGAGCTGGATTCACTTCCTGAATTCACCTGGATGGGAAGATAGGAGTGAAGCAGATGGTGAGAACTTGAGAACTCTCAGCCCTACTGAAGCTGACAGTAACAGCTTCTGAAGACTTCAAGAACAAAAGAACTTTCATGTGATTTTCTCCATCTCCTGATATGAAAATGTGGCAGTGTCCAAGGAAAACGAGGAAACTGGTAATGGCAATATTTATTTCTTGTCCCTTGGTTTCCAATTTTTTATTTATTTATTTTACACATATTCTGATCTTGCTTTTAAGAACTTCTCCACAGTTCCAATGAAATAAAAAGAGAAAGTATATGCAAGAAATTAAAGCAGGTATATAAGATAAGGATTCCGGAAAGGATTCCGTTTATAAGGCAAGTGAGAAAATGAGTTTCTTGTCAAAGAAGAACAACTTGCCTGAAAGCCTGTAAGTGGGGAGGCTATTAGAAGAAAGGGTTCAGTACATTGCTAAAAGGGTAGGAAGGAAGAAATGAGAGAAGAAAAATAGGGAAAAGCAGGGATTGTTTGAAAGCAGAGCTAAAAGAGTGGGATGACAAGGGACGTTGGAGTTCCTGAGAAGGGAACTGGAAGAAAATGAATCAACTGTGGAGAAAAGACTGTACAGGTAGGTAAGAGTAAGACCATGAGTTTACTCCTTTCCATCTCTATCAGCCCTACTGTATCTTTAAAACTCACATTTATCTACAAAGCCTGCTTCAGTTCCCCATGTGCTGTTTCCACATCTGTTGGGCACACACTGTGCTCCCTGTGATTTCCTTCAAGGCGGCAGCTAAACTGTTTCCCACAAATAAACATGCGATGAGTGGAACCAGACCACACCAGAGCAACCAAAGCAAGATTTGCCAAGCCATGTTTTCAGCCATCACCATAGATGCTACCATTCTGTCCTGAAGATAAGTATTAGATACCACATATCCTACTTCAATCATCAGGTCAACTCAAAGAAATCCTGCGAGTGAAACAGGCAACCATGGTGCACCAGTATGAACGCACGTGGACACATGGTAACAAACACATTAGCAATGTAAGAATATCTTTTCACAAAACATTACTTTCATCCATTTGTAAGTCTTGAGCGAAACTCAGACTATCTCTAAGATTGGGAGCTGATGCTTCTAGCCAGGAACAGTTCACAGATCCAATGAGGCATGAGCACACTCCACATTTTTCTCCATGCCCTTCCCCTCAATGTTTCAACAGGCCATAATCACAGCTCTCCTTTTTTCTTCCTCTCTCTGTGCCCCACAGCAGCTAAGTATCTTTTTTCCTCTCAAGTTCTTAGCCAAAAATAATTACCTAATAGTTCGAGATATTTAACACAGAACAATGGCTATTATCCTCAGTCTTTATTGGCTTCAAGTTTTCTCCTGTTACAGAATTCAGTGTCTGAATGTTCGTCCCCCGAGGCACCACAGCTATATCAGTTTATGCAACAACAGACACTGCTTTCAATGACAAACTTGACCTTACATTTGGACATCATTCGAGTCACACCATTAATACTGCTATAATATTTCTCTTCATAATGCCTCCTACAATGAACTGAAGAAATAAACATTAAATGTGGTAGGAAGGGGTTTTGTTTGCTTGTTTTACAAATGAAGAGCGAATATTTTCTCATAATAAAGCACACTCATAACCATACCTAAAATGGACAGACTTTGCCTCTAGCAGATGCAGGAATAAATCCTCAAAAATTTAAGAAACTGCTTGCAAAGCAACCACCTCAAAACTAATCAATTTTTAATATGAAAGCAAACATTTGAGAAGAAAAAAAAAAAAAAAAAAGAAAAATAACTCCAAAGCAGCATGATAATTATTCAGTTTGGCTTAACAGTGAGATCCCGTCAGAAAAGGGAGATAATTAAAAACAGACTCTGTGTGAACTGACACACAGCTCTGCCTGGATGGATACTGAAACAGAATCACTAAGAGCAGAAGTCAAGAGATTGACAGACAGAAGGCAGAGAGGCACACTTGAGAGTGAGAAAATAAGCAAGCGGCTGCTATATCTCAGCATTCCCTCAAATGTGTGGAGTCCAAGGGAACAGGCTCAAGGGGAGAATAACTGCTGCCAAAAAACAAACAGGGGCTCTTGCCCTCTTTATGGGCTTTAACAGTATCCTAAGTTGGAAGAAGTTATTTTTCTCTAGCATGGACTAGAGTGCACTTCTACCTCTCTGAGTAAATCAACAATTTAACCGTTTCTTTGTGCACACAAGCTAGAATTCCTTAATCCCTTCTTTTGTTCATCCAAAATATCTCCAACTTCTCATCCTGCCCATCCAAAAGTCAACAGAATGTCTCCTTAATTCTTTGTCACTTTCTTTTATACCAAACCAGGCCCTCATTTCTCCTGAGCTTGCACTGTCTCCTGAGAGGCAACGTACACTGATGCTTGACTGCTGAGCAGAGGTCTAGAGGAGGTTGGACACAGTGCTACACACAGACAAAAGAAACCTGAGACGATTAAATCCTAGCTGATTTCACATTCCTGCTTTTATTTCAGGAGGTTGAAAAACGCTTGCATTTCAACAGTTATAAAAACGTGTCTGTTGTTGTTAAAGTAGTTCCTTCTGAGTCACAGCTTGTTAACTATCGCTTTACTTTTATGAAGCTTTTCATCCAAGAAATTCAAAGCATTTTCAGGTATTAAGTAGTTTAACTGCTGATCCAAAGCAATAGCAAGATTTGAATCTGGATTTTGAATTAACCCCTCGCAGTGTTCACACATCATCTTTCAAAACATCTCCCCTCTGGCAAACCTTAAGTTTCAGAGAGCGCAGTTCCAGGTTCCCTGAAGTGCTGACAGCAGCTGTTCTCCCCTGCTCTCCCAAATGAGATTCTTTCTAAAAATGAAGCTGCACATCCAAAAGCAGGAGCACCCTAAAATCATTCATCATTTTTGTAAAGCTCACCTTCTTCCCTTTCTCCCCCAGCTATTGAATGATGGTTTTACCATCCAGAGCTTCCCTCCCAGGGCCAGCCAGGAAACATGCAGCAAAGCCAACAGAACACGTCTCCAGAATTAAACTGGTATTTCAACTCACATATTCTACCTGGTGGCCTTGCTTAGTTTAGTGGACTGGTGCTGTGCAGCCAATTATTCTCTTTATAGCAAAGTAAACTTCCTGCACAATCAATAATTGGTCAAAGAATGACATGGTACAGGAATTGGGTTGAATGCTGAAAGTATATAATTGGCTCTTTATGAATCACAACACGCCCTGATTGTGTTAAAGTTTCCTGGTATAACCACACTACTGTGATACTACTAATAGAAACTGAGCTTTGCAATTTCTCTCTAAGCCTTAGTTTAGACAGTTGACAATTTTAGTGACAGTGATGATAGTGATTCTGGATGTGTCAGTACTGAAGTCCTATCATAAATAAGCTTTGCTATGTTTAAAGTAGCAGTGAAGCTTCCTTCAGAAGAAGGAAGACAAGCACTGACATCAAGAACGTATAAACCAAGGCACTGTGTTATACCTACAGTACAGTATGCATAGCCATAGTAAGCGTAAATAAATGCAGTAAAACTCCTTGCTTCAACTACCTGTCATTGCTGACCTTGAGATAACGTTCAAACCAAAGTATAAAGAGCAAAGTTTGGAAAACACAACCAAGTTGAAGCTAGTGACATGCATGAAGTGGAATGAGAATACTAAAACAGCCCATAATATAGCTTATGCATGGAAGAAATAAGAAAGAAAGGTTAATCAAGACCGGCTGGCTGCAAATTGAATCTGTTCTCAATCAGAAACGGCACATATCAAGCTCACGTGAACAGATTTACTTTTTTTTCTGAAAAGAACAAAAAATTAGTTGCCTAAGTCCAGCAAGGGAAGGCTAACACTTAGAAGGGTACTGGTTATGTGAAATAAAGCTTTACTATTTTCAAAATAGTAACAGATTTCTTAATTTGTAATAATTTTTAAGAACATCAAGCTACTAGTTCTTACTTATCCTCTGTAACTATAAAATTAAGTAACCTTGTATGTGTTTGAGCAGAGGACGTGATTAGAGTTCAGCTATATGCATCTGCTAGAGAGAAATTTATTCTGAAGGGCCAGCTGGGGAGCCATTAGGACTGAAACTCAGTATTGTTAGACACACAACTTTGTGGGACGTGGACAGTAATCCTGAAAAGGACAAGAGAGGTGTGAGAGGTGCTGCCTACATCGTTATCCCAGCTACCTCTTCCCATCCTCATGCCCTGTTCCACTCTACTGCCAGTGATTCCATTGCAGCTCAATGCCTCCCTGAAAGAAATTTTCCATGAGAAAATTTCTTACATACTTGCACAGTGTTTATCACAATGGGATGGTAAAAAAAAAAAAAAGATGAAAGTGCACTAACATCTCCTAGGATCACACAGAAAGGATGAGAGAAGCTGAGTTTAAATCACAACTGTGCTATAACCTAGAAACAGGAAAAAATTATAAGGCTAATTATCAAAGTACCCCATCCTTTCAAAGCCAGTAGAAGTACAAGAAGCAAACAAGTGTGTACTTTGCTCTGTAGTTTACAGTTTGGCCCACTCATCTACCTTGTGCCTTGACAAAATGGCATAACAACTTCATTCTACACTAGCAGTACCCTTTCTCCACTTGGTTTAAGAGAGATGCAAAACTGAAGATTATAGAGGGAAGGAAGGGAAGGAAGAAGGATAGAAATCAGATTTCCCTCTTATTTTTGTGAATCAAACTCGGTACTTGACCCTTTACCAATTGAGGGAAGTAACACTTTCAAGAGACTGAGCAGAGGAACAACAAAATACATTTCAAGAGCATTACTAGGAGCACCCTTAAGGCATTCAGGTCACTTGACAACTGAATGTTGTTTCTTATGCAAAGAGATATAAGCCTCTTTGCAAGGAATTAATACCAAAGGGCAGAGGGGAGAACTGCAATTTCTAAATAAGCATCTGTGTGCCCAAATTCCTGGGACATACACTCACGCTTTTGCATCAGGGTCAGGAGCAACAGCTATTAATTATTATGACAGTTCCTCATGACTATTAGCAATGCTGATGCTGGAGGAGGAGGGTTGTGCCTTTATGTTTGCTCTGCACCAGTTCCTACTTACAATGGCTCTGCAAGTCATTCATCTTAATCTTTCTATAGATTCCAGAACTTCAGAGATGGACATTTTCAGCATCAGTTACAATGAGCACTACTTCCTTTTATGCAAAGGGTTTGGGAACTCTTTAATATTGTTCCAGCTGGTTTAGAAAAATACCCTGTCTCGTTCTGGGTATTTTAGTAACAAATTTTTCCTGTCACAAATCATACAAATTCCTGTTCTTGTTTATATATCCATAACTGCTTTAAAGCAAACAACAAAAAATGCCTTAACAAAAATTAAAGAAGCAGTTATCAAGAAGCAGTTATCAGAAACAGTTCATTGAGGCAAACAAGAACAGAGATTGTTTTCATTATTGTTTAGCCTCATCTGCAATGGACTGGCCTTCGTTGTTTATTTTTAAGAATTAAACAAACATTATCTATTAACATAACATAGCACTTTTATCTTTAACATGTATGTCAAAATCAGGCTCTGAAAATGACTGCCGTGGATCCATTTCTCTACAGAAAACCAGAAAGTAAACAAGTGAGTCACAGTACTCTGGTTTAAATGTAGAAGTTGCCATTGGTAACAAGGTTAAATTCATGACTGTTACTTTTGCAGAAGTTTGTCACTCCAGTAGAGAGCCTGGCTTGCAATTTATCCAAATAGCAAAAATAATATTAAGCCATTTTACAAAATGTTTTTTGTTCTATCATCTTATAGTTCATCAAGACCATAGTATCTCACTGGAAAGCTTCTTAACAATTTGGTTACTTGCAATTACATGTAAACAGATTTCATTTAAATCCCACCTTCGGATGGATCCTTTCAGTCAAGGCATTCCACAAGGCCATACACATTTAACAGGGAGCATTTTTCATTCACTCATTATAATCCACTTTTGAAAGCAACATCTATATTAATACATTGCACTTCCAATGAGAAATAAAACAAAGAATTTGTCCTCCCTTTTCCTGGTGGGGACATCTGCTTCAAAGAGCCCAAGTGCCTTTTCCAATAGTGACATTATTCACTGATTGAGGTAAGTTAGACTGTAAGGTTACTCAGCTCACATACCAGACCACCCTTAACAATAGAATTGTAGCTTTCTTCACTCCAGTTTTAAACATCCCAAGTGACAAGGCTTCTCAAACCCCAGAAATAACCCCAGAAAGCTAAATCAGGAATAGGCATTTGTAATTTTCAAATCCATTGAAGGCATTAGTTTCTTAGCTGGTTGCTTAGACTTTCAAAAATGAAACTGTTTTCCCCAACAAAGAACTAAAAACAATTACTTTCACTCACCTGACAGCTGGGACTAGATTTAGGCCCATCAGCTAGGGATACCAGAGAATGAATTGTTTCCAACTCCTGCTGGTAAAAGGTCTGAATTTTGTTTTCTAGTAGGAAATCTCTTACTTTTTCATGCAGTGTTTGGATTAAGAAATCCAAACCTTCTGGTCCACTACAAAAATACAGAGAACAGATTTAAATAAATAAATAAATAAAAATCAAGAAATACATTACAGTTTTTAATAACAATTGTGTAAGAGTAGCCAGATAGACTGGTTTTAAAAGATCAGAAAGTATTTTACTGTCCTTAGACAGTAAAAGAGTTTGAATCCAAACTCCTAAGTAAGGCAGACCATTTTAAAATGCACTGAACACCTCGGTTCAGATTCCCTTGCTCCAGATCCCCTTTCTGTCAGAGATGTAAAAGGTCCGTCCATGCACAGTATTTTAACATCTGACTAATAATCAGTTGGGTGCTTTTTAATTCTTTTCTCAGCTCATGGACAAGTATCTTAGCTGTAAGGATTGTTAACTGTTCAGGAGAAAAGAAGGCTGCTATTGTATGCTTGTGCAGAGTACAGATCACAGTGGGACCCTGTTCTATTTTCCTCCAGTTATCACATTAACAAATAAGCAACAACAGAATCTCACACATTGCCTTTAAACCAGTCAGGTTACCACATTTACCTCTGTCCTGCCCCTGGGCTTTGGAAAGGTTTATCATAAACTTCTCTATACAGGCAGGGGAGCTCCAACATTCTTGAAATCTGAACATCACACACAGGATCATCCACCTTATCTGAAGCAGGAAAAAGAACAGCTGTACTGGCTTTAAACAAGCATACCTCAGGCGGCACAACAAGGTTTCACACATTAGTATTAAATTGACAGATTTTGTTTGTTGCTGTTGTTATAAAAACAAAACCAAACCACAAAGGTCACTCCCACTTTTATAGTCTAAAAGGAGGTAAATGATCTGTCGTGGTGCAATGCAAACTGTTCTTTTGCCTGATAATTAAGAATTGGGTATTTTACCTGAAATACATTAAGTAAGCACATAGTAAGGAACTTTATTTGTGCTGCTGATGTTAAAGCAATTTAAAGGCTACGTGAATTTTGGGAACCTCCTTCAACAAAACAATGGTTTTTATCACCAACCCTTCAATAGTTTATATATTCATAAAACTTCTGTTTGGAAAGGAGGGCTTTCAGATTTTTGCAAGAGCTGAAAAAACTGATTTTTTTTCTTCCTTTTTAATCTGAACTACACAAGCTCTTTAAAAAACAGGCTTCCTCAGTTACACAATAGCACAGACACTAAAGAGAAAAGGTGTTATGCAACTGGAAGATCCTAGGATATAAATAATCTATTGTTGCCCAAAGAGCTTTGAGATACAGGTCAGCACCCACAGATTTCTGACTGAGTGACTTCAAAAGGGGGAATAATTTTCAGGCATTCTGTGGAGTCAGAAAGTTTAGGAAAATGGGCTTTAATATAAAAATGTGACAATAAACTGTTGTCTGTCCTTGGAATGGATGATGTGGGCTGTAAACAACAACTGTTTCTTCAAAGCAGTTAGCATTCTTGGTTAAGTGTGACACAGCTCATAATTTTCTTTCCAATGAGTTTTGGCTGTTCTATTTCAATACAAAGAAAACTGAAGAGCACTCACAGATATCCAGTTAGAGTATCTTGTATATTCTTGTATACATTCTATTCATCTTTCATAAACCTTTCAGGAATTCCTCTTGTATAGGTAGTCTTCTAGTCCCACACATTAAGCAGTGTGTATTTTAGTTTTAGCAATGTAAGGTTAGAAAAAAGGCACACGAATGCAAAACTCATTTTTCTAAAGAGATGCCAGAAAACAAAGTGGAAATCATTCAATAAACTACACAGAGCTTGGGCACAGATCCCTGGCACTTACAAAAACATGAAGACTGAATTTCTCTTTGCTGTCTGAAGGTCCGGACGTAACCTCTGACCCTGATGACATCCCCAATCTCCAGCTTGGTTTTCTGGCTCACCATTTCCTGGAATTTCTTCATCTGTTCAAGCACTTTAAGACTGCTGGGGGTGCTTGGGCACTCTGTAAGGAGTGATGGAAAAGCAAATCAGGCACGGAGGCCAAATGTCTAAACATTACTGTAGTCATATTACTAGAAAAGGGAAAGGTCCCAGGCTTCATTTGTGCTGGGTAGCAAAACTTAAGGATGATAAAGTTAGCTTATAATATTACATTTATTTTAACAGTTCACCTGGGGAAGGTATAAAAGGGAAGAGATGTCACAGGTTGAAAAACTGAAATATGAATTGGAAATTGCCAAAATTGATTTTGTCATACTAAGGAGGAGAGGATAAAAAAAGGAAAGAAAAAGGTCAGCTGAACGTTTATATAAAAGAAGCATGAATCATCTGAGGTGAGGCCAAACCATTCATGTGATGTGACGCAATACAGTGAGATGAATGCAACTTGACAGAACTTCTTTTTTTATGTAACACACCTTCGCAGGACAGCAATTTCTTCATTATTTAAAACCTGAATAATGACCTAACAACCTCTGATCATCATTACCAACTTTGAAGAAAACTTCCTGTGCCTCTTGGGAGCTATTTTCTTTACCTAACACAAATTAATTTTCATTAATAAAATAATAGTCAATCAGTGCTATTGTACATGTAAAATAATAGCATACAAGGCTGAAACAAGAATTCGGAGTCCTCACTGTGTGTCAACCACTATTTGATGCAATTTCTTCCTTATTTAGGAAGAAATTGAGGAATTTATGTTCCTCACAAAAAAAACTAATTTGTGAGTCCCCATTTCTTTTTTTTGGAAAACGTCAAGTGTAAGTTAGTATGAATTACCTGTGTGTATAGAAGTGCTTGTTCCACTGATATCAACACTTTTTAACTCCTACATCAAGCTTTCCCTGCCTTTTCTATGCAGGTGTAGTACTGGAAGATTACACTAATGGCATTTATTTCAGTTTCACTAGCTTCAATCTATTACTGGAGCTTTCAGGAATGTCCAACGTAGAAATTATCCCATATTTTGATATACAAGAAGGTAAAGTCAGACATTACTGAGTTCTTCTGTCACTGAGTACAAAAACAGATTCACTTAAAATGCATAATTTTTGCTCGTTTAGAACTGTTGAAATCACAAAATGTTTGCTCCCCCTGCATTTAAATCTACTTTTGAGTTCATCAAGCTAGCATACACATAAACAGAAGGAAAATATGAATGCAAACAAAAAAAAAAGAGGAATTCTGAAACTATTGTGCCACAAGGGTGGGAAATGAAGATCAAGTTGGTGGTCAATTGACTGGTTTTATAAAGTGTAAGAAGAGGATTCTCTGAAAAATTTCACAGCATGGAATTGAAATACATTATGCTAATAAGGAAAAGGCTTGATGAGTCATAATGCAGTGTTTTTATTGGCACCATGACTGGCAACAACACAAAAAGTAATACGAAGCTCCCAAGATGGCCCAGGCTGTGGGATATGGTTGTTCTGCAAGTGAGATCATTTACTAAATTATTTAAGTTGCAAACAAAAAGTACACTCACAAAGAGGAATTACTTAATAAGTTACCTGATAAAGATCTTTCTGCTACCATGGGATTTTTCCAGCAGATACAATTTATAACCCCAGTACTATCATCCACTGTAAAAAAAAAAATAAAAAAAATTGCAAGAATTACAGAGAATATGAAAGTAGGTAGTGATGTTCCAAGAAATGAAAATATGTAGATATTCTCAGCAGTCATCTCCCTGCATATCTCATTCTAATCAGGCTGTAAAGGAAAGTGGGGGCTCATCTCCTGCTTTTGGCTTTGAAATAGTCTCCAAACTTACTTGCAGAATACTTCAGTGCTAGACAACATGCCTACATGCATAGCAAGCAAAATAGCAGCTAGCTCCTCAAGAAATAAAACTAAAAAAAATATCAAATACTGACAAATGATGCTGATTCACTACATATATGGGGTACTAGAGGTTTCTAATTTAATTGATAAAGTCAGAAGGTAAATCAGTGCTGAAAGTTGAAGCTAAACAAATTACAATTAGAAATGAAACACAATGCACAGAAATATTAATACCGAAACAAGAGAACAGCATGTCAGGGCTGGTGGGGAGTGAGGAGGGAGGTAGAATAACAAAATAGGTAAAGAGAGTCCTATCTCCAGCTACAATGTTTTTTACGCTAATATTGCAAACAAAGTCTGCTGGCCTTCCCCATTTAAGAGATTAGAACAGCAGCCACCACATCCAGACAGGACAGAGGACTTGCCTATGGTTGTGCCCTAGGCCAAGGATTCCTAATTTAAGGTACCACTTAGTGGCATGCAAGCCACTTCCGTATTAAAAAGGTTAACACCTACCCTCTCCTGAGCATGTCAGCTATCTGGCTTTTCCTGTCTTACTAGTACCTAGGCAAAATAAGTCCTGTGATTCCTGCCCTAGGCACTGTATTGTTCAAGACACCAAAAAAGGAAACAAACAAACAAACAAAAAAACCAACAAAATAAACTATAAAGCTATTAGAAGAATCAATTGTTCTATAGATCAAGAGACTTCATATGGGCAGCTTGCCCAGCAAACATCCTCTAAGTAAGAAGGTACCAGGTGTCTGTCAAACCATGGCAAGGATCACATTTCCAGTCCAGCTAAAACTCCAAGCACATTGTTCCCTGAACATAACTGCCTCCAACACTGACCTTCATAAATACGACCTCTTCATAAATAAGAATCCACAATTTTCTGCTGCTCCTCAAACCAGCTCTACAAAACCAGACACTATATATAGATAAAAAGCAACAACAAAGAAATCCCCTCTAACCAGTTACTACAAAAGCATCAGTGGTGTTTACCAGGAAGGTACTGATTGGTACTTGCAGTCGCTTCCTCTGGGAATCGTAGCATCAAAGCAAAATGCCTTTGCATTGTCTCATATGTTTTGAAACAATCTCCCTATTTGAGGGTCTGATCTCAAGTCATTGCCTTGTCTTCCTGTTTCCCAGTAGGTATGCACAGACACATTCTTAATAGCAAACAGCATTTATAAGATGCAGGCAATCCCAAATTCCATCACTAGACGTATGGTTGTTTCACTGCTATCCCCCTCCTGAGCTCCCATATCTGCAGCTATTTCGATAGATTTAGTTCAGCACTGGTGTAGACAATGATCTAATTAATAGGGTTTCCTCTCTTTGGTACAGATGAAATGCAACTATTTTAGTTGGAGGAAGAGCCATCATGCACCATATAAAGCTACCGATGCAAGCCAACACTGACAATAAGAAACAGGGAAGACATTTCACAATTATTTTGCTACACAATGTAGATGTTTCCTTACAGACCAAAATACATGCTTCCTAAGAAGAGCTTGGAAGCCAAACAAACAAGGCTGAAGGATTAGGAAGCCAGATGATTCCTAATCAATGTGACTGTTAGAAATCATAGAGAGACCGACCTATAGCTGACCACAAAGCTGAACTTGGGTTGCAGAGCCAGGCCCTGAAATAAAGCTCCCAAATAAACCTTTGAGCAAAAACAACTCCTGAACCACAGGTGAGTGAAAACTATTGCAATTGTATTCCTAATCAGACAGGAGAACGTTAATCTATTTTAAATGCATGCAGGGCGTCTACAGGCTTGTGAAAACTTCCTGGGCTCCCCTGCCATCCTTTCTCATCTCCTTGCATTTAATTTTATTTACTTACTAACTCTAGCATTGACTGTCTCACCATCTTGACTCTTATGTTAACTGTTTGAGAGGCAGTCCACTCAAAGTCACCTGGTAAATTAGTAACTGTGTTGGTTTCTTTGTAAGAAAAGTTTGTTTTATGTAGGGCCTAGTGAGTCCACTGAGGCTCCAGCGAGATGTCTGTTTGTAAGGCAAGTGTTCAGCCTTTCAGTATGGTCCTGGAGAATAAGGAAAGCCACATCTGATGTTGTTTGGTTCTCTTAAAAAGGAAAGAAAAGATCAGAAAAGTGCATTGGCTAAAAATATGAGCTTGCTGAAAGCTAGGCTTTAATTAGATATCCTTTTCCTAACTGATCATAATAAGAGCAATTAAACAAATCAATGTCAAAATGTATGTGCTGTTTTACATGGCATTTAGAATTATTATTAGCCAGGAAAAAGTTAATTCACTCTCTTCTAATAATTACTTTGCTATCAGTATGGATTTGGGCTGTATGGATTTGCAGCACAGAGAGAACCTAAGACTCTTAAAATAAAAGGTATATATTCTGAAGTAGACAGATAGGAAATGAGTGGGAGAGATGGTGGCAGTGACACAAAGACATTTCAGTTCTATCACAGAAAAACTACAAAGGGGCAATTGCTTTGTAAGTCACTTTTAAGCAGATGGAAAGCGAGCAAATGCTGAACAGCGCTCCAATTGATGCAACACCTGCTCTGTGACTCACTAACCAGAGTCTGTTGAACTGAGAGATGCAAGAAGTTACAAGCAGGAAACTGTCTAAGAAGTTACAATTCTATGCTGCTGGAACCAGCCTGCCTGAAAGAGAGGGCCGGCTGGGTAGAGGCACCCTGGCAGGTAGCCTGAGAATTCAAACCAGGAACTGCTGGAACAAAGAGCAGAGTTAGATGTGAAAGAACAGCAGGAAGGCAGGCTGAGAGCTGTATATTTAAAGGTTGGCTGATCTAACACTAAGTTCTTTTTGTTTCTGGTTTCTTTTTATTTCTACTCCTCCATTTTCTGTTCCAATCAAACATTTCCAACAAGCATTACGTAACACTGAGGCTAGCATGGGAAAGAATTGTCCATTAAATTGCTTTTGCCTAGGTCATTGTGATTCTATTTTCCTCTGTTCTTATGAAATGCTGTCTCCATTTGTATTCTAGTGCAATAACAGAATAACTGCTGACGTTCAACTAGTTTCAACACTTCGTTACATCATCAGTCTCATCATTTCTTAACTTAGGCGCTTGTTTAGACTGTTCTACTTCAAGTGACTGAGCAACTCGTGCTTTAAAATACATAAACTTGTTATTTGGTGTAATGGCAGGGTAGTAACACAGAAATTAGATGGGAAGACAGGAGATACCCTATTTAATAAACTTGCAGGGACACTTATGTAGAGCAGACTCAACTCTAAGCAGCTACACTGTTTGGGGTATGCTTCATGCATTGGCAGCCAGTGCTACTCTGCAGTGCTGTGGTGCAACTGCAGGTGTTATGGAAGCTGGGACCTGGCTCTAAGCTGTCAATTCTATCTTCTCAACACCGCTCACAGAGGGGGAATTACTGCTGCCTCCATCTTAAAAATGGAAGAACTGAGTACAAAGTGTCACTCCATAACTTAGCTCCATCAGATGGAAATTCGTGTCAGCAGACACTGGACACAGGTTCTTCAAATGCCTGCAGAGTAATGATCTATGCCTTTGGCTCTCCTTCCTACTGTGAGATGACCCTTTCCCCACCCCCAGTACTTCAGTTTGCTTTTTCAGCACACAACCAGATGGCTCCAAGTTAATGAAATAGGCTGAATGCAACAGGGAAAAGCAAGAGGGAGGAGTCGACTGTGCTGGTGGTGGCAAGGTCTGGTGGGTACTACGATGGTTGGGTTGGATTTGCTAAGACACTTTGGCAGCTAATTATAATCAAGCTTAACAGACACTAAAACCTGGCTCCAACACACAATAAAACTTATAAAGTCAGAAGGGGTTTCTGAAGCTCAAAAAAGGAAGAAATAACTTCTTAGAGAAATCATTAAAACCATTTACTTGTGACTAAAGAAAGAGCATATATGCAAAAGAAAAACAGTGGGGAACAGTGGCAAGGTAATAACAAAAATTAAATTGTTCCAGATGACCCCAAATCAGTTACTCGGCTTCAGCCATTTATTTTCTCTATTTTAAAAGAGAAACAGTAGCTTGCTAAAGTATTCTGAGCTGGGCATATACTTCATGTAATAAAGTAGATTTGTTTCAAGAATAATCAAATAAGGCAACTTTTAATTTCAGTAACAGTAACTAAGACTAGAGGGCTGATAAATGCAAAAACAAAGATGGAAATTCTTCTTACCTCCGTAACTGTGAAAGGCTTCTCGCTCTTTAGTCTGAACCACCATCCCAACAACATCCACCTGTCTCACTGGATGGCCATTATAGAAGAATATACCTAGATAGAGAACACTCCCAGTAAGTAAGTAAGTAGTTTTTCTTCAACATCCTGCCCTATGTAGGTTTGACTGACAAATGTGACTTCCTTGCACGCTTAATGTGCCTTAAAGTTAATTAATGCCTGCTTATGTGAAAAACCCCCTCGATTAGCAAGTACTGGAACACAAGGAGGAAGCATCAGCTCTATATAGGATACGAAAACTGTGTTATTGTAATCTCAAAACTCTATCAGCCTTTTGCTTTCTTCTACATTTGGATCTGCAGAACTGCTTACTGTGGGCTTAAGGTTCTTTGTTTTTGTTGTGTTTTTTTGTTTGTTTGTTTTTACAACTTCAAGTCTTAAGGATAAATAAGTGAATACAATGGAAGCACTTTGAGTTTCTCACAGCGCAGCTGCTCCTGATTAAGGCATTGCCTCCAAAAGGAAAACTAACACAATTCTGTCTTTTATTTCCAGAAGAACAGGAGCCATGGCATAGGGTAGTGCATGGAGGTGGGTGGGGGGTTAACAACCCTCTCACATTGCAGAGCACACACTGGGCAGTCATCATGGATGGTATCCTGAGTTTCAGTTTCTGAAATAACATGTTCTAAAAACATCCCTTCAGAGCTATTTTTGCACATCTATAAAGGTGACTTGGATAGGAATAATACAAAATGAAGGAAATGGCGAGGAATCAGAGCCCAGGGGACTTCCACAGCACTGAGGTTGCCACATAGTTTAATTTCTTTCAAGAGCATGACCAATGTTTTTAACAAACCTTGATGTGAACATACACTGAAGCTTCACGGTCCACTAGCAGGAGAATAACTGGGCAATAAGCTCTGGTTAAACCCTGGTCTAATTTTCAGTCCACGTGTTTTCTTCAGTTTTGGAATACTGTTGTTTTACTGAAGTATGAGGCTATCTGGGACATTCAATAACTGCCTTCTAAAAACTACATAACTCAAGGGTCTCAAAAAGGAACATTTGTCTCAAAGCACTGTGGCAAATCTTATAAAGGGAAAGAGAAACATTGCAACAAGGGAGTCACAAAAACATTCTGTATTAAAAAAAAAAAAAAAAAAAAATCAAACATGAAATCCCAAAATAACTTGTCCTACATAGGCAGAAGCCTTAAGTGGGACTGGAATTAGTTTTTCCTCACACACAAAACAAAAACAGCAGTTTCAGAAAAAGCCAAAGGTGATCAGCCAAGCAGGTCACAAACAGGAGTTTTGCTGACACAAGTCCACTGCAATATGTCAGGGATGCATCCACTGCAGTCATCTTAAAACCACGCAGTCACCGGTCAGATGCAGTATAAAGAATGTTTAGCAGGTTTGTCCAGTTTTCTCATTCCATTTATCAGGACACAAATAAACACTGTTAGAGAAACTCTCAATGAAGGTGCACCCAGTGTACATAAACATTCATTAAATCTTACAAAACATACATATGAGAAGGTCTGGGTCACTTTCAGGGCAAATCTATGAGGCAGAGACACCAATCTCTTCATGTGCAAACAAGCAACAGGTTATTATATTCATTTCACAGTTAGTAAGCTGAGTTTTGGCAAATGACAGTGACCAGATAGAACTGGTTCTCTATATCCCCATAAGCTTACACAGAACTCCACCCTTACTCTCTGAGAAACTACCTGAATTCATACAAAAGATGACATTATAATTACATTATCAATCAGAAGCTGCTGAAGTTGATGACTTGAAGGTGTAAAGAGGGCACTTTTCTTGCCCCAGATTATCTGTTTAAATTATGTTCACATCAGTAACAATAAAAACACACTACACATCTGAAGCCCTGTGTAGGTGCATTCAATCAAGTAATCCAGTAAATAACATGTACATTAACATGCTGTTATCACAACAGGAAACCACAGCTGCACTTTAGGGGGACTATGGAGAAGGCAACTTCTGGTCCTGTTGTTACCATCGCCAAGGAATGAGGTGTTTGCCATTGCTTTAATTTTTATTACCTCCTTTTGTGTTATTTGCAGCTTCCCTTGCTTGTTGATAAGCTGTCACAATGCTGTACTGCATGATAGCTCTGCACACATTTCCGTGGTGTGATTATGTGTTACAACTGAGTTTGACACCCACTCTCCTTTCATGGCCTCTAAGTCAACACAACTGCTGTGTTTTTCTGGGTGGTTTTCCAGCCTCTTGTCACCATTTCTAGCAGGAGAGTAATTGGACAGGTTTACTGCTTTCCTCTGTGTTCTTTTAAGGGATTAGTCATTGTTGCATCAAATCCTAATGCTTAAAAATGGAAAGAAAAAACTTATTAGGTCATTCAGTTCATTTCCTCAGAGCAACTGCAAAATTGTTCCATACAGTAAATTCCTGGCAATTTGTACAGTCAGGATATAAACAATCCCAGTGAATGGGATCCCACCTTTTTCCTGGGGAGGCTGCTCCATAATTTAGGGAAAGCACTCTGAGAATAACTGCTAACATTTAGCCTGCCTGCCTTTCTATTCTTCCTAGGTACAACTGTTTTGCACTCATCCATTCTTAATTATCCTTACTTAATGACTGATTCATTGCTAATCAGCTCCAGCTGGTCTTCAAACCCATTAAAATTCAGGGAACATTGGCAGCAAACACCTACCTTCCTCCTTCCTCAAAAAATACTTTTTTTTTTATTTAGAAGTTTCCATTGAGCCGATGGGTGAGATATGCTAAAAGATGTCTTTTGTGGTACATACACAGCAACAGGACACTGAACAAGATTAAAACTGTTTTTCTATGAGATTTCATTTTATACTTTAAAGCTTGGTTAGAAAATGACACAGGATTGCAAACAAGCTTAGTTGTGCAGAATGCCAGATGCACAGGAAGTGAAGAAAGCTCACATGCACCAATTTTAAAGACTGATATCTTGATATGAGAGATACCACTTCCTTAGGGCAGTCTTAAAAAAACAAAAACACAAATAGTTATGAGGCAGAAGACAACTCGCTCAACTAAAAGAAAGGGAAGGGAAGTGAGAAGGAAAAAGCCTAAACTATGTAGAGGTGAACAAAAGAGCACACAGAATTGTGCCTTCAAAGGCCAGTCACGTTCTTTTGAAGCATGTTTATTGATGTGCACAGATTTAATTCTTCTGAGTATGTTTGCATGTGTGCATGCATGAACTGTTTTGTATTTCGTTCAATAACAATTAAAATGTCTCTGATTAAAGGAACAGCCTTTATCAGATGCACCTGCTATACCGGTACTACAACGAGACTGCAGAGTTTTTGGAAGCCTTGAGGTACTGCTTGCTTGAGTACAAATACCAACACCAGACTGAAGACCCAATCCTGAAAAGGCTTTAAGAAAAAAAAAAAAGTTTATGAAGTCCCAGTGAACGTAAGAGTGGTTGTAAAAAGAAGAAAACCACCTGTCCTTCATTTCTACATGAGTAGTACTGTTGTTATCCTTGCTGGTAAAGAAAAATAAGAGAGAATCACAAAACCTACAGGATGGAACTTATTCAAAGAACCATACAAATGTACTTTTTCCCCTGTGGAGAAAAAAATAAACAAAAAAACAGCCCCAGCAAACCAAATGGAAAACACGCACTGCTTAGGGTTTCCTGCTTTTCATCATCAATTCTAAGTTTCTCGGGATTCCTCCCCAGCTTTTTCTGCACCTCGACACATTCCAGTTTGAAGTACCAAACACTGCAGTCTGTTTAGATTCTTTATAGTGAAAACAGAAACTGAAGATCAGACCCCACAGTGCTCCACAAAATGTACACACACAGGTGACATTGGCTGAAGATCAGCAGAAGCAGACTGGCACACAACTGCCAGTAATGGTTAGAAAACAAAAGGCATGGTACAAGACTCAGCCCAGGTGCCAGAACTTCCAAGCAAGTCTTTCAAATACCTGAAGAACGTTGTAGCTTTCATAACTAGAAATTAAGCAAACAAAACCTATATTTATTTTTTACAATACGTTAATATACCATCAACTAATTGATATTATGTCATAATAAAGAGGCTTAAAACCCTCCTCAAGTATTGTGGACAGAGTGGCAAGGTAAAACATGTATGGCCAGAAAGGACCAGCATTTTTAGAACTATCAGAACATAACAAGCACTACCACAGTGGAAGTACACTACCTTAATGTAAGCCAGCTTGCGTGTGTATACACACACATAAATGCATGTATATATATATACATACACACACACAAGAAGAAAAGCTCACAGCACTAGCTTTTTTTTTTCCCACCTTTATTTCTTCAAGGTAAACAATCTGTTCTTCTTAGAACTACTAAAGGTACAACTGTCATGTAGTTTTAGAGTACTGAAAAATAACTGTACTGATGTCCATGAAGCATTCTGAAATCCCTCGATGAAAAGCAAAACATAAATCAAATACAATTCTTTGTGTCTCATAATCAGCACATACAAGTACATACCTGGAACTTGCTTGGATTCTCTCATTTCTTTTATATCTTTAATATAGAGTCTTGCAAAAGCAGAAAATACAGGATCTAACCCCCAGAGCAGGGAAGGTATCTCTTCTTCATGCTTCTTGGACTCAGGCTGCATTAAAACCTGTGAATGCAAGAAAAAAAATGTAGTTATTGTCTACACAGGTGAACAGAAGCTGTTCTACGTTTTAAATGAATGACAAATTGGCTTGTGATCTTACAAACTGCAATACAACTGAGCTGATGAGGAGTCACAGGAACTTATTAATACAACATCACCTTTGCTTCACCACATAAAAGACAGAAAATAGCACTTCTGACAGTTCACTGAAATATTAAGACTCAACTTCAACAGCATTCTACCTACTACTTCAAATGAAAGAGGATTTCCTTATCTATGGACAGAGAGAGATAAATATAATACTACTTTAAAAGTGAGACTGTGGGATACCAATTAGTTATTTCCTGTGTACTCCCATTTCCTCTCACCATTCCCTTCCCAGTCCATGACATTCTCCTCACTGTTCATCCTGCACTTTACTGGGGGAAGGAAGGAAGGCTTACTTTTTATACCCCCAACCCCCACAAAAAAGGCAACAAGCTCTTCTGTATTTTGAGCATGCAGTTTCCAATAACTCTGTAACGGTTACTTTCCTCTTACCTCTTCAGTTTCCCCTGTCTAATGCCTGCTATCTTTTGTCAGTACTGGACTCATTCTCAGCTTGCTGCAGTTGGTTTCAGGAAAACAAACAAACAAACAAACAAAAAACACACACAGAAAACAAGCTCTCAACCTTGAAGGTTTGTCCAGAACATCCTGTAGAGGTTTTGAGGCTGAATATACTCTTTATTACTTCCTCCCATTTTAACTGAATTGTTCCTGTAAACCTTTACAAGTTACCACCAAACGGATATCAGTTGCTTACAGGTGTGGTGCAAAGGTGGCAAGCAAACTGATTTTGAGCAGCATGTCAGGCTGAAAGCCTTACTCTTCAAAGAGTGTAAAAAAGCTCCTTTCTGTGTGCTGTCAGTGATCTCTGTACTCTGCACAAGATGCTTATACATAGAGAGACAACATGACATGAATATCATGATAGCGTCTTGCATTATTGGGAAACAACAGAGCTTGGATTCCACTTTGTTTCTGTTTTCACACTTAAACCTTAATTTGGGCCTGAAAATCATTATAGCACAACATGCTAGAGCATTGCTGACATATACTCTATCTATTCTCACTCTCCTTTTCTTACTTGAATCTCCCCAGGAAACACATTTTTCCTCCTGCTGAATTGCAGTCACTCATCAGAAGAAATTTCTAAACTAAGCTATTGACTGCATGATCTTATTAATGCAAGGCTGTTGTTGCTCCGTATGCAAGTTCTCCAGTTTCTTTCTAAATAACCTATAGAAAATTTAGACTATAAACTTTTCCAAGCAACCATATAGTTTGAACCTCTATTTTACTCAGCACATGCATTTCTATAACACATTTAGTCTTCGCAGTCCATCACTTTTTCCTTATAGCCTCATGTACACTGATGCCTGCCACGTCCCTATAGCCAGCATATAGTATAGAAATAAAAAACCCAAAAGATTAGTCCAACAGACGTTCATGGCTTGCACAAAGACATCACACACCGAGCAATAAATACATACCAGAATTAACGTGTGATACATCGGAATAAGGAGAAGCACTGCTATTCAGTGTCCCGCTCCCAAACAGGAAATATTACAGTAAAGTTTTGTCCTTTTTGGTGCTACAGTTGTCCAACTGCTCACTTTGAGTGGCACTTCTCTCAGACATGTATCCCACGGGTACAAACACAGTTCTCGTTGTCTATCATGATCTTTTATACAAAGCAGCATTCCTTTCTGCAGCAGAAGCTCTCTCTCCATTTCAGAAACCACTGGGAATTGAACCTGAAATCCTGCAGCTTCCCCGTAGCTCACACACCTCATGACAGCTCTTCCCCTGAGAAGCTCACACCCTTCGTGTACAGCACCACTCTGCCTGCTTCGAGATGCTTCATACATCTTAAGTTCTATTCACAGACCTGTGGGTTCCTGGAGAAAAAGTAAGACCCTTCTCTAGCGCTACTAAAGCACAACTTCTTGTTTCTTCATTTGTTTTCAAGGCCACAAAACAAATCCACCAGAGTCCCACGGTAAGACTTTCCATCCATTTGAGGCTGGGAGAGTGAAACTCACTCCAGCCACTCTGTGGCTGACAAGCACGTGAGCAGCACCCACAGCGCAGCCCTGCCTTGCCCTTCCTTGGTTCTGGCAGCCTCCCCAATCTCTGCCACACTCCAAAGCCAAGCCCACTCACTTCCTTCCCTCCCAAGCAGTCCACTTGTAACCACGTTTGAACCTGTTACAAACCAAAGCTTTGTGGCCTGGTGGGAGGCAAAGACCTTTGCTATTTCCCGTGCTCCTTGCCTCCATACACTCACCACAAATCCCTTCTCCTAGGGTAAAAGTCTTATAATTCTGTACAGGGCACTTAAACCCAGCCCACAGCGTTAGCAGCGGTTCTTTTCTTCTGCAACAAAGACACATCAACCAACTCCATCCAATGCATCTATTTTTCTGTTTGGTTATAAACTTGTTACGTGCACATTTACAGCACTAGTAAATACAACAGTTAAAGAGCTGATAAAAATGCTTCAAACCAACTTCTACTTTGCCACAGAATGGTGCATTCCCGTAACCTGTTCTTGAACTGGCACAGGAAGCCTCTCTATCCCAGGGGTTAATTAATTAGTGACTCATCCTGGCAAAAGTGAGACTTGCCATTATGTCAGGAGTGCTTGCAGCTCCGCACCGTACTGTTGGTGATACGCTGTCACCAAGGGAGATAACAGTGACTCTGTACAACAGAGATCCAAGGGCTGAATGGCCGGCATTGTGGCTACGTGCAGCTCACAATAAACAATCCCAAACAGATAGAAGATGCACAAGTGCTTAAGGATTAAAATGACTTTTGCTAAAGCATTGCGACAATGTTTATCGATACAAACAATGCAGAGTCATAGAAAAGTATCATCTTATTCTATGTTTCATTTTAAATGCCATGTAAAATGGCTTTACAACTGTAGTGGTACAGGGAATTCAGTGCTGCCAGCAGTGCAAAAGGCAAGAGAGGCATCAAGTCCACAAGCTTAGGAGAGCAAAATATCCCTTTTGCCACTGTAAAACATCTCTGAAGAACGGCAATAAAAGCACAGTAAAAGAAAAAAAGAAGTTGGAATTAAATTTTACTATCTGAAATACTCCTCTGGGAAAGAGTTCCATTTCAAAGGCAAAAACAAAGTTGATACAGCACTTACCTAAGTACAAACAAACAAAAATGGTCTGAATTTGATACTACTTTAGGCAGTACTCTATCCAAATAAAGGCATTTCCTTGACTTCCTTCTATCAATGTTAGCTTTCCTGACCATAGCGAGAACTCAAACAAGACCGTAATCCTCAGACTCCTGGTGCACTTAGCAAGGTATTATCTCAAAAGGAGGAGAGGAACCAAGGAAAGCTGGTGGTCTTCCATCAGTTGCCACCACCTAAAACCAAGCCATTTTCTACATTCCCTCCCACGTGGTCCACCCAGGAGGATGGCCTAGGCTTGCTAGAATAGCTCCTAATTAAACCACCCAAACTATTTGTTCAACAGAACCAGTACAGGCCAATATGTCTTGGCTCCTAATCCTGTATTCACCATGTATCTTCTTCAAAAACGGATAAAGGATTAAGAATTGGTCTTCTTCCAAGCCCAGTGAAACAGGAACCACGAGAGAAGTGTCTATTTTAATTCACCTTACAGAGTCTTTTCTCCAGATGTGTTAAGAACCCAAGCTCTTGCAGGAAATTTCCTTCATCAGAAATGAGCTGTTTGGAGTCACCAAGCCATAGAAGAAGCACCCTGCCAGTAGTTACCTGCAACCAGGCTGCAACTACAACTGAGCTCAAAGACTTCCTCAAGCTGACTGAATCAGAAGCAGAGGATATCACCTACCCATGGAGGCAGTTTAAGAAGCCTACCAGGCATCTGCTCTTCTCCAAAGCCTGCAGCCACAATACTGGCACCAATCATTTATATGGGAAGCAGCGCTTGAACTGCTGTAGTTAACAACCCACTGCATTAAAGTAGCTTAAAGTCCTCCTTGGTCTACTCGAATAGAGCAGGCCACAAACTGGCTGAGGGGGAATTGCTTCATGGTCAGCCATGACTGCCACAGAGAAAGCAAATTGTGGAATGTGGGACATCTGGGTTTTGTAACCACCTCAGTCATCTGAATTGAACTCATCTGTGCTTGACTCAACACCCTATAGGACAAAAGAGTATTATTCAATTCTTCATGAGCAGCAGAGGCACTTCCAGTACAAGGCAGTTAAAAGTGGTTTTCATTATCCAAAGCCACATACAACATTTTTAATTAAAAACAAGCAAAGAAAACCAACATTGTATTATACAACTAGATTCAAGTGAGCTTGAAAGTAAAATCTTTCATTACAGATTATTTCAAATAAAAACTCCAAAACTGAAGCTCCCCCACAGACTTCTAAAACAAAACAAAACCATAATTAAAGAACATTTTCAATACCATTAATAAAAACAACGCACTGCCACCAAAATAAATCACTCAAAGAAAGCAGGCTGAGCACTTCCAGTCTCCCCTAACAAACTACCTTCTGCCGCTCACAGACAGCTGTAATCTCACCACAAACACAGTAGTAGTGGCTGCTACAGATAGTCTTCACTTGCTATTTGTATGTTAAAGCTATGAGATAATCATGCTGAAGTACCCTCTTCACCTAATTCTCTAACCTGTCTGGAGTGAGGACAAGAGGAAGTCTATGAAGGCGATTAATTCTCTCTGAAAGCTGTTAATCTCCCATGGTGCTGCTAGAATGAGCTGAGCTGCTGAAAAGACATTCTTTCACTGGGAAAGACGGTTCTCAGCTGTTGGTAAAGTAAAAACAAGCAAAAACAAAAACACCACACATTTTTTTAGCATAAATACTAAGTTTGATGGCTGAAAATAAAGCAGTATAGAAGCTTTGATAGAAAAGGATTCCCAAAAGTCTCTCCGGCAAGTGAACATTTTTTTTTTTTTGACAGCCACATGTAATTCACTGATCTGACATAAAGGGATATTCAAGGCAGCTAACAAAGCAAAGCAAATAAGGCATCATTCACCCCATTTGAAGGCAACAGGTAGCTTTCCTACGCTGCTACAGCAGCAATAAAGCAGATTCAGTGCTGCTCCTTGAAGGACCATTTTTGAATTTCAGGAATTTGAGCAGAAGTGGCAGGCATTGGTTGCCAGCTGCCTTCCTAAAGCAGTTCACTCCATGCAAGGCTGCCTCAAGCTGGAGAGAAGTTTTCCTGACCATGTTTTACTCCTTCATATCAGTTTATGTATCTGGTGTAAATTAAAAGAGCCTCTGCGTTAGGATCAGAATTGATGTGAATATTCTTTGCGCAGAACATTCTGTTACAACCAAAGACTTCAACATCATTACCCTGGGGTTTGGTTGAGTTGCACAGATGTGTTAAAATGTTTTCCAAACATTCCCAGTACCTAACAAAGCAGCAGGCTATGGCAGATCTACTTAAAGTTCTGAAAGCAGTTTTAATTCTTCTGTACTGTACAAACGAACATTTAACTATATCAGAACAACATGAGGCTGTGCTCGAGTCCTGGTCTCCAAATAACACAGCTATTGGTACTCGCAAAAGAAATTTAGCCAGAAGAATGCTGAAGTCTCAGACACAAACAGGGCCATCGTGCAACCTGTGAGCATAACTACACGGTGAGATTCACTCCTTTGGAGCTCTTTTGGAAGACTGAGGTCTGCTACTCTGCTTACAAGGAATAATAAAACTAGTTGGAAGTTGACTTCTATTTCTAAACTGGCTACAGTATTTTTGTTTGCATGTTTTCCTTATCTTGTATGCAATTTTTCTCCTTCCAATTACGCCTTGTAATGCTTCCTGCGTTTTCTCTTGTACTGCGGGAAGTTCAGACTATTAACCCATGTAAGAACCAACTTTTTGTTACACTTATTTTAATGCTCCCTGAGCAAGTTACTTGTTCTCTCAGCTATCATCTAGGAAAAGTACCGAAAGAGTGGTTTTCTACCTTAAAGATGCTGCAATTCCCAGCCCTATAGCCTCTGAATTTCTTTCAGAACTTCCGTACCTGAAATCAAGGACAGGATTTCCTACTCAGGACTGGACTGCTCTGACCTACAAAACCAAAAGCTTTCCTAGTAAAGGAATCTATTTGATTTCCTCTTGTTCTTTGGATGCTCAAACTAGAAAGAGATATAGTTCGAAATGCCAAAGGTGAATAATTATTGATAACTTAAGAGCAAATTACTCTGCACAATCTCTTACACTGTGTTCAATGAACTCTGAATGATGTGAAGAGTGCTTTCTTCCCTGCTGAGAAAACCTGGCTCACCATCCTTTAGCTTCAGCTGCTATTAGGGCTATTAAAAATCCAGACATTTTGTCCTCTATCAAATTTTGGGTTATAAGTTTCTATAACTCTCAGATGATGCTCTGCAATAACAAACATTGTACAAACGTTCCCACTGAGTGCTTTCTAAATGCCATCCCTGAGTTGATACAGAACATCAGCCCTGTGCAGAACAAACCCAGAACTGCACAGTTCTGCAAGAGGACTGCAACCTTAATAGCTTTCCTCTCTATAGAGCAAAGAAGGCTGAACAACTTTCTGGTAATAATTTTTGTCCACCTTTAATAAAATCTCTCTCTGAACCCAGTAGAAAAGTAACAAACAGAAAACCGACACAATTTGAAAGCAAACACCTCACTGTCACAGCTACCCAGCAATCGAGTTATTACTATTTCTGACCTCTCGGCATGTGGAAAAACACAACCAAAACATCCTCTTATAAACAGATTAAAGCATTTCCTTAATTGCATTTCAATAGATGCCACTCATGCTTCTGAAAGCCAGTCACTCCTGTGCACAGCATCCAAAACATTATATTACAGCTCAGCCAGAGGCCATAGAAATTATTTTTCCTGTTGTTAATTTTATGGGTCTCTGCTACAAGAAATTCAGTTCAAACTCATGTAATGGGATTGTATGGTTTAATCCATAGATATAGTGTGGTGTATCCTAAAACACAGTTCTGTAGATGGGAGACTAAAGATCCATTCTGACATATTAAAAAAGAAAAAAGGTTCTGGGGACTCAAAATAAAAAATTGCATCACATCACAACATTGTTTTCTCCTCACCAGGTCCCAGTGTCCAAAGTTTGTGTATGCTACTGTGAAACATACAATAGCTGCTATTTGCCTTAACAATCCACACATTGCAGTAACAGCATATGCAGCTGTAGTATTGAGCAGAATTGCTACAAAAAGCCAATTTATATTCCTCAACTTACAGCTTTTTTTTTCTTTTTTTTGCTTCAAAAAGATCAGAATTGCACAAATGTCCGCAGAAATCCAGCTTAAGGTCCAGAACCTTGTACAAGCAGAAACTGCTTTAAACATGACTGCAACATAAAAATGACATCATTTATCAGTGAAAAGCTATACTGTTTGCTCAGTAAACTCATTTCAAAGTCAAGCTTTGCGTCAGTGAACAGCTGATCTCACTGCAGCACTAAGGCCTGAACAGCAGGCTTCACACCAAAGCTCACTCCTCGATGAGTCTCACAACCCAGCATTACCCACCATCAGCATCCAATCAGTAGCAAAATATGTACTTTGGACAAAACATCTCATTAGCAAGACAAGTAGCTTAGATAAAGTGTCATGAGAGTGTATTAACCTTTCCCTGTGTAGAAGCACACTACCAAGGCCTATTAGTACACAAACTGCCTTGGTTCCTCCTCAAGCCTTGGCCAGGCTGGAGGTGGAATCCAAAGGGAGAATGAAAGCAGATTTTCCCACCTAATTATCACTTAAACTGGCTTATTCAACAATAAGAAAGCTGCACCCTTTTGCAGTGAAGTTGGAGACCTCACCGTTGAGCAGCTGCACTGCACAGGACCTCCCAATGGCTCAGGAAGGTTCTCCAAATGCACACTGCAAACAGGGCTGCCCAGTGACTGAGAAAATGTGAGGGCAGTAGGTGATGCACCCTTCTTGATCACTATCACTGCCCTCCTTTAGCAATGGTGAGCTGCACTGCTTTGCTCTGTATTATTCTTGCTGTATTGTTTCACTTACTATTTCATCGCCTTAAACTTCAGTGAAGATAAACACACTTCAAGTTGATGCCTGTGACCTTTGTGCTGACCCTGTCCACTGGCAAAATGATCTGACATGCAAATACTTCTCTTTGTTGATAACAGACATGTTTGTGGTATTACCACACGGCAAGGTCTCCCCAGGATACCACTAACCACTCAGTGCCTTCCAGTCCTTTATTTGTGTCAGACTGTCAGATTTTGCAAAACACTCCCTCCTTTCACTGAGGTGTATTTTTAATAATATATGAAGAAGGCATAATAAGCATCCTGCCTGTGCTACTGTGTAACCAGAACTGGATTTGCTGCCATAATATCAATTAAAAAATTACAATAACTCCTATTACAGAACAACTCGTTCCATGCTAAGATTCCAGAGGTGATCAGGATCATGAGATAACACAATGTCTGCTCTGGAAAACGATTCCTGGGAAACAGAGGACAAAATTCAGGATTTGCAGAAAGAAAAGCAGCAATATGTGTGGATTTTTTGTTCAGACATTTTCGTGCCAGTATTGACTGAGATGCAAAGCTATCTTTATCCCTTAATAAATTTCTAATCCTAGCCGCTATGTGAACCAATGCAAATTTGAAAGCCACAAGCAAAAAGAACAAATCAGCTCGTGACTGCCATGCAAGAGGCGAGGGGCTCATTAAGTCTGGAGGAAGGCAAACACGGAAGCATTTGTAATGCATGCTTTCATGTGACTTAACCAAAGCTTCTAACAGCCATCAGACCAACGGGGCTCTGCAAGTTTTAAATACTTTGCCTTGCATTCACGCACAGTTTTGATCAAATAGTTTCTCCTTTAAAAAAAAATTATCTCAAGTGATTAAAACGTTTGAAAGACACCAATATAGCCAAGAGTGTAGTATTTTAACTGCATATGTTTATCTCAAAATCAATACTTCAGATGGACTCATCTGTGTAGTTCTGTGAGGTCATTAAAGTCACTGACACATGGAGTGAACAAATTTAGAATAAGAACTGTACTTTAAAAATAATTATTTATCTGCAATGCAGAATATTTTAATACAGAATTACAACTAATTAATCAGAATTAATACTACCCAGAAATTTACATGTTGGGTATTCTCAAGTTAAACGTAAAGTGGAAACCATCTGACCATCTCATCTTTATCATGAAAGAGGACCTGAAATTTTACCTGCAGCAGTCAATCAATAGAGACTCAGCTACATATGTTGACATTTTCCATTAAAACTAAGGCGTAATTCTGCTAAGTAGAAAAGCCCAACTTATCCCTCACATTACGTGTGTGAGCTTGGCTGTCCTTCAGGGCATTCATCTCAAAGGTGTGTTTGTAGCAGAGCAGCTGGCAGCAAGAAGGCAAACTTCCTTTTTGTACTCTAAACTTCAGGTAGCATCTTAAAGAATGAATATATTTCACCCTCTGTTCTTCCCCATTGACCATCAATTTTTCTCAGATCAAAACTGGATTAAACAAATCTGAATCCTGACATTTGAACGCACAACTTCCTTACTGCAAGTAATACCAATATGCTGAAACTCTCAAATGCTGTACGTGTCTCTATGGCAATTCTCAGATTGCCCATGGAAGTGCCCTACTGCCTATTTTCTGTGGAAGAGCATCAAAAGCAGGAGCACCGTAGGGAATCATCTCCAGATTACTGACAAGAGGCCTGAGGAGCCACTGCAGCTGATGAGGTACAAGCAAACGGCTAAAAAAATTCTTCTCTACTTCTGGTAACAAGCATCTATTGTTCATATTTGTGCTACACATGACCAAATGACGGCTATTACTCATGTCAGAGAAGGCCATAAAGTGCTGAACACAGAACTGAATCTCAGGCTTTTCTGTTCAAGAGGACTTGTTTCCACATGTTCCATGCAGAACAGACACACATCTCCCTAAGCTACAGATCTACCAGCAGTACATTAAATAGAAGGGCTGAAGAACATCATGTATGATACAAAGTCTCCCCTCTCAATGCTTCCAACAAACAGGCAAGATGACTTAATGCTTCTTGAAGGAAAATGCATCAGCCTTTTGGCCACCTTCTTATGTCAAAAAGGAATAAAAGAGTCTTTAGTAAACTGCACGTAAACACCAGTTACTAACTAATGATACTCCTAATGACAGTTCCTCTGTACTTGACCATCACTAAGTAGAATATTAAGACACAGGAATCAGGTACAGTAGGAAAAGTGAATGACTGATGAAATGGGAGAAAAGATCAGGTATGGACGAGTCACCAGAACACTTCCATAAGCTAAATGTTGTCATACAGTTAATAAAACTATGGCAGTACAAGATGAAGCATCAAAACTTCATTCCATGCAATCCCCAACTCCAAGGGACAGGCAGCAGATTCAGCAGGAAGCAAAGCAGACTTTGGGAATGACTTCAGAGACAGACGCTGGACAGATGAGATCTTGGCAAAAAATCAAGAATACAAGAAAGGAAGTTAGAAAGAAATGTCAAGCATTAAATAGAAAGATCTAGAAGTTAACACCATAGAGCTTACAATTGAAATGAGTACCTTACACAAGAGACATCACTAATACCAAGAACAAAAGAGAGCAGAAGATACAGTCTACAGAAGAACGCCTGCATGCAATTGGAAAGTATCAACAAAAAGGGCACATACATCAAGTAAATAAAACAGAGAAGACAGCAGCGGGTGCCAAGGGTGGCAGACAGAGCAGAACATACAGAACAAGAAGCACATCTGGGATTAAGCCACAAACAAATCACCTGTGACCTCTGAGCAGTTCAGTCAACTCAAACATCAGAAGGAAGGTCGGAGGAGATCAGTGAAAGTGTGGGTGGACATAAACTCAAGGCAGTACAAAAATACACCACTAAATATTTTGAAAGAACTGAGAACAGGAGGCAGGACTGCAGTTAAAGGGCAACTTATACTGTGAAGAACACATTTCTAATTAGATTTCTGAAACAAGCACGTATTTCCAATGAAGAGAAAAGGAATAAAAGTAGTTCACACAAAATAGAGGCAGAACCTAAGAGGGGGTTTACAAACAGCAGCAAGCGTAAGCAATTAAGTTAAGAGGAAAGGATGGTGACACTCAGCAGCAGAAAGTAGGTAGGAGACTTCTAAATCTTAAGAAGGATTGGAGTAAGGAGTTACAGCTATTTTTAAGCCCACTGGTTTGAAGCAGAGCTAACGCAGTTATTCAACATCAGCACACTCTGACATTTTAAGGAAGCACTGAATTTCCAAAACGCATTGTTTTAAATTCCTGCAGGAGAAATTTTAATGTACTTATAATTCACTTTTACCTTTTTATCCCTGCCATCTGGAAACAGTTATGGCTGTTAAAACCTTCCGCTACCAGGAGAGAAGAGGAGGGAAAACAAAACAGAAAAAAAACAAGCAGGTTTCATACAGCCTCCTCCATACCAGGAAGTCAATGCAAATTGGGAATGATTTGCTACCAGCTCTTAACCTTCACCTGAGAGCTTATTTTAGGATTGAGTGGCAAGCTGTAGCTGTAGAACACAAGAGTGAGGGGGAAACAGAAAACTGCAGCTCGTTCCCATTTGCAGTTACAATGTTTAAACCTCAAATTACTTAGCCAAAAAAAAAAAAAAAAAAAAAAAAAAAAAAAGTAAAAAAGTAAAAAGCAAAACTTTATCACCAGATTAATTGTTCATTTGTTGTGTCAGCCTCTCACCTTATATTTTCAATGTTATACCAGCTAAAAGCTTGTGGTATGGAGCCCATCTTTAGGAAAGTCTAAAACATCACATCTAACATTAATTGTTAGGACAATCCTGCCCTTGTTCTGCCCCAATCTGAACCCATTTGACACACGTGTTAAAAGCAAACTGATACATAATAGAGATGCTGTATGTGAACTTCGTGCAGTACAAAAAAACACTTCACATTGCCAACAGAGCTGAGATAGAACACAGCCCTAACATCCCAGCAACCTCACTGCCAGGACTCTCAAAGAGCAAACTCAATTATGCTCATTCACATATAGCTCCAGAGCTTTTCTTAGTTTGGCATCCACGTCCTGTTACTGTTACAAACTCCGACATCATACCCACGTGCACCTTCTGCTGCCCTGAGACACCCCTGGAGCTAAAGAAAAGCTGATCCTGCCTCAATACCAGGATTTCATAATATGGCTGTCAGACTCCCTTTTTCCCCTGTCCTCATCAATCACTTTAAGTAACTAGATGCACTAGATTCACCCCTAAGCATTTTTTATCCAAGAGCAATTTAAAATAAAAAACGTGTGTGTTATTAAACTTAGTATTTTAACATCCAAATCAAAGCTATCATCCCACCTGAATGAGTACCAAGAAAATAGTTATCAGAGGGAGGAAAAGGAAACTGCATTTTAAAAACAGAGATTCCACAAGCTAAATTGGCTCTGGCAACAAGGAAAAAACCTTATCAGTTACTTCCTCCTCCCTTATTGTAGTCAAACTATTTGCATGAAACTTCTAAATGAAGTTCATATGGGCAGCAAGCCAGCCAAATCATTAAGGTGAGAAGAAAACAGCTCATCTGCGTGCAGTTGGTTCTTGGCATTAGCTTTACATGTGTGGACAGCTTGTTCTTGAGCACCATGGAACGACTTGGGTTGGAAGGGACCTCAAGGATCTTCAAGTTCCAACCCCTGCCACAAGCAGGGTTGCCAGCTGCTAGATCAAGTTGCTGGGGCCCCATCCAACCTGGCCTCACAATATGCGTCCCAGCTGCTGACACCAAGGAACCACAGAGCTGAATACAGTGTTTTAATAACGCTGATAGCTACAACAAATCAGGACTGCTATCAAGTTAACAAGGGCATTTGACACAAAGCTGTCACTTCATGGCCATCTTGCTCTGTGGAGAGGACAGTGCACAGCACTGCACCTTCCTGTGCATCACAGATACTATCAGCACCAACCAACCACCAATCGTTCACAATGCAGCACATTCTTAAAAAGCTTCTACTCCAGCATCATTCAGACACCAAAACCATTGCAAGACATGACCAAAAGTTCAATACTGGGCCTCTGTTATGCTCTTACTTCCTTCTGAGAAACCTTTCTTTTTTTGTTAGTTTAGCACAAGTACCTGCACAATCCCCTTTCTGAAATCCTGTTCTCGGCCAGCCCAGCAGCTTCTAGTCCATAAAGTCATGCTTCTTTCAGTGAGGCTGCCTACGCTTCCACAGTCCTCATAACTGTATCTCAGTGCTTTATCATTGTTACGCATAGACTACCTTCTTGAGATAGCAAACTATTATCATGCTAATAAAATGGTCTGAGGAATGAGAAGCACCGGAGGCCTGATCTTTAGAAGCTTTTAATGCGCTGTTTAAATTAAAGGTAACCAGAGGCACTCAGGTTGAGGTGAGGTTAAGGTGTTCAGTGATTCTCACACACTGTATGTCTCATCGCTGGGTCTCTTAAGTCTCAAATCATTATCTTGACTGCAAAGTCAACTCGCTACATCTTGCCATAGCCTAAACCTTGCCTCCAAAATATCTGCTAAACCTCACAGAATAGCAAACGTACATAAAAACACAACACCCTACAATGACCGAATGCTGCAGCAAAAGGGTAGCACAAGCAAGTTTCCCAAGGTCGCCTTTCTCCATTCGGAATTAGACGAAGCTCAGGTGCCCAGCAGGCCTCTGCAGAGCTCTGAGCAGGCAATGAGGGCTCACCGTGCCACCTGAGGAGCTGCCCGCGCCAACAGGAAGGCTTCTGCCCTGCAAGCAGCCGTCCTTCATGCAGGAAACGCAACCCGTGGGGCCGAGAACCTTCCGGGCAGGAGGCAACCAGCAAAAACCAACGGGGTGCTTGGGAGAAAGACCCGGCCTCATCCCACCAGCCCCTCCCTTAAGGGCTCTTTGGCAAACAAACAGCTCTCGTTCGTTGCCCAGCTGCGAGCGCAGGGCTGGCCACCGAGATACAAATAAGGAAGGAAAGAAGAAGAACCTCCTCGAGCACTCGACTCCTGGACCCTGGGAAGCGCGAGGAAAGCAGAGGGCGGGCCCTTCCTCCATCTTAGGCGCAGACACAACTTACCCGCCGGACGCCTCGGCGCGCTGCTATTGGCGCGCTGCTATTGGCGCGCTCCGCCACCGCCTCGTCACGTGGATGGACGAACCCACCTCCTCACCCCGCTGTTGCCTGCGCGCAGCTGTTGGGGGTGGCGGCGGCGGCGGTGGTGGCAGTGGAATGGCGTTTGCGCATGCGCCGGAGGAGTTGTGGCGGGGCGGGCGGGGCGAGGCGGTTCCGGGAGCGCGGGAAGCGGGCGGGAGAATGGGGTGCGCACGCGCCGGCGGCGGGAGGAGGGGGAGGCGCCGGGACCCGCACTGCCCCGCCCCGCAGGAAACGGCGCCGCCTGGGCAGCGCTACGCGAGAGGGCGGGGAGGGGCGGCCGGGGCGGGAGGGATAGCGAGGTGAGGGGAGCGCCGGCTGCTTCCGCGCCGTCACTCCGGGACACCGCGGGCCTGTCGCTCCGGCCAGACAGCGGGCGGCGGCGGGGCAGTCCTTCTCCTGTCCTCCTCGTCCTCTTCATCCCGCGAGGCGGCGGCGATCGCTCGGCCCGTCTTCTCCTCACGCTCCGTGTCAAGCGCGCAGCCCAGCACTTGTTGCCGACGCGATGGGCGCTGGGAGCCCGGCCGTTGCCGCTCGGTAGGCGCTGAGCGAGGCCCTCCCCCGGCGCCTCGGCTCGGATCGGCTGGGCTCATCCCATCCCTCGGAGCGGCCGCGAGGGCGGCGCCCAAGGCGCCGGGCGGCCCCGGCTGCGAGCGGCCCGGCCGGGAGAGGCGCGCCGAGGGACCCCGGCGGCCGCCCCCCATCGCCGCCTGCAGGCCGGCCCCGCGGCGGGAGGAAAGATGTCTTTCTTCAACTTTCGGAAGATCTTCAAGCTGGGCGGCGAGAAAAAAAAGAAGCAGTACGAGCACGTCAAGAGAGACCTGAACCCGGAGGAGTTCTGGGAGATCATAGGAGAGCTGGGCGACGGGGCTTTCGGCAAAGTGTTTAAGGTAAGGGCGCCTGGGAGCTGAGCGGCGGCTGGCGCTGAGATGCGCTGAGCTCCCGCAGGTGCGCGCCGCGCCCGGCCCGGGTGCGAGTGACGGGACGGAGCTTCCGCAGCGTCCGGGGACTAAAGATAGAAAAGGCCCCGTGAGCTCATCGGCCGCTGCACCCCGCCCTCCTCGAGTCGTGCGCTTCGCCCGTGTTTTGGTCCCGCGTGCTGATGGCTTCCGTTCTGCTCGGCTGAAGGGCTCCCGAGTGTGAAGTTGGTGGTGGTTTTTTTTTTGTTTTGTTTCGTACGTTTCTGTACGGGAGGAAGGCTGTGGATGTAAAAGTGGCTTGTGCCCCCGTGCATTGCTTATAGGGCCGAGCTCATGTTGCTCTTAATGGGCCTTCTCCTATCTTGTTCCTTACGGAACAGAGTTAAAAGGTCGTGTTACCCCGGTGTCCTTATGTGGCTGAATTCCTGTATTTCCTTACAGCTTTTTTCCTTTGTTTCATCATTAAAGGGGTATTTCCAAGGTTTGTCATGTGGGATTTCTCAAACTAGGCAGTGTGAAATGAAAATAGATTCCATGCTGTAGGTCTGGTGAGACCAAAGCTTTCAGACCAAACCTTCAGCTAATTATTTTTTCTGAATGGAGATTGCTGCTCCACATTGGGTTTAGAGATAGCATGGAATGAGTGTCATAGAGGGCGAGCCTGAGAGAGCCAGGGAGCTGACAGGGATTGAGACCCCGGAGCAGGTTCTCGAGACTGGACAAGCTGGCATGAGCGTGCAGCACTTGCAGTGTTTCTGAAGGCTAATTTGGTCAAGAAACGTTTATTTTTAGAGTACTGTGCTTGAGAGCCCATGAAATCTGGGTACTGAGCTTGCACTCAGAAAACTTGTGCTATTTTTTGTATGTCTATTTTAAGTTTTATTGTATCCTGGTGTTACCTATTTGTAAGTTTGGGCAGAAGTGTGTTGGCACTGAGAATTCTGAATGCTGGGTGTTGTTTTTTTTCCCCCTAGGAGTTTCTGTCTGTATTGCATACTAAGAGTATCTAGTTTATTTTGATGGCTGTGTAAGGCATAGTCTGGGTGTCAGCGTGGAAGATCAAAGATTTCTTTACTAAAAGGACTGCGAAGTAAGACTGAAGCTGCTACATCACAAAGCTCAGTGACTTTAAAAGAATAACGTTGTCTCTAAGAGCATTTGCAGAGTGCTCGAGTTTTTCTTGAAACTTCACATGGAGTTTTGATTCCCTTTCTGTCCCTATTATGCTCTGTGCCATAGAGACGACTGGGGGAGCTTTAGAGAAGCAGCACTGAGTGTGTTCTCCCCCACCTCCACGTGCGTTTCATCTCCTCTCCCCACCCCTCGTCTCTGGGTGTTTGTAGGCCTGTCAGTCTGGGTACCCAGCTGTGGGTGAAGGTGTCTGAGCAAGAGAAAGCTTTTGCCTTCCAGTGTGCTTTGTGCACCACGGAACTTTCAAGTTGGGGGACTTATATTTGGCTGTGAAATGACACAGTGTGAAGTGGTCATCTTGTATTTTTTGAAATTAAACCCTCTTTTAAAAACGGTGATAGTAAGAATTACTCATGCGGTTACATAGCTAAACTTGGTGAATGCAGCACGTGTGAGTGCTGACATTGGTATTGAATGCTCCCACAAAATGTTCCCCTTCAGAAAAAGAGTCCTGCATTCGTTTTGCTTCCATCCAGTTTGAGGACAAAGGATTGCAGGCAGGCACTAACTGTACTTGTTTTCCTGCATCTGAGCATGCTTGGCGAGGGACTGTTTCGAAAGCAAGGGTGTGTTACAGTGTTCTTTCTTGGATATACGCCTCTGTTGAGAAACTGCTCTCATAACCTGTTTGATACCTTTTCAAATTTTGGAGTCAAAACTGTTACCCAGAGCAGAGCTGTTAATTTGGAAAGACTTTGTGCTTAAATAAAGCAAAAAAGATAATACTAATGCCAGCTGCACCTGACAAAAGTAAATCCCTTTGTGTATTATAAAGACTGGAAGCATTCCCTGAAACGTGCTTCATGAACGTGCCTCAGTAGCTTAATCATCTCCATTTCCCATTCCTGTAAGTGGTTAATGGGGTATGAATGACTTCTGCCAAAAAAACAGTGGGAGCACTTTTAGCTGCAGCCTGGTTAGGGAAGGTGGTTCAGGAGGTGCTCTGGAGTCACCAGCCAAACAGTGACTGGGTGTCAGAAGAGATTTCTGCACACTGCCACCTCTCTCTTTCCTTCAGGAGTAAAATCAGGTTTAGTTGTTTGGCAGTGTTCTTTTTCTGGTTACTCCCAAACTGGAAAATGAATGGGAACCAGTCTGTCTGTTGGTACGGAGAGGTGTGCTGTGTTCCTTGCTGTAATTCTGTAAATGGGACCCACAGAGGTGAAAATATCTTTGTAATTAAGATCATAGGAGTCACTGTGTGATTATCCTTGCCCTCAGTGTTTTAGACACACACACAATAAAATACACTGTCAGATAGATGAGGCTCTGTATGTGTAAGTTCTCAGTAAGCCATGGGTTGCATGGCTTGTTTTTTTTTCCTGGAAAAGTATTTGGTTTAGTTGTGAGGCTGGCTGGGATGGAAGCATCAAATATTTAAATAAAAGCTCAATACCAACTTTTAAGCTGCCCTGACACTCTCATGAAGCTGCCCGATCGTTTTGTTGACATTAGACACGCTGTGCCTTGTGAGATGGGGTTGTATGCACAAGCCTTAAAGGGCACTGAAGGCTTGTGATTTGTTTCCTTCTTCCCAATCAAATAGGAGACTCATGCTGGCTTTTGTAATAGCTAAATTACAAGAAGAGCTTATTTCTTCTCAAGCTGTTCTCATTTTCTGAGGCTTGCTTAGCTCTTGCAACTCATGCATTTGTGTTCACCAACTTCTGAACAATGTTTAGAAGTACTGTTACTTACTCCAAAGCCTTTCAACTCTTGTTGCATGCCCCTCTTGTGATTGGAGGGGCTGCCTCACTGCAGACTGCCAATAGCAGAGGCTCACTGCAGTGCAGCACGCAGCATTTGACCCTTCTCAGCATCTTCAGAGGTTTTCAGACTCTTTTCTTTTTTGGTCTCAGCTAATGAATAATGGGGTATTTTTTTGTCCTTCGTTTTCTGCACTCTTACAGTTTTTCATTATGAGGTGATGGCCCTTATAAGGAGAATGTTGAGGTTACTTATTATGGACTTTGTCTTTTTTTTTTAAAGTGCAGGTTGTGAATTATTTAGAATTCTTGACTGGAGTTTTGGGGTTCTGAAAGCCACTGGAGAAACAGAGATTTCAGTTTGTGTTGGGAGTTGCATATCTATTAAACAGCTCATTTTATTTTAAAGATTAGAAAATCTTATTTGATAAAGCCTGGGGAGGGAAGGGAAGGGCAGGTTTAGGCTTCTAATGTTCAAATTAATGGTAACCGCTTGCTGTGGAAATGAGTTACATTATTATACCATGTTACATTACTGTGCTTTATATTGGTATGTATGTATCAAATGCCAGTTCAGTGTGTGTAGCAAAGATTGCTTTAAGGTAAATCAGTGTAAGTAACTGTTGAACTGCAGTCGTTCCAAGGAGCCACATGAAGTCTCAGTGGTTTCAAGCTGCTCTCTCCCAGGACAGAAGTTTATGTTCTGATGGTGCAAGAACAGCCCTTCAAAATGCCCAACGTGCTCTGCAGCTTGCTGAAGCTCCTGGCTGAGAATCTTTATTGTACAGTCGCACATAACTGATTGAAGTGGAGATATCTTCCTGAGTTAACATTCCAGGAAAAATAAAATGCTTGGACTGTATTTCAGTGAAATCTGCCGACAGGTTTATTTTGGTGCTATGAGTGCTGTGCACCCCAGTGTAAGAGCACTTGTGTTGCAGAGAGACATCGGTTGCGTTGAGTTGGTGTGAGCTCTAAGCCCTTCTCTGAAGATACTCCTCCAAGAAATCTGTGGTCTTTTGGCTGTCGTTGTGATAATTATGGGTACCATCTGTACAAATATACTGATTTCAGGTCTTCTGGGGGAACACACAGTAGCAGAATATACAACGGTACACAGTATAAGATACGAAGTACCCTATGTGTTTATAGTTAAAATACATGGTATGCATACACACTTGCTTGGGCATCTTGGGTTTTTATGACAAGGCTCTTCTTAGTTGCCTGATCTTGAATTGCATTCACGTTCATTGTTTTGAGTTGGAATATTCTGCCCATTTAGTCTCACGTTAATTATTATGAATGTTGGATGCTGGGAGCATCATGTGTGCTGGATTCTCATAGGAATTTGGGAAGTCAGATATCTGTATTTCATCTGAAGTACCAAGGCAGATCCTCCAGCTCTCAGCTGTTACCAGCACTTGGTTAAGAGCCGCCTCCGCTTCCTCTTTAGGCTGCAGCTGAAATGTTTGGAAGCTGGTAGCTGCAATCAGGATGAACAGCGTGACCAAATGAGTTACCTTCTGAAAATTACAGCTACCTTAAGTATTCCTATATACTGTACCTACAGAACCAGCCAATACATACTCAGCTCTGGCTAATGAAAGAGAACTTTTGATAATTGTTTCCTTTAAATGAAATAAACTAACGATGTAGGATCATTTAAGTTAAGCTTTTGTTTCTGCATTTAAAACAGTCTTGCTTTAATTGAATCAAATGACTTCTGTGGGAGCTTGCTTTTGCCTGTCTTCTGCAGCACCCAGAAACATACAGTTTTTGAACACTGATTTAATAAATCTGGACCGATTTGGCTGCCTCCTTTAAGCAGCCTTATCTCCTTTTAATGCTTAAAAAATGAGCTGATGAGTGCTGGCTGCTTACAAGTACTTCTTGTCTACATCATAACTTAATTTCTAATATTCAAAAATATCAAAATTGCTCTGGCCTGCAAACAAAATGAGGGCAGAGCAAGGAGAAGTTGTATTTTCTAATCTCAGTGACCTTACAGGCATGTTTATCTAAATCACTGCTGCAGTTGGATATTGCTGCTTGAAGTTATCTCTAGGATAGCAGTGTATTGTGCTGTTTACTCGGGTGCATATTTCTAACACCTGTGACTTCATAAGAGCAGATTTTACTGCTTACCTGATATGTGAGATGAAGCACTGCGCTTTTCTTCGCCTGCTCTGACCTTTTGGTTTACCTGATGCTGTTAGCACCTCTGGAAGGTGATTGCTTAGAATGTTAGAGCTGTTGCAACTCAGGAGCATTCTCGTGTTAAAGATGCAATTCCACATGGAAGGGCATTGCTTGAGTTTGTCTGAAATTCTGCGTGCTTGGAGTTAATACCAATTCTGAGGCTTTGCGTGTGACTGCAGTAAGGCTAAAAGTGGAAAGAGTAAGCAGGTGGAAATGTCCTACATTAAGTTCTTATACACAAGAATGAATCAGTTGTGAACTTCCACCCATCTTGATTAAAGTTGTTTGCTGTACCTTTGTTCCAATCTATTTTCATTCATGGCAGGCACTGTGAGTTGAGCCCTGATTAAACTGGAGCAGTAAAATAGTTCAGTTGTCCTCCAGAGATCTGAATTAATAATGTTCCCTTAAATGCCACGTTGCTTTGTTTCTCCATAGAGGCATCAGTAGATGGAGGAGAGAAAGGAAGAGAGCTGCCGTATCTCAAGAGAGTAATGCATGCAGTGATAGAGTTCGATTTTTAAATATGTAGTCCATGTAAAAAAGAGCTGAAGCTTTACTTAAAGTTAGCAGAGATCGGTCACAGCCATGAGAGCAACCTGGGCGGTTTGGGACTGCTGTGTGTGCTGTGGGTGGGAGACAGAGCCGGGGCTGTCCGCAGCAGGTGAGTGGCTGCAGCGCTGCTCTGAGGTAACCTTCCTTGCCTGCTGCTCCGCTGCCTGTCTGCACTTTCACGCCATTGCACTTTGAGCCTGTTGGAGATAGCAGATAAGGAAAAGCTACCGGCTACGTGCTGGGCAGTGCATTGTGGAAAAGCTTTGCAGGTCTCTGTGAATGCATTGTCACTATCGCTGAGCTTTCTGAGGAAATGGGGAGTGTAAGAGTTATCTGTGGGCTGTAAGCCGGGCGGTGTCGTTGTTTGCAGTGGGTATTGGCATGTAAATATTCCGGAGAAGTAAGAAAGAAGCATCCCGCATGTGAAGTGCCTCACTTTTTGGACGTCTTGCAGTAACTTGGCTTGGAACCTGCGTCCCAATACTTAACTTATGAGTAATGTGTCGTCTGCCCGTTGTAGTTAAAGCTGCAGGCAGGTTTGTGGAGCAGCAATGTAAATCACTCATGGTCACTGCTTAGTCATGCACTCATCTTTTCCGAGGTGTGAGCACAGCTCTATAAACTGTATAAAATTCCAACTAAATAGGAAATCCTTATTTTTTTTCTAATTTAAACTATGTTTATAGAAGTTGATATATTTTCCATGTCATCTGATGCTTTGTATTTCTTAGCTGGCTATCTCTATGCTTGTTTTATTGCCTGGCCATAAGACTGTCTTTGGATTTCAGGCTTAAGCTAAAGGTGATCGCCTCATGTTTTCAAATAGATTGCAGAAGGAAGCTGCATCTTTAAGCTTGGGGAAGAATTTTTCATGTCTTCTTGTCTAAGTTGTGTGAAAAACCTGTGATTCTGTTTGTTTATCAGTTCTTAGAACAAATTGGTTTAACCTTCTCAGTTCAGTCTTGGGCAGGGAAATGTCCTGCACTCATGCAGCCCTGTGAGCACCCATGGGTGCCACTGCTGCAGAGCAGGAGGAGCTCACGACTTTCTTCTGGTGCTCTATGTTGGTGTTTGGGATTCCCACATTTCCTAGTTTGGGTTTATTACTGTTGAGAGACAAACAGACAAAAAAATCCCACAAATTTAAATGATTTGAAAAGCATCCTAGAAGTAATATTTGTACATGTCAGTCTGAAATCTTGAAATAGTGAGAATCACAGAATTGTAGGGGTTGGAAGGGACCTCCAGAGATCATTGAGTCCAACCCCCCTGCCAAAGCAGGTTCCCTACAGCAGGTGACACAAGTAGGCATCCAGGCAGGTCTTGAACATCTCCAGAGAAGGAGACTCCACAACCTCCCTGGGCAGCCTGAGATTGAGAAATGCTCCTTGTATGCAGCCAAACTGTAGCAGATGAGAAGATCTGTGAGGTGTCAAAATTGGTTCTCTCAAAAGTTCTCTTGCAGTTCTGTTGATTTCTGACCTTGGCTGTGACAGTTCCCCCCCAGTACACGCAGGAAATAATAGGAAGCAGAAGGAACCTCTGTTTTTCTGCTCTTCTGCCCCCACAGTCTTCCAAAATTGTGAGTCTGGAGAATGGCTGGTCCAGAAAGTTGTCTGAGTAGCAATGCAGAAATGCAGCAACTTCTAAACACACAAAGTCATCAATGGATTTATTTTTCTCCAGATCTTTGGTATCTCTGGGTTGAAGTCTTTTTGTACTCTGTAACAGCATTTCTGTTTTAGGATAAACCAAAGGAACCAGAATAAACACAAGTCTTTGATGGGTTGTCTTTCTGCTCCATCTTTTAGTGTGGTCTGAAGCGGAAGCAGAAGAGCTTTTACAGTCCACATTAGTATTCAAGTTGCAGGATGGTGCCCACTGAGTGTGAATTATGAGCGTACTTGCAGGCTGGATGTACGCTTTAACGACTCCCAGATCTGGGTACAAACTCTTGCTTTGCTCTATAATGTAGATGCTCATCATGCATCTGAGCCGCATGCGTGGTACCAATACAACATTTGCTTTGCTCTTCTGCATGATGGGTAACAGCTTTGGAGCTGTTTACCAGTTTATGCTAATTACTACCAATATTGAATGCAGCTGTGAGTGGTCCTTATGTTTTTCATACACTGTGACCCACGTTTTGAGAATCTGGTAAGATTATAGACATTGCTCTCCTTTAATGACAGCTGTGGTGCTGTAGAAGAGGCAGCATGTAATTAAGTCCTCTGGTTTGTGATCTTGAATGCATTGAGACCTCAGTGACTGAAATGTAATTTGTGAAATTTTTTTTGGTCTTTGTTTCTTTGTGCTCCCCCAAAAACCTTTAATTATATTCAGATTATAAACTCAGTTGCCAAAGCCATAGTTTCACCTCTTCTGACTATAGTTTTACTTCACAGTAACTGCCAAATTACTCACTTTCAAGGCTTGTGCTGTCTTTACATTTGATACTGGTCAGATTGTTTTAGTTCTCAATGCTTAGCAATGGAAAAGCCATGAAATCTGCAGTTAGACCACAAACCTGGCTGGATTAACCAGGGAAGAAGAAAGGATGAAGAAGATTGCAGCATTTGTCTCCAAACCACTATAAAAGTAGGGATTTTTATCTGCCTCTGTCTAATTAACTTCTAATGGCTTTATAATGTGATTACAGCTTGGAATGCTTAAAATAAACTTTTAACTGCCAAATACATTTCAGATCTCTTATATGGAAACGCACTTTTTTTTCCCCCACTCAGAAATGGAAAAGTGTCTCTTTGTAGATTTAGATGCAGCACTTGGAGAGTACGTTTGAATGCTGACAGGCACAGAGTTGACTGTAGGTGATGCTGAACAAAATTTGGTGGGCTGCCCTCAGCTGCTCCACAGTGGCATTGATACTTCAGCAGCAGCCCAGGGCTTTAGAGCAAAGGTGACTTTTTCAGTCACACTTTCAATTTTCTGTTGAATATGCACTACACTTTTTAATTCTGTTTAATGCTTGGGTAAACTATTGTGTTTGGTTTTAGGAGGGCACTTTTTTTTTTTTTTTTTTACAGCACTTTTAAATGTCCGTAAATGCAAGCTGTAGTATGAGTCACAATACTGCTTCAATTTCACCCTTTTGGATGAAGACTGCATTGCAATATTCTGTGGGATTGCATACTTTTGTATGGAGAGGGTAATGTAAAACAGCTGAGCATGAATGGTCAGGAGACAGACACAGGCTTTTTTCCCTTTATATCCCTATGTTTGTATTTCTGAGCCACTTTTTGTTTGCTTTAATTACCCACAGCCTAGAGAAATAAATTGCTCAAGAATAGCTCTGTGCTGGAGCCAAGCCAAAGAAGCATTAAAAGCTTTAAAGAAGCATTTCTACCTGAAGCATTCCATTACAACACTTAATTTTTACTGACTTTTTGTGGGCGAGAAAATGAAAAAGTAGAATTGTGCCATGATAGGTAAATCAATTTCTTGATTAGCATCTAGAATTTGCTAAATCTCTGCTTAGTGCAGATAACTCGAGTGACTTTTCCCTTCTGTAGGGCGCCCTGCGTTACTCTTGTTGTTTCACAAAGTCTTTGTATGTGCAACTGATGGAGACCAGGCAAAATAAAGGGAAGGCTCTGTTCTTTATAAAGATGATGTTCTGGAGTTGTCTCAATACAGTAATTTAAAATGAGGGAGTGAACTGAGGCTGGAATTGGAACGGTGCACTCTGCTGTGGTTTGGGGGAACCATTACCCTGCAACTGAAGCTGTGCATAAGAATGGTTTTACTGGGGGTGGCAGCAGTAGTGACTTGCCTGTGTGCCAGAATCATTCCTGAATCCTTCTAGCTCGGTAATGCACTACAGGAGAGTTGTCCCTTTACTTTTTTGATATTCCAATTGAACCACACCTTATACGTGGGATTTGCTTGTTTAAGGAGGATTTTAAGAAGCTGAGCCTTGTCCCTAGAAATAGTTGGTCATAACCATGATTCAGAAGACTGTTCTGAGGGAAGCTGCACTGGAATTTATCCTTTCTCTTGTAGGCAGTGGTCCTCTGAACACAGACGATTTCTGTTGCAAATCCAAGGCTTTCCTCCAGCAATTGTCTAGATTTCACTGTATAGAAGATGACTTTTCACTTGTAACGAAGAGGTAAGACCTCTTCAGTAAGAATTAACATGTTGTACTGAATTCTCATCTTCTGTTCATATGCTGCCTTTTGTAAAGCTTGGTCATGTTCCAGGCCCACCTTTAGCTTTTTTGTGTGAGCTGAAGAGGCCCAACCTTTTTAGTGTGTATTCTGAGACCAACTACTTGATCCTTTAGGAGTTTCCATTGTCATTTTCTCTTCCTTCTCTCTTTATCTTAGTTGCTTGACTTCCTAGATACCAGAGTTGTTGCAGTTCAGCACTCAGGCGCAGTGTGCTGCTGCCAGTGCTGGGCGCTCATGGGTCAGAGCCAGCGGGCTGCACTACTGCAAATACTGGGCCTCAGATCATCTCTGGGAAGTGTGGTCAGATCCCTAAAGCAAGTGCATTATTGCAGAAACAGAGATGAATGGGTACTCTAGAGTTCAGCCCAAATTGGGTTTTGTTTGTGCAGCCCTTCCAAATAGTTTTTACCACTAGTGAAAATGCACAGAGCTTAGAAGTGACCCAAAAGAAGGAAGCGGTCTGCTATTTTTCACTTCTTTTGAGTGGGAAGTCTGGAGACTTAAACAGGAACGTTTTGTATGGATAAGGAGAGCTGGGTTACCTGAAAATGCCTCCTTTGGTGTAGCAAGAGCTTTAAGTCAGTCTTGAATAGCAAAGATAGATGTACTGCTTAGCTTAATGACACTAAGAGTTGTGCACTTAGCACATCAGGCTTAAAATAAAAACAGAACCAAAAATACCCTGAAAATTAACAACAAAACCTGGTATTTAGAAGTATTAAAATGAGCTGGTGCACAGGTATGGCAGGTCCTCTGTTTCAGCGACATGAGTTTTTGATCTTTGACAGTGGTGTTAATTCTTAGGTTTTGTTGCCCTGAGCGGGCCAGCACAATATAAAGAAAATTGAGTTTATTCTTCATCTGTATTGTGCTGTGAATAGAGCTTATTTCTGTGAGTGTTAATACAGGTCAAACAATAGAGATGTTAAATAATTCAAGGTGCTGCAGTGGATCAAGAGAAAATCGGAGAGCATAACTTGAAGCACTTGAGGGATCCTGGCACTTAGGGAATGGATGTTGAATAGCTGATGACATGAAAACTTCTTAAACTGTCATATTCAGCTCTCTTTAAGTTTTTTTTGAATCTCTGAAAGGCATTAGAACTGTATGGAACTGCAGTAACAAGTGTAACAGCCAAGAAAACACTTTATCAGAGATGCTTTCCAGTAGCTTTATCGTAAGTACAGAAGTGACTCCTGAAGTTTCTGGTTCTCCGCTGTGACTGCTTCCCATAGCAGTGTATGGTAGCACAACTCACCACAGGCAGTTCTGGCACTGCGTTCCTCTTCTCGCCTCCTGTTTGGGGCAGTTCAGTGCACACTGACGCTGTGACAATCTGGGTCAAGGGACTAAGTCCATCCCAAAGCTGATTTCACATGGAGGCCATTCCTGTCTTCTGGCTTGGCTCCCCAAACCTGCTCGGGGCAGCCAGACAAGGGACAGCATTAATGCAAGGGAAAGAGGACAGGACAGTGGAGGTGTTGGCTCAAAAGTTGGGACATCAGAAGCAGTGTGCCTCACTACTGCGCTGAGTATGGATCAAGTTAAGTGCAGAAGCCAATATGCTGCTTTTGTAGCACTCAAATAGCCGATTTGCAGGGAGTACCAAATGTTTGTTTGGATGGCTTGTCCTCATCTCTTGAGCTGTGACACTTGGAGCACAAAGAGCTACAGCTGGAACAGCACTAAATCTGAGAGAGAATTCCTGCACTGATTGTCAGAATGCTTCCTGCTGCTTTCAAGAGGTGGAATGCAGTTTAAGGATCACTGACACAAAAAAGACTACTGGCATCTCACAGGCTGTGGAAGGTCTGAATAGCACACATCATCATGCTGCATTTTGTAGTTAAACAAAATCTGAAGATAACCTGTTCCTATTACAAAGCTACAGAAGAGCTGAATGATGCTATTTCAATAATTCTTCTGTTGTTTTGTCTTTGCAGTTGGCTTCTCTTAATTTATTTGAAAGATCTGAACATAAGTAGCAATGACTTGGCTAGAATTCTAAATTTCCTGTTCTTTATAACACACGTTAATACCCAGAGAGAATTGTGGATTTGTCTCTAACGATTTTACTTGAACAAGGCTGATGATTTACAGCTTTTTTTTAATGACAGCTATCAAAGGATGCTGTCACTTCCTTTTCCCTTCAGAAACAGGGGAAACTTCATTGTTACAAACCCCAAAGTGCAGGGAGCAGCTGAAAATATGGGTTGAGAGTTTTGCAACAGCTGTTGTCAGTATTAGTGTGGTATTGATGCAGGCTTGTTTCCTTTCTTGCTCTGGTCATCAAGTGACTTTTTGTACATGTGAGCTCTTCAACTGCTTCTATAGCCTGTATTTTTTTTCTTCATATATGAAGTACACTTTCTGTATTGTTCACTTTAGGAAGACAGTGGGAGAGGAGGCGATGGTGCTTCATCTTGGTTGGTTCCATCTCACCTGTGGCAGTTGAGCTGTGCTCCCTGCACTCCGGAATGTGGCTGACACTGCAGTATCAAACTAGAAAGTGCCCTTTCCCAAACTGTGCCCCTGTTCCTGAACTGTAAATATTAACTGCAGTTCAGTAATTCTGTTATATTCCATCATCTTCTCCAACAAATACAATTTCAGTACAGATCCTCAAATGTTTTCTTTCTGCAATCTGAAATATAGTGCATTCAATCTTATTTTTTACTTTGACAGCAAATGTTTTTGACTTAATGACAGTGTACCACATTTTGCTTCTGCGACTGTAGTTTCCCTAGTAACCTATCAGAAGGCCTTTGTTGAAGTGTTCTTAAAGTCCAAAGAAATTGTCATTTGTTCTTTATTTGTGATTTTGTTGACTGGTTCCTTCCTAGCTAGAAAAGAACCCATTTTCTATGCTGGAGTCAGATACATTTTTCTGCTTCGGGACATAAATGGCTGCACTGGGTTGGAAGACGTTTCTCATCATGCCACCTCCGGTCTGTGCAGAGGAGATCCCCATTTCCATCTGTAACCCAACCCAAAGCAACAGGGTAAGGAGGAGCTGAGGCCTGACCTAGCTGCTGTATTTAAATTAATGAATTCTGGGTTAATATGTGCACCTCAGTGGGTGTAGGAAGCACAGGCGAACAGAGCGACAGTGCCACGTGAAGCCAGCACGCAATTGTTGGCAGAGAGCTGCAGCGTTACCTCTTACAGCTCCAGCTGTCTGCCTGGGAAAGTAACAATGTCTCTGGGAGCCATAATTCTCACGGAAAGTAACCCAATCTCCAGCCACCTGCCGCCTGTGCTCGGCTGAGGCCAGAAGCGAGAACGTAAGGTGGGGACTCACAGGTAAAAGGCGTCAGATTTCTGAAGGCTTGTGTTCAAACAAATCATAAAATCATCAGGAGTGAATGACGGATGTCACCCATCAGCCCGGTAGTGTGGGAATTGGTCTGGGGAAAGGCCATCAAACCACAGCTGAAGACAGCTTCAACTCTGACTTGCTGGCTAATGTCTTAAGGCAGTTCTAACGAACAGCTAACAATTGTGGTTTGATGAAAAATTGTTTAACAAGACTATTGGAACCTTTATTAATTTGTCATCTGTAATAAAGATACGCTTATTGCTAAAGATTTAATTTTAAGCTACAGTGACTCAAATGAACTTGTAAATGAATCACTTATATGTGATGCTTTTCCCAATGCAAGGATGTCTGTAGCCCAAGGTGAGGATATGCGGGGCTGTGCTTTCTGGGAAGCTGCAGCTCAATTTGGGGCTGCCATGGGCTGCTGCTGGCTAAGCTGCAGGAAAACCTCTGCTGGCAACTGCTGGTGGGCTGTGCAGGAGGAAGGGCCTGGCAGAGCTCAGAGCTGCAGGGATAGCTGTTGGTTTGTCACACCTCCCCCTCTCTATTACTGGAGTTGATTGTAATGCAGCATTGTGTATTTGAATGCTGCATTTGGAAATGGTTCCTACGGTTATTGTAACTGAGTTAACGGAAAACAGCAGTCCTTTGCATTTATGCCTCTGACACCACTTAATATTTTAGTTCCAAATGTTTTCTCAGTGTTACCGGCTGGATTCCTGCAAGGATGTGAGCTGTCATGCAGCAACAGGAGTCAAAAAGAAAAGTATATTATAAAGTAGCATGCTGTCTTTTGACTTGTCTCAGCAATGTTTAGGAAATTTTTTTCTGTTTCGTTTTCTTACATGGGTGTGATTAAATAAAAGGAGTGCTTCTATAATCAGATATCGCTGCCACTGTGAAGCTGTCTGTAAAGAACCATTTCTGCTATTTTGCACCTCTTTCTCAGTTCAGCCCTGGTTGTCTCACAGATACGCTTAGAAACATCCGTCCGCTTTCAGGGAAACGACACGTGGACCAGGATGCAACTCTGCTTAGCTCGTATGTGAAATGCCACAGAGCTAATGAAAATACATAGGGGAAACCATGAGGTTAAACATAAAAATTATATCGCATACCACGCACAGAAATAACTTCTGGAATCCTCAGAAACCAACAGTGGGGGAAGCAGAAGAACCACAATAAATACGAAGTACAAGGATAATGTTAAAATAATAAGTTGTCATGGAAACAGCTCCAAAAACAGTGTAGCCACAAAGGCAGCACCACCCCACAGAGCCATGAGGACGCACTGAGTGCTGGGCATGGCGCTGCTAGCAGTACCTGCTGCAAGGAGGGACACCTATCTGCGCTGCTATTGCAGTATGTTTCCCCTGGCATTAAGCATTTAGGGAAGTAAATGGTGTAGTAGGTAGCAGGCAGTGTCATTTCTCTCACTGGCCACAGTTCAAGGGCACATCACCTTCCTTGGTGGATGCTGCCCTTCGTTAGCTGCTCAGCAGCTCTGTAAGCATCACCTCAGTGTGTTGGAGCAGGTACAGCTGTGCTTGGCTGCCCTTGAGTTCCTCAGTGCAGACGTGTCTGTTGAAACTACGGACCTCGGATTTTCATTTTATTTCTTTGTGTGAGATACTCCAATGTTGTTCAGTGAAACAGATGCAAAATAATGTCACTTCTTTGCATTGTCTCATCTTCCTTCATTTTCAGAAGCTGCCATCTCTTCCCTCGGTGTAACTTCTGATTTATTGTAGAAGCAGTGGTGTAATATTGCAGAGGTAGCTAGGTTTGCTATTAAATTTGAATTGATGCTTTTAATCGTGTATCTCAAAATCTGCTGTTAGAATTAAGCCTTCCTTTTATTTGATGAATGCATTTTAGAGAAAAATCTACTTTAGTTAAACCAAGAATGCCTTTTCATGTTTAAAAGATATTGAACAATTAATGCTGATCAGTAACGCCGGTTTTTAATTTCAAAAAGCACAGAGCATTTTTAGCTAAGATGTAGGGAACTTACACAAAAGAGCCCAGAGTAGTTTCTCCAGTAGGCCCAGCTGCTGCATACACATTTCTTTGATCAGACTGTTATAATCTGCAATCATGGCAGCTGTTTCTCCTTGATTGGTGAGGTCAGGGAAGACTGAGATCCGCTGCCTTCTGCCAGCTGTAACAATCAGCTCCTGCTTTGTCTCACAGGGATGGTTTTCAGTTCTGATTGCTTAGATCAGACACCATCAGGACGCACACAGGGAGCTGGGTGTTATGCAGAAGTGTAGCATTTTACACTGAAACCACTTTCTGCAGGATAGGGATGTGTGTTTTCCACTTCCTGGCAAGTCTGAGGTGCTGTGAGTGTGACCGTAGTTTTGTTGCAAATGAGTCAGAGAGGAAGAACTTCTCATCTGGTTGGTCTCACTGCTTGCAACACATTCCATGTGGTTATGTAACATCTCAGAGGAGATCAGGCTTAGGGAAGAAAAGTGACAAATAATGTTTTATCTCTCATCTCAGCAGTGACTCCAGCTGACCGGGCAGCAGGTAAAGGACGTGCTTCTCTCAGCTGTAAACAGAGGTTTAATGTTGAGGTGCCTACGTGCTGCATCACAGGCAGGAGGCTGTGCTGTTGGGTAGGCAGCATTTGCTGGTGGTAGGAAACTGAAACCGGTCCTCACAACCAGGGCCAAAACTTCATGGGGGTCACACGAAGATGAAAGACGGTTATCTCTGAGCTGTAATCCTGTTAGTGTGCAACAGGGGCTCTGCTCTCCCTGTTGTCCGTGGCTGGGAATATGTAACTGCTTGGCCGGGTGCCCGGACAGTAAACCCATCTCTTAATGTTTTGCTATCAGTGTCTTCACAAAGCTTCTGGATCTGGAACTTGTTTGGATATGTGACACTGTACAAAAATCCAGGAGGAGGAAGGAGGGGTCACCAGCTTCGTGCACTCATGGATGCCAGTTCACGAGAAGTGGTTGTTCCTTTCTCTGGTACTGATATGTTTCCAACTGCTTCCAGTGTTACTGTGCAGTAGATGTCATTTCCATTTTAGAGCAAGGGATGTAGGTACAGAGAAGCGATTTGCAAGTTCTGATTTACAAAGTAGTATTTATTCTGTGCAACCCCGCTGTCTGTCTTTCTCAAAACAGAGTTTGGAGAAGAAAGAGATTTTTGTGTTCTCTGCCAGCAAGGCTGCCCCTTGCACTGTAATGGTGTCACATACAGTTTGCTATTCCCCTGTGCATACTGTCTCTCCGTAAGCTAACATTTGCTGCAATAGCATTAAATATTTAATCCAAATAGAGGCTTGGGTGGAAGGATTACAATATTTATATGTTGCCATACATAACAGTCAATATTGTCGTTGTCATGATGTGTCAGTCAGGTTTTGAAGGACTGTTATTTCAGTTCAGCTTTCAACCATGTCTATGTATCATTTGAGAGAAAATTTTCTTAGTGCAAAGACAGACAGTCTCTGTCTCCCTTCCTTCCCTGTTCCCACATGAGGCAGGACCGAACCATAGTCATAAAAGACAGCAGTTTGGATGTCTCAGCATAGGACTGAGGCTTAAATCCACTGTTATGGAAGTGGAGTCAAAAGAACTTATTTTGAGTGTGCACAACCTCTGGGAAGCGTTAATGATTCTTTGATTTAAAATGTGAATGTGCCCAAATGCAGATCAAGTAAATGCAAATCAAGGTTGCAGCTCCACTAACAGTTTCGCTCCTTCTCTGACCTTTGGGGACTGTTGTGTGACAGAAGAAAAGCTTCAGCCAAAGCCTAGAAGAAACCAACGTGCCCCACAAGGCTCTGAGTGCCCTTTGTTCCTCTTTGTCTCATGGACTGTTACCCCAGGAAATGCAATGCTAAACGAGGCCGCTAGAATAGAGGCTTTCTCTTGTTTGCCTAATGAGTTTTAGAGGAAAATCTTTCATTGAGAGAACACCTTTCCATGTTTTTAGAGATGTTTGAACAATTAATACTGCTCACTCACGCAGGTTTGGATTTATTTCTCAGTCCAAATGCACAATGTTTCTTACAGACTTCTTACAGCCATTCACAGGAATTGATGCTTACTGCAGAGTGGTGTGTGCATTGTATGATGGAAACTGACAACATCCTACTCAAAATGAACCTTTAAAATCACAAAGCACTGAGATGTTCTTTATTTTCAGGTGTAACTTGATGTACGTTTGAAATGTTTCGTCTGCCCTCAGAAATTCGGTAGAAATGTGCTGATCTTAAAGCTCATTTCTTTTTAGGAGGAAAAAAAGGTCTGGATCTAGGCATACAATTACTTCTGTTACTACTGGAAGTCAGATTGAGAGCATACGTTGGTTTTGATTATAATCAAGATGCTCATAAAGATAATCCTCCAGTCTCTATCATCGCTTCTGTTTTTTAATGAGATGTTTTAATAGAGCTACAAGGAGGAAATAGAAATTTCATTCAAAGCAGATTTCTGTCGACTTCAAGCAAAAGGATCTGGGGGAAATCAAAGTAGTGCATAAATCTGACCAGGGAAAAAAAGGCAGCATGTGCTACAAATGCAGGCAGCCCCGTAGAGTGGAAGTGTGTATCGTAATGTGTTGGTGCTTCTTCCTTTCCATCAGAGGTGAAATAGAATCTGGAAGCAGCAGTATCTCTTAGTGTGGAAGTGGAAATGTTCCATTTTGAAAAACACCACTGTGGTACAGTTCATGTGCAGCTTTGTGTGAAAATGAATGCTATGGTCTTCTCGTGTTTTTGTGAAGTATCTTCCTAATAAATTACACAGTACTGCAGAGAGTGCATTGCCATACTTAGTTCCAAAAAATGAGTGTATAATTGAGATTTTACTGTTTTAGAAGGCACTTTCACTACTTGTTTTCTGGGCACATGAACCCACCGGGTCTAACTGTTGTGATGTGAGACATCTGTAAAGCTTCTGGGTTTCATTTGTAATGGAGCTTTGAGATGGAAGGTTGGTCTTTCACTCCTGCTATAAAGCAGACTTGTTTTTCCCCTTCATATTAGTAGACTGCGTGTAGGAAAAGTTCTGAGTAGTGTAAGGGTAGTCCTAGCAGATTCATCTTGCCATTGTTTTTGCTGTTATGGCTGTTTTATGGAAAACTTTCATAAACATCTGGTTTAGATCTTCTGTTTTGTTCTGTTGGGAGAACTCTTCATGGCTGTAGAAGTGTGCCAATCTTCTTTAAAGGAATTCCAAGCTATTCCTACAAAGAATTTGCAAGAGGATCATTAAGTGTGTGTAACTGTGTGCCTGTGTGACACACATTACGTGGTGCTCATTGTGAAGCAGTCACAGTGAGGTGTCCCAGCAAACTGATAACTGCTCAGCATCATTTTAACACTGGAGCTTGAACACAGCCCCTGGCTTGAGAAGAGCATAACCTCCTGTGCTCTGGTAGAAGATGGTTTTTGTGTGGCTTTACAGACAGCTGTGCTGCCATAATGTGGGCAGTGTCAGAAGGGGAGGTGGAGCTGCCTGATACTCCTTGCCAACCGTTGGCAAATGGTTATTTGAGGAGTAATGCAGAACTTCATCCAAGGCATACAAACAGCAATGGCCCTCAGCTACTGACTGCTTTGTGGCTTCAAGAATGCAGCTGGAACTGAGTATTGCCATGTCTCTGTCTTACACTGAGTCTCAACCTTGAGAGAAATTTTTCTGCTGGCGTTTATCTAGTCTTTACAGTAAAGCTATTCTCTTTTGTGGAAAAGGCAAACTAAAGGTAGAAACACAGCACAGACTTATCAAGAGGGATGAGTTTTGTTTCGGTTTGGTTTTTTTGTTAGTGACAACTGTCTGCTGAAATCCATATCTGAATACTTGTTGTGACTTTTTTTTATCAGGCTCAGAACAAAGAAACAAAAGTGCTGGCTGCTGCAAAGGTGATTGACACAAAATCGGAAGAAGAACTTGAAGATTACATGGTAGAGATTGATATTTTGGCATCCTGTGACCATCCTAACATTGTTAAGCTCCTAGATGCCTTCTACTATGAAAACAATCTGTGGGTAGGTATTTTTCTTCTCTAAATACTTGCATTTGTTTCAAAAGAACATTGACATTATGCATTCTCCTGATTTTCTTGAAATGCTACTTATCAATCACATTTCTTCTGGCTGTCCCTATTCACATAACTGTACAGTTTCAAAACTAATTCATAAATTGTAAGTATGACTTTTAGGAAACTGTCACTGTAAAATGACCCACCCTGAGGTAGCAGTTTGAATCCAGAACTCAGAAATGAGCAGCTCATTTTGGTGTATGGGGAGAGTTCTTGGTGCTCATTTGTTACAGCAGGATTCAAATGTTAATTACATTTGCACAGTTCAGATTGAGACTCAGAATTTGCAGCTGTGAAATAAATAATAGGCTGAAAAGGTCAGCTTGGGAAGTAAGTATTTTAGATACATATAAGTGGTTTTGTTGGTGCTTCCAGCAAGGAGAGTTCACCATGACTTCAGCAGTTATTTGACTGATATTTGCAGATGAAGTGCAGTGGGTGTATGTGTGACTGCACCTCAGTTTTGTGCTGTGTCCTCTGCACGGACTCACTTGAGCTATTAAAATGATTTTTTTCTTCTGAATGGTTCGATGCAATATTTTAAGTGCTTTGGGGATTATACTAAGAATACATGTCTCCTTAAAAGGAGTTTGTAATCCAGAAAGATACCCTGAAAGAAATGTGAGACTCCACAGAAATTTTAATTACACTTTTCTTTTATGCATGGAAACAACTGAATTGTAATACCATGTTTCCTGATAATTCTGATTAACTCTGTGAAGAGCTTGTGTAACCCAGATGTAGAGTAGAATGACACTGTACAATACAGTGGAATAATGGAATAGAATAATTGGAATTATGAACAAATTTCAGTGCAGAGAGGTGAGCATGAATGCAACTGTGCATAGAAGCAGAATGGGAAACTGAGTTAAAATAGGTTTGCTGGCAGATTAAAGTTAGAAGGGAAATGAACAGCTGTAAAATGAAATGATACATCTGTAATCACAAAGAAGATAGAGAGCTGTGAAAGTGAGAGAGAAGGCTCAGAGTGGTTTGCTCACCACTCTGATGTGGTTCATAAATGGAACTTAATGGAGGGGGAAAAGAGAAAATGAAAGACATTCGAACATGAAGAGCATGGTTTTGCATTCCAGCTTTAGAAACACCATTTCTGTACCAAAGGGACCTTTGTCAGATTGTCAGATGAAACTTAAAATTGTACAGAGAATTTTTCATGTAGCGTTTCCTACGCTTCAGTTACTTGGCAGTAGGTATTCAGAAGCATCAAGTGAGAGAATGGTTTGAAGAATTCAGAGAGTTACATTGCATAATGCATATGTTAGTATCATATTAATTACAACAGTAATTTCAAGTAAGATGTCACATGAGTGGTAAAAGAGTGTTATTGTGCAAGCTGTAATCTGAAGTTTCTTACTCTCTGAGCAGTTATGCTCTGACTCTAAAAAAGACTTCCCAGCGGTTCGTTAGATTTCTGACCAAAATGCTCTTCAGCTGTCAGACTGAAGACTACAGTTCAATGTTCAGAGTTCAAATTAAGGAAGAAAAGCACAATGAAGATTGGAGTGGCACTCTTGGTTGACCTCTTCTCATGTCCCTGCTCTCCTCATTCACTCTGTCTGCCCTTTTTCTCCTTTGTTCTTTCATGTTCTACATGTTAGCAGAGTTTGTGCCCCCAAGCAGTGACAGTGCAGTTGATTTCTGTTTCACACATAAGCTTAGAACTGAAGATTGAGTTGCTGTGGTATTGTCAGATTCTGGGATAAAAGCACTGATGTGTTATAGAGAACAATGAAAATGGAGGAAAATTGAAATTATTCATTTTCCATCATTTTAAAGATTATTTGTCCAGGTTTTCATCTCACCTGAAGCAAATTAACACGGGGATAACATCTGCTGAAAAATCGTGTAGCTCTCCTACTTGGACCATTCAATGGGAGATTATAGTATGAAAGTGCAGTACAATAACTGAGAAATGAGTTTGCAGAGATTATGTAAATCGTGTTACTACTAGGATTCAAGCTGACCTTAATACTTTTTATTGTGGAATTTTAACTTTGGATTAACATTCTGAGGATCTCCAAGCGTCTTTCAAATAATGTACTTCAGCTTCGCAGCCCTACTGTTAGCTTGTTAATAGCACCAATACCTTGTAGTGGTTAGTGCACAGATTTTCAAGGTCAAATAGTCTGAAGCTGTAGTCTCCCAGTAATGCTCCCTTAATCAACGCTTCAGCTCAGCAGAACTACTTAATTTGTAATTGATGTATTCTTTTGTTTATATACAGATCCTGATCGAATTTTGTGCAGGTGGAGCAGTAGATGCAGTAATGTTGGGTAAATAAGTTGTTTCAAATATTTAATTTCATAACATCTTTAAAATGATAATATTGAAATATATTTAAGCACAGATTGTTGACAGACTGTTTGGAAATACAAACATATATGTAATGGGTGTGGTACATGTTGAATGTTGGGGTCCTTGCAAGTGTATTTACAACAGCATCTGTGGATGAATTCTGTGGTTAGATTAATTTTCTCTCATTTTTAAAGTGTTTGCTTACTTCTCAAAACCCACTTTAATGTCTCGATCCTTGAAGTGAATGTGATGAGCTGTTTTCATATCCTCATGGAGCTCTCCTTTTGTTTTAACACGATCTATACTGATCCTTTTTCAGGATCCCCTTCTCCAGTCATCCTCCAATTTACTTGGTGATAAGTTTTTATTTGCATCAATCTTAGTTAAGTTCTGTGTGCTTACTCCTCCAATTAGTGCATGCTGATACCAGTGAGGGATCTGTTTAACGTTTATGTGTATTACAGAATAGGCACCCAATCTCTGTACTCTGTGGTTTTTTCACAGTTCAGATAGGTAGGTGTACAGATGTACAGAGTTCATCAGGAGGAGGGGTTGATGAAGAGATGAAATTTTTGTTTCACTGGAATAATTGGGAATGTTGCCGTTACACCAAACGGAGCGATATGGTGTTCAGCATCTGTCAGACTGATTCATTTTTTTGGACATATACGGTGGTTGCTATAAACAAATAACATAAAAATGCAAAAATTGTGTTTTTATTTCTGCCTCCTTCTTTTTCAGAGCTTGAAAGGCCATTAACAGAGCCGCAGATCAAAGTGGTGTGCAGGCAGACGCTGGAAGCGTTGAACTACTTGCATGAAAATAAGATCATCCACAGAGATCTAAAAGCTGGCAATATTCTTTTCACATTGGATGGAGACATTAAACTAGGTAAGCATGTTACATATAAAGCTTTCCTAGAATGTGGCATGCTTAATTATATGTTAATTTACCTTATTGTGGTAACTTCTTTTTTATAGTTTTTAGTTTTGAAAATGAACATTCTTTGCAATGACTGAAAAGGGGTACCTGGAACTCTTTTCTGTTCTTTTTATTTATACCAAGAGAATAAATTTAACTATCTCAGTTTTTCCAGTAGAAAAAAGATAGGAGTTGTCTGGATCCGTTAGGTTCAGGGCTCCTTACAGCCGATGGATATAAGCTTTTAAGATGACAGCTAATTAAGAACCTGCCTGGCTAGATTATTGGTTCATGTAGCTGTGTTTCTGCATGGATTTCCTTGCAAAGGTTATTTTTTGTCTCCATAGTATTGAACGATTTCCTTGCATAAGGTTGTTATTTGTAGCTCTAATATTTAGCACATGCCTTTCTCTTCATCTACAAATGTTGCTGAGCCTTTTGCTTTATCTTGGAAGCCTGAAGATTTTAGTCATGGACTCATTCTCATGGGGCAGGTTTTTAAATATAATAGAATCACCCCCTTAATTTCTAAGTATTGCTGTATAAGACAAAAATCATAGTAAGCCTCATGGTGAGGGAGACGTGAATTTCTGTTCATTTTCATTATAAGCTGGCTCTCCCTCATATGGACTGTAACTATTTTAAGCTTTTGTCAAACTTGGCTGTAACACAGCGCTGTGCAGGCTGTCAAGATACTACTTTACAGTTCAGACCAGAGTTTTCCCCATGTATATATTTAGTGATGTATTCAGGCTTGCTGATGAAGATTTATATAAAACATTTTAACGGTTTTTCAAATCTAATTTACTTTCCTTTTCTGAAGCACAGCATCCCTTGAAAAAACATTTTAGCCCCTGTAAGTTTTCTGTACTTCTTGTTTCAGGTACAGGCAGAAGTGGATAATTCCTTGCTTTATAAATACTGGAATGGGAAATGACTTTTTCTGTTGCATGTGTGCTTTATTATTTCAGCATCCATAGTCCCCTCAGTATTTCAGGTTTTGCATTTGAACAAACAGCTCTCTTAATCCTTTTTTTTTTTCCCTCATAGAGCAAAATTAGGCTTCTCAAGTGCTGAGCCATCGAGTCAGTTGGTACCGATTAAAGACAGCAGCATATGGCTATTCTGTTCCTTTCCTATAATCTGTGTATTTTCATTAAGGAAAGTCACATCTATAATAAGCCTAATGTTTATATTTAAATGTCATCTCTTTCTTTTCTTTTTTCTTTTTTTTTTTAATAAAAGACACAGTGGTTTAAAGACAGATGGCAAAGAGGAAAAAGCGAAACATAAAACCTCACTTCTGGAGAATTTAAATAACAAAATCAAACATTGAATGATTATTGGAATTAATAAGAGAGTTAATGAGCTGTATCTGAGCAACACAGCCTTCCTACACTGAAGTCATTTTCTAATTAAAATAATTTAACCTGCTTATTCTTGTTGCAGATACCTGCCTCTGTCCTGCCACACACAGCTCAATGTTGGCAGTACTTTTTTTTAGCAACAGAGAGTAAGATTTACTCAGTATCTTTTACTGGGAATACTATGAAACCTGAATGCCTGGGTAGGCCGTTGTCAAAATGCAAATACTTCTATTTCACTTTGAATTTTCAGTGCAGCAGAACGCCTGCTTTGGAACACAAAGCATCTGAAAAACAGCTGTAAAATTTAAAACTATCATGTATCTCCACCTCCAAGTTAATAGTACTTTCTCATTCATTTTAAGCGGATTTCGGAGTATCAGCTAAAAACACCAGAACCATCCAAAGGAGAGATTCTTTCATCGGTACACCGTATTGGTAAGCGTGCTGTTCTGCTGAATGTTAGAACCAATATCCTAACGTTGCCTTTGCTGTTAATGCTGTAATGCTATAAGCTCGAGAGAGCGTAAATGTATTAAACATATAATCTGCTTCTTAAAAATGCTGCAATGCATTCAGGTTGTTTAGAGCCTTTTCCATAAGATTTTCTAATCTGGTGCTTCGTTCCTCTGTTTGCAGGATGGCTCCAGAAGTAGTCATGTGCGAGACATCTAAGGACAGGCCTTACGATTACAAGGCTGACATTTGGTCTCTTGGCATCACTTTAATTGAAATGGCTCAAATAGAGCCACCTCACCATGAATTGAATCCAATGCGAGTGCTCCTGAAAATAGCAAAATCTGATCCACCTACATTAGCACAGCCTTCTAAATGGTTTGTATTTCATTTCCCACCCTCGTTTGTAGAATATGACCGTAAGGCAATGTGTGACTTCACTTCTGTTCAGAGGCACAGCACTGCTGAACTTTATGGTGCTGGTTTTATGCATAAAGCCATTTTTTATATATGCTCTGTGTATTTCATGTGCTTATAATCTGATACAGCAGGGACTATGGTGACTTTGTTGTAGTTCTATACGGAAGATTTAATACTGAAATATTACAGAATTTGAGGACTTGCCAGTTTTGCATTAAAATATGTGAAAAATAGCCTTTTACAAATGCAGTTCAGGACCATCTCAAATTGGGAAACAAGAGAGTTAAATATTTTTATACTGAGAAGACATAAAAAAAGCTGTTATCTACTTGATCACTGTGATATCCTTGTGAGATTCAGTTAATGGTATAGCAGATGGGTTGTATTGTAAATTCAGAGCCAAAAGTAAACTCTTCTATAAATAGAACGTATTAAAGATGACATGAGCCACATTGGTCTTTCCATCCATATACTGTCTTTCTTTCTCTAAATCAATAGAAGGACCTGAAGTTGTAGTGTAGATGCACATGAAAGCAAAAAAAATGTTTCACTGTGCACTGATCTCATGTCAAGACTAAAGAAAAGACACTGCTGGTTTGTTTTGTTGTAGGTCATCAGATTTTAAAGACTTTCTGAAGAAATGTTTGGAAAAGAATGTAGATTCGAGGTGGAGTGCAACCCAACTCCTACAGGTATGAGGAGTTGATTCTTCAGAACTGCTGTTTGAAGACAAACATTTCATATTCTTTTAAAAGCAGAGTAACTATTTCAATGTATTCGGGTGTTTGAGATGTTTGTATACTATGATTTCAATGCTGTTGGAAGATCTTTTTCAGTAAAACCTGATGAATAATACAAAGTGCAGATCAAATTCTCTGTTTACGTGTTTTGATGAGTTGTAATTAATTATTTTGCTTAAGTATTTAAATTGGACTCTGATGCTTGTAATGGGTGGAGCTGATACTTACGTAAGTAGTCATTTGCTGACAGGTGTTGTAAGAGCTTTAGTGCTCGGCTGCCTCCTGTAATGCTGTCACTGCAGAATAGCCAAACAGAAGTAGATGTGAGCAGGTGCATTTGATTCTGTTTAACGTCAGCACACATTTAGCTTATCCGGAACACATCTGACATGTTGAATAGGCTTAAGCAGAAGGGCCAATCAGAGAAAGAAGATTAAGATGGTAGGAGTAGGAGAAGAGCGGGAATCTGCTTTCCCTTAAAGAAAAATGCAGAATTCTGTGTTCTTGGTAGGGAAAAACACTACAAAGAAAAAAGGCATTTTTTTCTAAAAAGAATATTTCTGGATAAAACTTCCCAGGGAATAGTTTTACTGTGGAACTGAAAAGAAATGAAAACCATTTCCAGGAAAAATAACCTTTTAAAAAATCTGTCTACTTTTATTCTTTGGACTATGAAAAAGGTTAGTAGAAATGAATAATGTGTGTTTTGAGCATTTCTGTTAGACTTCTTACAGTCTATTTGATTACAAATGTTCTGAATATAAAACTTCAGCAGGAAGAAATAAAACAGTTATGATTATAACAGTTATTAATGTTAAAATTGTGAGTTTAAAGTTTGAGAGAATCAGTAATGTTTCTCTGAAGCTGATATTTCTTTTAAGATGTGTTTTTCCAATTGTGTGCAGTGAGGTTAGCACTTAATGATGGGCTTTCTTTTTTTATTATTATTTCCACAAGCATCCATTTGTTACCGTTACTTCCAATAAACCAATAAGAGAACTGATTGCAGAAGCTAAGGCAGAAGTTACGGAAGAAGTGGAAGATGGTAAAGATGAGGATGAAGAAGAGGAAACAGACAATTCTCTGGTCAGTTTGAAATTTAGTTGTTTAAATATGCAAATAGTTTCAACCACCAATTTTCTATGGAGCTCTCAATTTTCTGATGTTCTATCTAACTTTCACTTCAAGTCATCTAAGCATTACAGCATAAAAATAAGATAACCTTATTACAAAACAGTGCTTTCAAAATTACTGTGCTCTTAAGCTCCTTAAGAACTAATAATGAAGTCTGCTGCCTTCACGTATTTTCACATGTATATGCAGTGTAGAATGTTTATGTATAAAATGTTTAAGTGTGCATGACTAGATGAATAAAAAACATGTTTGTGTATTTCATGTGATGCTTAAACCAAGAAGGAAAGTGTGCAAGTGTTATACAGCAAGTGTGACTGTCAAAAGAAAAAGAATCCAAAGTCAAGGAAACAAATTTTACCTGGAGGAGATTGTATCTGAGTGTATTTTTAAAGATGCTTAAGAGTCCTACAGCAGATTCAGTTTGTCGGAGCGCGAAGCCCCGCCGTTCAGTTCTGTGGTGGCAGGCTGCAGTGTGCACGTGGTGCCTCTCTCGTATCACTGATGCAAGCACTGTCAGACAGTGACCAGTACTGCTGGTGGCTGCCGTTACCAGCACAAGAAGTACACCTCCATTCTCTCCTCATACCTCACTGAACCACTTGTGTTCCCTGCCCTCCATACCACTTTCCACCCCAAGCAAACCTCCAGAAGTGTGCGTTCTCACCAGCTCTCTCCAGGACTTATTCTCAGTCCCCTGGAGCATCACCCACCACATCCATCAGCTCATTAGCAGTTAAGCTATCGATCTCCATGGAGTTGGGGGTGAAGGTCACCCTGCAACTCAAATCAGTTGCACAGTAGCTTAAGCAATTGTGCCTCGGTGCTGTGAACTACTTGAGAGTGGTTCCTGTCCCAGCCTAGGGAGCTGTGAAATAGATACATTTACTGTACTGCATTTGTTTTAAAAGCTGCTTGGAGAATACTAAGCTTCTAGAATGGCACAAACAGAAGGGTCTGTTACATGCACTTTTACATTAAAAAGTTGTTTTCTTCCTGCTTAGGGAAGCTGTCAGGTGTAGGACGTGTGTGATCATAGCCATGCTTGGTACAATAGCTAGCCTTGTGTATTCCTGCTGGCAAATCAAAAGCCTGATCTGCAAATTACAGGGTTGTAGCAGTCAGTACAGCCAGAGGTACCGTAATCGCTTTGAACAGTGGAAGAGCAATTATGGCTCAAATGATTCTTCATTGGTATATTCTTTTTTACATCTGCATGTAATCTGATAATCATTCAGATTTCAGCAACAGCAATTTCTACAGTTATGTAACTGTTTCTATTCCAGTGCAGTAACACTACTTACTCAGCTGTGCTGGAAGTTTTCTCCATTTTAATGGAGCTTTACTGTGATTTAAAAGACAAAAAGTGTTTCTATCAAAGAACAAAAGGAGAGATGATATATTTGGTGAAGAGGTTCTTAGTATTGAATTTTATCAGTTCTACACTAATTAAAACTGTGTTAGTCCTTCCCACCAAACTGACACAAAGACATGTTTTTCAAATCTGGATGTAGATGGGACTACCAGGGAAAATAAAGTAATAAAATAAGGAGCAATGGGATTGCATAGAGACTCCTGAGGATTCTGTGAAGTCTGCTGCCTGGCAGTAGGCTGACTGTGATCCCTTTTCTTCAATCACAGCACATTTTATTAAATTCTGAGGCATGGGAGAGCATTTTTGGGAAATGTTCTGTTCAGAGCCCAGCTACAGTTCAGGCATTTGTCCTCTGGTAACACCTAATGAAGTGCTCTCAAACTGTAGCACTCATGTAATGATTTCTGTGAACATAACGTATTCATCTCTTTGGATATTCTTCAGTAGAACTGTGCTGTAAATTTGAAGGTGATCAAATATTTTTCTTCCTTTAATTTTTCAGCAGTTACCTGCAGACAAGCGTGCATCTTCTGACCTTAGTATTGCCAGCTCTGAAGAGGATAAGCTCTCACAGAATGCCTCTGTTCTGGAATCACTTTCTGAGAAAACAGAAAGTAATGCAAGTGAAGAGAAAAGCAACGCTATATTTCCAGATGGTAAAACAATTGAAGATGACTCTCAGGACATTAAAATTAGGAAAACAGGTGAAAGCATACCTGATGTTGGTGGTGGTGACATCAAAGTGCAGAATGGTTCTGTGCCAACTGGTGAAGTTGAGGAAGGCAAAATATTGCCAGCTGAAAAGAATACAGAAAGTCTGGAAGAAACAGCTGACGATACAGAACCTCAGAAAGAAAGGAAAGAACTTAATGCAGTAACAATAGCAGAAGCAAAGGATGAACACGACTTAAAAACGGAGAAAGAAAATGACATAGGAAATGAACAAAGAGAGGAAAATGAACTGAAAGTAGTTCCTAGAGTTGATGACAGTGTAGAAACTGGAGAAACCGTTTCTGAGGAAACCGGTGAAAAAGAAAAGGAAATCAGAATAGAGAGCGAAAACGAAAAGGTCACTGCAGAAAATATCATAGAGGAAAAGGAAGATGAAGACGAGGCTCAGAAAGAGGCAATAACAGACATCACTGCAGACTCTGTACCTAGTGCTGAGGATAAAGTGTCAGATGAAGAAAAGGAACTCATAAAGCATGGAATTGAAAACATTAAGGAGATAGGTGGTATTGCTGAAACACAGATCAGCGGCGGGGATAAAATACCTGAGACGTCGGATAAGCCAGTGGAAAGTCAGGCTAAGCAGGTCCTTGAGATAATCAGCTCTGAGGAAACTCTATCAGAAAGCCAAGGTAAAGAGATCCAAGTGGAGAAAAAGCTGGCAGAAAGTGAAAATGAGAATATCTGTAAAATAAGTAGCATGGAGGACATGGAGAGCAAAGACTCTGGAGAAGATGAGGTAGGCCAGAAGGCAATACAGGACAAGCCTGAGGATATTTCTCATAAAATGGTGGATGAACAGACTGAGATGGACCAGAATCCAGAAGAGCACGGAGCTGAGAATATCCAGGAAAACAATATCCGAATGGACAAAGAGCAACCAGAAGTTCCTTCTGATAAAATAATGGAGAATAAGCTTCAAGACACTACCAGCAAACAGGCTGATGACTCTGAACTCACTCCAGTTCCCAGTATTAGTATCAGCACTGAAGAAAATAACGAGAAGGTCAAAATAGATAACCAAGACAGTACTGAAACGTTACAGCAGCTAGAGTCTGAGAACCTGAAGGAAAACGATGCAGATTCAGGCACGGGTTCTACTGCTGATAACAGCAGCATTGATTTGAACTTGTCAATTTCTAGTTTCCTCAGTAAAAACAAGGAGACAGGATCAATATCTTTACAGGTAAGTATAAGCAATAACATTTTAAATATAAAATCCTATGTGAATCCTATATGAATGCAATACTAAAACCATCTCCAAGTTTGACATTTGTAACTGAGAAAACAGACTGAAAAACTTCCATGGCTGTGTAGAATATAGAAATGTGTGTGAATGGGGATGATCTGCATTATGCATTCAGTGCATGTCTGGTTTTTGTGCAGCCAAGCTAGTAGCTACAGAACTGCTAATTATCTTCTTAATTTGTTTCATGGTTGTATTCTAATAAATTAAAGTACAGGTAACAAAGTTTAACTATTAAACACGAAGATTTGTGCACAGTTGTAGTTCAGAGCTAATATTCAAGAACACTGTTTTGGTGCCTTACCCTCCTCAGAATCCCTGCTTTACCAGGACAAATCTCTTTCAGTGTCTGAATCTCATGCTGAATTCCTGTCACTTCCATCTTATGTTTCTGTTTAGATTTAAAAGATCTAAGGCAGACCATCTCGAGTTTGTGAATGCCAGACACCACTCCTTTGTACTGTATTGCAGCAGTAATGCTGGGATGAATGAGTTTATTTGGATAAAGCACATTTCAGAATATGAACTTGACTTGTATCTTTATACTGATCTGATTATAGCCATACTAAGATAGTAACTGTGTAATCACGAGTTTGAAATAAACCAAGAATAAACAAACAAAGGACAACTTGAAATAGCTGTGCTATCACAACTTGAATGCATTTGCCTTAACACAATAGAGGCAAAGTTTCAGCTGGGGTCTATTTTGTCTCATAATGAAACAACAGCAGCTCTGACAAGTGGGAATTACTCCCATCCTGTCAGCAAGGTCCTCATCACATAAGTACTGGCTGCTGTCATGTAAGAATTAAAATCAAAACCAACCAAAATAACAGCGTGATGCCAGTTGCGTTTATTTCCAAAGCACAGGTGAGCAGATGAGTCAAACATCGCTGGGTTTCAGTGTTGTTTTTCCCAATTAGATTACTTTACTGCTGACTGGGGAAAATTACAGGCAAAAGGAGGCAGTAATTGTGACTCTTCAGCTCTTGAAAATCAAACTGAGTCTGTTTCGGTCAGGGCTTATCAGTTGTTTTTTCCTCTGAATGGCAATTTGGATGACCAATAATCAGGTTTCCTTCGAGTAAAGAAAGTTTCATTTCATGATAATTTTTCAAGTTTCAGTAAGTAAATCCGGTACTTGATAAGCAAGATGCCCTGATTGCTCTGCAGTGTGCCTCCATACAAACACTGAAGTGATTGAATATTAAAGAGAACTAAAAAAAAAAAAGGAAGAGTGAACACGGCTTGAATACAGAGCAATTTCCCTATGTGCTTTATTCAGGAAACCAGGAGACAGAAGAAAACTTTAAAGAAAACTCGGAAGTTTGTCGTTGATGGAGTGGAAGTGAGCGTAACAACATCAAAAATAGTTACTGAAAATGACTCCAAAAGTGAAGAAATGAGATTTCTGCGGTAAGCTTTTCCAAAAGTAAATTTTGCAAGAGATTACAGTGTCTTGAATGTAACAGTTGGTTTTTTTTTTTTTTCATATTTGGGGACTAAGTGGTTTTTTTCCGCCCATAGAAATAAATGCAAACTGTTTCTCAATGAGAGGATTCAAAACTAGCTTTACTGGATCTAAGTTGTCAGTGCTTTTTCTTTTGTAACTTTCTTTTCTTTTCCCATCAATGTGAACTAGTTCTTTTTATTTTTAGGCGTCAGGAGCTGAGAGAGCTGAGGCTTCTTCAGAAAGAGGAGCAGAGAGCCCAACAGCAGCTCAGCAACAAGCTCCTGCAACAGCGGGAACAGATGTACAGGCGTTTTGAGCAGGAAATGACAGTGAGTATTTGAATTTTGGTGCCCTTACATCGCGTCATGTTGACAGAGTGGGCAGAATGCTAGTAGCAACAATACAGGCGTTTCCTTCTATGATGGCGATAGTTCAGTTGTCATTCTTGCTAATAACGGCAGTGGTTTTGCATTATGGGACGCTTAGCTTGTATGCTAGAACAGAGTGCCTGCCAGCTGTGCTTTTTTGTTGTCTTAACAGAGTAAGAAGCGGCAGTACGACCAAGAAATAGAGAATCTGGAGAAGCAGCAGAAGCAGACAATAGAGCGCTTGGAGCAGGAGCACACAAATCGGCTACGGGATGAAGCGAAGCGCATCAAAGCAGAGCAGGAGAAAGAGCTGTCCAAATTCCAGAACATGCTGAAGAACAAGAAGAAGGAGGTAAGAGGCAAGGATGGTTGTACAGAAAACAAAGAGTACGGCCACAGCCAATGGTTGAGGTTAGGTCTCCCAAGACCCTGTGCGCTGTTATCTGAAGTGTCAGTTATGTTGGTTTTGTTCTTTAACTCCAGAAAGAGAGCTAAGACAAAAAAACCTGATGGCCTAAAATCTTCTCCAGTTAATTTCATGTGTGTTGTAGAGCTAAGGCAAAGTGAGTAACGTTTGACACTGACACCTTATGCTGTTAATTTATTTGCATTCGAATAAGAGGAGTGGTGTACCTCTGAGTATTTAGCATCGTAGAAGTTGCTTTATTTCATTCTCAGATCAGTTTTGTTGTGTTTGTTTGTATATAAATGTCTCCAGTGTTTGCTCTTAGACTTTCAGAGATTTCTTAAAAAAAAAAAAAAAAACCCTGTACTGCCCATGCTTTTGCATAGCATGATCCTGTAGTACAAAAGTGTATAGAAAAAAAATGTTGTGTTCAGTGTGAACTGTATGCTTGTTAATAACCATTTTCTTCTTTTTGCGGAACCTCTTGCATTTTTGAGTCTCTTTCTGTTTACTGGTGATTGGGTCCTCCATGGGAAAGCGGGAAGAACGTTACACATTGCTCTGAGCTGAAAGCAATTCTTTCACGGAAACAGGAATAGCATGTGGTGATTTGGACTCTGTTTTCTGATGATGCTTCCAGTATTAAACAAACAGACATTTGTTTCTGGCTGGAGGGCTTTGTATTTACAGCTTAAGAGGGCGAACTAGAGTTTGAAGGAAAATGCAGCTGGTGCTCTAAGCTACCCGTGCTATATTGAGGTGTGTGCAGTGTTCGTTTCTTGAATTCTTACAATTAAAAAAAAAAACAAAAAACAAAACAAACAAAAAAAAAAACAGCAAAAACAAACAAAACCCAAAACTAAACGACCATCAGCAAAGACTCATGTGCATATTAGCCTGATTAACCAGGTTATCTTTCTTCTATTCCTGTCTAATTTGCCTCAAACTGAAACAAAACGCTTCATTCCAGCATGTGTACTGAAAACTTTCTTAAAAACAATTGTCATTGGTGTTTTTTGCTTTTAAATTCTTCTGAACATTTACAACCACTTAATACTTTTTCTGTGGTCATTATTCAGACTTGCCCTGCATAGATGTTTATGGTTGTGACGCTGAACAAGAGCATCTTACAAATTCATGTTCTGGATAGTGTCAGAAATGGCTCTCTTTTCTGAGGACTTACTTAAGCTTCCAACAATTTTTCACAGTTTTACTGTGAAGTAAACGTACTCCATAGTCCCTTTTACAGTAGTGCTTCAAGAAAATACCGCTTTTGCAAGTGGTGGTTTTCTCAACTACTGCCTATTCTAGCCGCTGCATGAAAAAACAAGCAACTGCCATTTCTGAGAGCACTGGACAGCATGTGCATGCAAAAAGCAGCTGGTATACACCTCCTTCCTGCACTGGCATACCTAAAGCATGCATTGCTCCATCTCTTTTCGCTAAGCTCTTTTCACTAATCTGACATCCCTGCCACTGAAGTATTGCACGCTTTCCAGTACACCTGTAGTGCTTGACCTGCGCCTCTTATGTTCACAATAATGCTTGCTGTGGAGAAATGGTTCTTTTCGCCACCTTCTGCATGCTTATATACACTGTAGGTTTTTTGTGAAGTGGAGAAAGCACCAAAAGAGCTGAGAAAAGAGCTCCTGAAACGCAAGAAAGAGGAGCTTGCACAAAGCCAGCATGCTCAGGTAACAGCGGCAGCTTCAAGCTACTAAAATACAAAAGGCAGCAGTATTTGCACCGCTCCATAATTTCACTTGTTGTTGAGTGAATATGAAACTTAACTCAGACTAACTCTGTGTATGCTCTTTCTTCAAATACTTCCCTATCACTTCCCATATAGTGTGTAGAAATGCAGGAGCAGTGACTTCCAGGTTTGTGCTGTTAAGCGTAACATTATGTATGGTGTGCCAAAAAACTGTGTTTTGCTATGACAGGCTCCATTGCAGTGCTTTTATGTGCTGTGAGAACCCCCACAGGTCCATCAAATTATAAAAGTTTGAGTCAGAAGTTATTTTTTGAGTAATATAATCACAGAGGTGGAAAATACCTAGGATCTGTAAGCATCATTCCTAGCAGCACAATAGATTATACAGATCACAGAATGGTTGGGCTGGAGGGCATCCTAAGGGCTGTTCAGTTCCACCCCCTGCCATGAGCTGGGTGCCCCCTCCAGATCAGGGCCCACGGCCCCATCCAACCCAGCTTTGGGCAGCTCCAGTGATGGGGCACCCAGAGCTCTGGGCAGCAGTGCCAGCACCTCACCTCCATGTGGGGAAGAGTATTTGATCTAAATCTCCCTTTCTTTTTGTTTGTCCTATCACTACATGCCCTTGTGAAAAGTCTCCTTCTTCTAAAAGATTAGGTCAAATGAATTTATATAATGCCTAAACAGAGGTGAGTGGGAACTAGAAGACATCATAGCTTCATGCCTTCAGACCTACTGCCTTTACGTGAGCTGTCTGGAAAGGGGCTTCAGAACATTTTTGTGGTGGCCACAGCCTGTACAAGAACAAATTTGCCCACAGCGGAGCAGTTTTGGATCAAGTAACTTAGATTAAATGTTCATGTGAGTGACTTGGCAGAAAATAACAGCAACGTTGTTTGATTACATGTCCTGTTCAGGAGGGGATTTCCCGGCATAGAATTTGATTGAGTTGCAGCGCTCTCCATGCTGAGGATTTGTGTCCTGATGTTGTTAAGGAAACAATTCAGGAACTGAATGTTTGCAGCGTTTGTGATGACTTTGTTTCCTTTGCTGGCTTCAGTTTGTTGAAGAAAGTTTTAAAGGTGGAAGATCCTTACTTGGAATGGCGCAGTAGTAGGCAAAGTGCAAATGTTCCATTTAAATATCCAAAAATTCTCTGTGTTTACTTTGTTCCACTAGCCTTGAGGTTTTAAATGCATATTATTGACACACAGCAGAGACTCATTTCTTCTTTTTTTTTTAAGACCAGCACTATATTTCATTGTATTCTGACATAGGAAGTACATTGTGTCCCACAGGGCGTTGCTCAGGTTATGATTCAGTCTTTTCAGTTGTCTTCATGTACGCTTTTCAACGCACAAATGCAGGACGTAAGTCCCAAAATACAAACCAAGAAGTTTTATTTCCCTAACGTTCCAGATGTTTTCTCTTCTCTTTCTGCTCATATGTGCTGATCAGTTTCACTGCTGCCTCCAAACAAGTTAGCACAAATGTGTATAACTGCACTATAAATAATAAAAGGACAGCATTGCTAACGCTGGGCAGAGCGCTGAAGTTTCTCACAAAGGTGATACAGCAATGTTCTCAGGTGTTTATTTGTTCAGCACATGTGAGAAACACTTGTGTGACTTGAATGCTGTGTGTGCAGTGAAATTTTGGATTGTAAAGATACTGGTTTAAGATACTGGGCAAAACCAAGTGGTGATTTTAAAGAGGCAGACAGCCTTTTGCACCATCCAGCATGTTCCTGAGTAAGGTCTATGATCTTTGTTGCATGACTGCTTTCTGAGATTGCCAGGTTTACCTCAGTGCTAACAATTAGCAAGGATTTTTTTTGTGTGTTTTGGGGTTTTTTTTATGTGTTCTAAGTGGACATGGAAGCAATGATATTGAAATGATTGACAGTAAATCCCCAGCATAACTTTTTTGACTGTGACTACACTAGACCAGCTGTCCCTCTGCACTTTCCAGATAAAAAAAAATTACTAGGAGATCAAACATAGTATTAATTCTGTGCCTGCTTGCTCAAAATCAACTTTTAGTTTTCTCCTTTTCCAACTAGAAAGGGAAACACAACAGTATTTTTCATCAGTTCATACATTTGATTGGGAATGCCTGAAGTCATTCACAAACCTGGCCTCCCAGTCTGTTTTGTACCCTCAGTTCTGCTCCTTTCTGAACTTGCAGCAGCTTATTCCACCTCTGGTTTTCAGTTGTCTGTGTAAGCTTAACTCTGCTGCCCACTGGGAGACACAAAGGACACAAAGGACTTGTCCATTTTTCGGTAACGTTGCGTGAAAATGAAGACCAAGATTCTCCTGGTCATAATATAAAGTATTTTTAATTAACATGTAGTTCTGCACATTGCTGGTGGCTCTTAGCAAGGCTCACTAAAAAGAGAACAGATCACTCACTCAGGAGGCCCTTGCAGTGATCACCAGCAATATTTTCAGCCTCACTCCATCTCCCATCCAGCTGGCCATCTTTAACTTCGTTGTGTGTAACAGCAAATGCCTCAGCTGCCTGTTTTGGCTTAGAAAGACACTGCCATCGTGGGGTTTTTTAACCTTTATGTCCTGGTAGAAACATCTGCATTAATTTTTTGAAGTGTGTGTTGTGTGCATGCCTGTGTGCTGGCAGATGTGGTCTGAGGTTGGGTTTTCTTGATAGTTGCAAAGAAGAAATTCAGTGGTATGTACTTGCAGTGTGGAGGGGGATGCTTACTATTCTCTGTTCTTCATGACACGATGCAGTGCCTGAGGTACCCTGGATAATGGGAAGGTGCAGGAGATACACAGACTGCATCACACAGATGGCAAATAATTGGAGCAGCCAGGTCAGCTCTGGCACGCTGAGCTCAGCAGTGCTGCAGAGTGCAATTCCCACAAAAGTCATTAGGTGTCTTCTTTGCAGTGTCACAGCACCCCAAACCTCAGTCAGTATCTTTGCATTCATGAAGTGATAAACCACTTGAGATCGAGACACAGTTCTGAAACTAACACAGAAATAACTTGGCTTTACCTAATAATCCAAAGCAAAAAAAAATAATCATAAATGCTTCTGTTTTCTTACATCCACAAATCCATAACCATTGATACAACTGAGATCAACTATATATTCAGCATGCTTGTCTTTGCTACCTTTAAACTGCAGCTTTTTTAGAGGAGAGATGGAATGAATTGTAGGTTATTGGTTAGTCTGTTGTCCTTGGTCTTATTTCTGAAAGTATTATTAAATATTAAGCATTCTCTTGCCTACTCTGTGTGTAGAAAATTCAACAGACAATTCTGTAGCTGAGGCATGTTAGCTCAAATCTCTGTAGCTGAACTTGTTTTCGTGTATAGCTCTTTCTGGGAATTTCATTCAAATGCCATGTGGCTGGAAGTACAATATTTAATTCATTGCTTTTCACCAGGAGCAGGAGTTTGTACAGAAGCAGCAACAAGAACTGGATGCATCTCTGAAGAAAATTATTCAGCAGCAAAAGACAGAACTAGCCACTATTGAGCGAGATTGCCTCAACAGCAAACAGCAGCTCATGAGAGGTCAGTCTTTCCTTAAAGGCAGTTATTTGTGCTGCATTTCAATAAAATGACGATATGGAATAATCTGCTTATAGAATAGCACTGCTCTTAAAGTGTGATTGTAGGCCACTTGTAAACATACACTTGCAGGTGGGAGAGAAAGGATTGTGTTGTACTTTCTAAACCTGCCTTCGCTCTGCAGCTCGCGAAGCTGCCATCTGGGAGCTGGAGGAGCGACATCTACAAGAGAAACACCAGCTCCTCAAACAGCAACTCAAGGATCAGTACTTCATGCAGAGGCATCAGCTGCTTAAGAGGCATGAAAAGGTCAGTGTTGACTTTGACACTTTCTTTTGTGTATTATTATCTCCTTTTTTTTTTAACCATTCTCTGTGGTAGCTGCTTGCTCAGGCAGTACCCAGTGGGTATTTCCGTGCTGCATAGATTTTGTACTTGTGTTGGAATAAGATAAACCTTGATCTTGCTTCACTAACAGCAGTATGTTGAAGTATGAGGAGTCCTATTTTTTACCTTTTGATTCCTTTAAAAAAGAAATCCACAAAATAAGAACAAAACCACCACCATCCTTTTGCTATTCAAAATAACAAATAGTGCTTGTGCATAAAAATTAATAGGGTTTTGGCTTGTGGTTAAATAAATCTAGTCATTAGTAAATCATCTTGGAATTCACTGAGCAGAATGAGAAACTGAGCTTTGGGCCAAGAAATCTGTCTCAGCTAAATCCTGTAAAAGCTCAGAAGGCAACACATTTACTGCAAGGCATTTAACTTTTTTTTAATAGAATATACTAAATAAAGCAATGCAATTCTTGTAAATCTAAACCCAGTACGGAGAAAGATGATAGGATTCCTTGGTCACTGGATCAGAATTGGCCTCCACTGCAAACTGACCTCTATATATTTGGGCATTTGTATTTTCATCCCCATAATGGCTGCTGCTTTCATTGCAGTAGTGGAAGTTCAGTTGTACTGAAGCTTCTTCTCTTGAATAGCACAGACACTTAAAAAAATATAATTCAGGAGTTGAGCAACCATGTGTAAAGTGTATCTGCCTGTCTTCGAACATGAAAGAATTCGAATGGGTTGAGCACGATCCAGAGCTCTCTGGAATTAAAGGAAGACCTCATCTGCCCCTTTGATATCATTTCTCAGACAACATGGGCATTGATGAGAAGAGATGCTCTAATGTCAGAGGTATCCTGCAACATTTCCATGTGGTTAATGTTTCAGGAAACAGAACAAATGCAGAGATACAACCAGCGCCTTATTGAAGAGCTAAAGAACAAGCAAACTCAGGAAAGAGCCAGACTGCCTAAGATCCAGCGAAGTGAAGCAAAGACTCGAATGGCAATGTTTAAGAAAAGTTTAAGAATTAATTCATTAGCCTCTCCAGATCAAGACCGTGAAAAAATTAAGCAGGTAATTAACAAAAATGATCTTAATGGTGTAAATGCTTGATGTGACACAAACACAAATGTGATCATGGGACAGAACGCACTCTGCAAGTCTGCAGGTGATACAGGACCGGGTTGATGTATGGATGTCTGCTGCCCTTCAGAAGGACCAGTCGAGCTGGAGAAGGGGGCAGACATGATCATCATGAAGTTCAGCCAAGTCCTCCACCTCAGGGCCATTAAAAATATGTAAAAATCTTAGAATCATTCAATTCAGTAATACTGTATGCCATATGTGTTCGTCCTGTCACGTACAGTTGTTCTGTTCAGATAAATTGCTGTCTCTAGGAGCATAACCTAAATTGTTTTTTCAACTGTAGTTTGCGATCCAAGAAGAAAAGAGACAGAAAAATGAGAGACTGGCGCAGCATCAGAAACATGAAAATCAAATGCGGGACCTTCAGTTGCAGTGTGAAGCAAACATCAGAGAACTGCATCAGCTACAGGTTAAAAATAGATGATAGTAGATAGACGTCCAGTGGGAAGATTCTGCTTTGCCTGGGTCTGTTACTAACCTGAAACATTTTTTTCCTGCATTTTTCCTCACGTGAATTCTTTCAGTTTTGCTTTCAAAGGCCTGCAGTGTACTATCGAACCAGACTCAGAAGCTTGCATTAGTAAGAAATCATTTTATGCCCAAGAAGATCATGAGCTGTAAGCAAATGATCACTCTCAGTATTTTCCAAGTTCCTAGTGCAGTTCTGTGTAGGCAGCATCTCCTTTTAACCTGCTCTTGCTCAAATGTCAATAATCACAACAGCGGTAGGCAGCACCAGGCACTGCCCACGAGACTTTCAAAGTAATACATGGAATTAGATGGTCTTTACAAAGTGCAGGCTGCCATTCATGCTTGAGCTTGTGGAAGGTATTTAGAAGGAATGCTCTCCTTACAGCAAGGAATCTGATGTCAGTTTTGGTATGTTTTTTGTAGAATACTGTATACTAAGGCTAAGGCCTCCTTTTCCATGAAATCTGCTTTTTCCCTGCTTTGAGGACTCGAGGCAGTTTTGAAGTATTCATTGATCACCTGCTGATAACCTTTGCATAGCGAAATCTTTCAGTGGCCAAGGAAGCTAGATTTACTGATTGCTTTTCTTGTCTCCTGCGAATGTAGCCCCTGGCTGTGCTAGTAATACACCTCAGTAAAACCCCAAATACTGTGGGAACCCAGTATGAGAATCTGCTCAAGTAAAATTGAGAAGATTAGGGCTGCTCTGAGCCTCCAACCAAGAGAAGTTGGCCCTTAGCTGCACTCAGGAGTAGCCAAGTGCTTTTCATTTGGGGTTTTTTTTGTTTGCTTGTTTTTTTCGTACCCTGCTTCAGACCCAGTTGGGCCTGCAGCTACAGAAACAAGAAGGTTTTAGGGGCTGCAATTACCAGCTGCTCTTAATACAAAGATTTGATGCAGCCAAATACTTAATTATTAACTTGCCATGCTTCAAAGTTTTCTCTGTAAGTTAAGCAAATGCATGTACAACTTAAAGAACGTGAAGCTGGTGTGTGATTTAATTACCTTTCTCGTTACAGGGCTGTTTCAGTGCAAGCACATCTCTCTCTCTAGACCCTATCTGTTAGGCTCAGCTCCATAGCACTGACAGTTGAAATTCTCAGCTCCTGTGCTGCAAATCCTGCTTCCTTTCTAATGTCATCAATTTTCATAAATTATAGAAACTTTCTTTAGGAAGCAAAGCAGAAATGCTGCATGACCTCAAATAGCTCTATTAGGCTGTAAACTCAGTGCTGACTAATGCTGTCAGCTGCTCCCTTAGTGGCAGTCAACAGTGTGGATTTACAAGTATTTCTTATCTCAATTGGTTCTGATGGAAAGGTCAGCTTTTGATAATGCAACCTCGTACCATACTTCTATCTTGTAATTATGTACGTCAGTATTTACACAGAATAAGCTAATTAAAAAGAATTAGGACAACATATGTCACTGTACCAACATTGAGTTGTCTAATCTGAATTAGTTTTATAAGGATTATCTTTGTCTTGTTTTAAGAATGAAAAATGCCATCTACTGGTTGAGCACGAGACTCAGAAGCTCAAAGAACTAGATGAAGAGCACAGCCAAGAACTGAAGGAATGGAGAGAGAAATTGAGACCAAGAAAAAAGGTAAATTGGAGCAGTCATGAGTCAGAAAAGAAGGAGGTGTGTTAAATCATGCAAATGCAGACCTTACAAGAAATAACGCAGAGGAAAACCAAGCTACTGTACAAGACTGCCACAGTTCACTGTGTAATGAAAGAAGTTGAAATACGTGCAATAAAGAAGGCGTGCGTGTTATCAGGCTCTTACTGTGTTCCTTTTGCAGGGTGTGAGTATGTATTTCCATATAAAACAGCTGAAGCAAATCTGGTTTAGGAATGTATTTCAGCAGCCATTAGGATATTACAGCACCTGGCAGCTCAGTAACAAAGAGAGTGGTTGTGGTAGTTGATTTTTTTTTATTTCAAGCTGGAAAGCACCAGAGTTTCACACAACTTAAAGAATAACCAACAGGCAGATGATGCTGGTTCTTGTGTTGCTGGAACTCGGTAGTTTTGCAGGCTGATAATTGTAGGTGACTTCTTGCAGTGGTGCGTGCAGTTACATCGCATCAGACTGGCAGCAGGGTAACAGGCTTGTTGTGCTTTGCTTTTATTCCTCTGACAATCTGATTTTGTTCTTAGACGCTGGAAGAAGAATTTGCCAGAAAACTGCAGGAACAGGAAGTTTTCTTTAAAATGACTGGAGAATCTGAATGCCTTAACCCTTCCACACAAAGCCGCATTTCCAAATTCTACCCAATCCCCAGCCTTCACTCCACTGGGTCGTAACTCTGGGAACTGCTGCAGGTTTTTCATACTTGGAATTCTTCATCCTCGTCAGCTATCGTGCTCTATCTGCAGTGTGCATTCAAGGACCTGGCACTTTTTGTTTTCAGTGGAGACAATCGGTGTCATGATCACTTTTTTTTTTTTTTTTTTTACTTCTTTGAATGGAAGAAAGGAGGAAAGGAGTTGCTGCATCGTGGTAATGTGACGTCCTTCACATGTTTCAAGAATACGTGTGGGTTTTTTTAATCTCGGTCTCAAAGTTTAAGTTATCTCTGGTTTTGACTTTAAGAAAGTGAGTCTAGAACAAGAATTGTAATATTTCTTATCACAAAAAAACTTCACTTATGTGAATTTTTAAACGGTGTAATATTAGTTCTGCTACTGGTGTTTTTAAGCCTCATTTCTACACGTGAGAATTCCATAACTGAAACTGCCCTGAGGGGCTTAAAATGTTACAGTCTTGAGCAGTGTTCTCAGAGCAAGGACTGAAGCAGATTACTCAGAGCATGCCAATAACCAAAAAAATGAACCCTTGTGCTCACACGATTGGTAACAGTAAAAGCCTTTGCAACTTTTTTAGAAGAGAAACCTCTGGCATAAATTCAACTGAGCTGATCTCCATTGCGCGTTTTGTCCATTAGTTCCATACTGAAATGGGGTGCTAGTTTAATAAAGACAGTGCCTGAAACACTTTGGTATGCTGATCCTGGTGACAGGGTGGTGTTTTGTCATTTGAAAACAAAACAAATACTCCATTGCATTGCTGTTACTGTACAAAACAGAAGATTTCTTGCTGCTACTGCCATTTTTGTTGTAAATCCTCACCCTAAAATATTTTGCACTAAAATATGTAAAGGTGAAAGAAATGCTAACTTTAAAATACCTGGTTTATTAATTTCCTTATTTCCAACCTATTACAGGTGGTTATTTCTACAAATGGAAAACCTGTAGAATGTATTTTTTAGAAAGCAATGTGCAAAATGCACGTGGTCTCTCTAACTGTACCTGCAAAGGGTAGAGCCATCTGTCTGTTCTCACCAAAGCCTGTTTGTTTAAACTCCATCAGAGCATGGAGGTGGGTGGTCATTTTTACAGGTAACCATGGCAGAGTCTTGATTTGATTACAACTGTTAGAGTTGGTTGTTTTGTTGTTGTTGCTTTAGTCGTTTTATTTTATAGAAAGATTTAAGTTAAATATATAGACAAAATTCTTAATGAAGCTGTTTTTTTTTTCTTTTGTGTTGCCACGTATTAACATAGATGGTTTTTATTTTTCAAGTTTATAGAAGTACAGTAAGTTATTTACCTGACTGATCTGCAGTGAAAAAAGTCTGAAATGTTTCTGACATAGCTGGTAGGGAAATAAAAGTGCGTTAGGTCACTTTTCCTGCCCTCCTTTTGGTGGCAGTCATATCGAGACAGTACTGTAAGCTGTACTTTGGTATGCCGTGTGAAATTTGTAAAATAGTATTTCCTTTGTTATTTGAGGCCTAACTTCCTATTCTGTTTGGGCATCAACTGTAACATTTGTTTTGCTAGCTCGCATTAAATGTGAGGCTGGTGAACGTGACATGGTGTTCATTTCATGGGAACAGCACTGATGCATGTGAATGAACTCTTAAGTTAACATAGGATTTGAATCAGATGCAGTAGAAAACTTGGATGCTGAAATCTTTGGATGCTGAAGCTATACTTTCTCAATGAAGACACTTAACAGTTACAGCACAGTATCAACAGTTGGAAAATGCATGTTTTAATTTAAAATCTGTAACTTTTTGATAGCGTAATTACTTTACTAGCTAGCCCTAATTTCTGGCATTATATAAAAGTGTATTGTGTACTGTTGTAAATTCACATACCATATCTCTAGAACGTTATCTATTGCAAAATACACTGTTCTTTAAGTTGTTTCTTCTGTAGGGTGAAATACGTCTCTGGCCTTCACTTTCTAAGCTCCGCTGTCATAAATTGACTTACTAAAATCAGCAGGTAATCTTCATCTCTGTATTTCAGAATTAGTTTGCAGTTTTGTATGCAGTAGGCTCAGTGACTTATCTGGGGAGTAGACGTGGCAAGTAGATCTCCCATTCTGGGTTCTCTCTGCCTTTATCATCATTAAATTCTCAGAGAAAAGTTAATCTTCTTCCATTGCTGGCAGTCTCAGTGATAACTTGTTAACGGTGTAGCAGTTACCTCTGTCTAAATCTTTAATTCGAAGATCCTTTTCACACAAGCTCCTGCAATCTGATCTCAAGTGTAAACTGTCCAAACAAATAACAGTTCTGTGTTGAGGGAGGGACTGACTGTAGTGATTGCTAGGATTTGATGTCTGGTGTGAAAATACATTTGTTCTGGGATAACAGGAGCTAACGTAGGTACTTGCACGCTTGGATTGATAAAGTTGTTGTTGCCAGTATTGTGCAATGAAAAAGGGGAGGTGTATGCTATTATGTCGATGTCAGAAGATCCAGTTCAAGTGAATTTTGTCTCACATAGGCCTGGCAGAGCTCTTCTGACATATAAAATCCAATCTCTCTACTATCATGTCGCATAATCCCTTTAATGACACACTTTTGCTTCACCCACACTTCCATGTCAGACCCATTCTCTCAGACTGCCCCTCTGCTGCCATCTGTCACATGGCAATAAACTGTAATGGAGTAATGGTGGGAAGATTTAACTTCTACTGCCATCCCACCAACGTCCACCTCTGACATCATGAAGCAACATAACATAATAAAACAGGAGGCATTACTCTGAGAGCAGCTCTTGTACATCACCGCTGGGAAAATGAAGAATGGCAATAAATAAAGTGACGCAGTACAGTGGAGTGCAGTGATTGCCCTCTGGCATTTACAATTGATTAAAAAAATAAATTGGCCATCTTCTTGGCAAGCTCGTGGCCTCTGATGGATCCGGACTTCCCAATTTTTCTTCTTCATCGTTACATTAGCTTTCTTGGGATGAGACCTTGTAAATACAGGAGTCGGTGGCTATGCCCCAAAATCAAGCCATGTTTCTGAGAGTACTGACCAAACTCTGACAGCTTTGGGCCCTAGGAGCCTGTTCCAGTGCCTGATGACCCTCTGGTGAGGAAGCATTCCCTGGGACTCAACCTGACTCTTCCCAACACAGAGCTGTGCAGTTTCCTCATTTACTGGAGTTCAGCTGTTCGTGGCATCCTCTAATTCTCTGCCAATGCAGTCCTTAGCATTTGCAATCCTGTCATTTTACTTCATCATCTGTATTTCTGGATCTCAGAAAAACTTCCTTGTGTTGATGTGCTCACACATGTTCCTGTTCCCTGACTTCTAATAGCAGCTTCATATCAGATTCAGAATGATGCCTGGGGAGAATTAACCTTAATTCTCAGACAAGCTGAGGATGCCCTGGCACATTTCTAGTCTTACAAAAGATGAGAACAGGTAAAAGGAAGGAAAAAGAAACTTCATAGCATTTGTCCAGCTAGGAAGGGGACATTGTTTGCAGACCTTTTAGTTCTCTGTCCCCTTCCTCTCACCTCAGTCCTCATCCTTTCTGCAACTTTCTGTGACTGCTGCAGTACTGAAAGGGCATCTGGGGACTCTGGAGAAAGGAGAAGAGCTCTTAAGTAAAATGTGCTTGAAACCACCTATTTCCACTGTGCTGAAAGCAGAAGGGAGGTACTGAGTCCTAAAATGCTCTCATTTTGCAAAATCTCTTCCAGTTTCCATGCTAGGTAGAGCCTCGTTCTTATGGATTATCAGCTTGGCTGAGAATGGTGAAAAGAATAGAAAGAAACCAGAACAAGAGAGCTGCTGCTCTGTCATACCCTCAGTCTCTAAGAAAAACAAGCAGAGTGCTGTTGTGTAATAAAACCTCAAAAGCCAGGGCATCTCCAAGCTCATGTTGTCCCAGAAGTTTGTTGAATGTTTTGTGTTAACAAACCAAGTCATTTTGCCTTACAGGAAGCAACCAAAAATCATGAGCCAGATGAAAAATTGGCAACGGATCTCTGTATTTTAGCTCATGGAAATGAACTTGCAGTAGCAGCCATACAACAGTTTTGGTTGTTGTTTTTTTTTTTGTTGTTCTTGTTTTTAAAATTAACTTGATTTCATGGCTTTCTGTAGAATATTGTAATAATTCTGCTGTAAATACAATAAAAATCACAGTTTGCTGAGAGCGTCTCTTTTCTTTTCAGAAAACTCATATGAACTGAAGTGATCTGTGAGTGAGCAGAACAATTTGTAATTTTTATCAAGTGAGGATAAAAAAAATACTTTAACCTTGTGTGGTTGCGTGGGCCCTGGCTGGAATAGCCCACTGTGGGAGCAGAGATTGAACACAAACCTCATTTTGCCTGACAGCCTGGCTTGCAACTCACAGCATGCTGAGTAGCTCTGGCATTGCTTGAGACACAGGAGCACAGCTGCTGCACTTAAACACGACTTTGAGGGTTTTTTTGTGGTTGTTTTTAAGATAGATTTGAAAGGAAATGTCTCAGCAGAGCCAGGTGAAGAGTATGATTCACCCAGAAGGATACAAGTTTAATGAGCCAACACTGCAAGCTGCTGTATACTCTGAAAACCAACCAGGTTTGTATAGAACCTTGTTCCAAACTCTCCTGAAGACTGGAAACCAGAGATCCCGAGACACAATGCACTGGCTGCTTGGTCACAAACTGGTGATGAGAATGAAGGAAAACTGCCACCATTGGCCACTCAAACCCCACAGCATGTCTGCCCCCAGTCACAGTGACTCTGGTACAGGCTATGCTGTAATACCGATAGGCAAACTTGGAGTACAAAACACACTTTAATTGGGATGTTTACATTAACAAGTTTTTCCTAATGTTCCAAAAATAGAATGCAAAAATGCTTTTTAAAAGTCAACAAATTACATTGAAGAAAAGTGCTTCAGTTCTGTCCCTGTGCATGTCACAGCAGGCCGTGCTGCACAGCACGAGAGGCCCATGCTCCCTGCAGAGTATTTGCATGTGCTGTGCCCTGCGTGCTGCCACAGCCTGCTCTGTAACAGGATTTGGACAAAGGATTCAGGCTGGGGAGCGAGGTTAATACATCCTGAGTGCCAGAGCACTGAACAACTGAGGCGGAAGGGAACCACATTCCAAAATGGGTCGCAGGTGGGATGACAATAAGTGCTGACCCCAGAGATCTGAAAGCACTCCCAGCCCCAGCCAGGACCCTGCTCAGTGCCATCACCACCTGATGCAGCAGGCCCTGCCTCACTACAGCCAGCACAGTGCTGTGCTCAGGAAGCTCAGTCCTGGCACTTCCTGCAGGGCTTTTGGTCTGACTCTTACCACTTGTTTGGTATGGGGAGGACTTTTTTCTTTTTTTTCTGGATATGTGGCTTGTTGTTTAAGACAAGTTTTTATGTAGCTCAAAATAATACAAGACTGGACTGAGAGGGGTAGGAAGCCCTTGTCAGCACAAAACCACAAGCCTGGATAGGCTCAGGGGCCATACATTTGCAACAGGAGGAAATATCCACACTAGAGCAACACTGGACATATGTAAAAGAGCCGTTCAGATCTCAGCAGAAACACTGAACTATCAAGTCTAAGTACTTAGCTGACTGGCAAGGACATTTTAGCAGTAAGACAGTGAAGATCCACACGAAATCTCTTGAGCTGCTAGGGATGGTGCCCGGTGCAGAACTGACTTTGCTCTTCCCTTAAACCCCAACACTTCTTCTTTTCCTTCTGCCACCATACACTTGTTCACCTGGGGACAAGAGAAAGTCGGAGGATTATTTGAAGAATTCATGTAGAGAAAAAACAAGACAAAAAACACTACTCCATAAAACAACCAAGAAAACCAGTCCAAGCTGTGTCACAGCATTTCCCACCAGATGGGCTGATGTCCAGAGAACACTCCAAGCCCTGACCCAGCTCTCCCCAGGGATGGCAGATGTCCGTACCTTTCTCGCCTTTCTCTCCTTTTGGTCCCCTGTGCCCCTGGCGTCCTGGTGGGCCCATCGGCCCCGGGTCACCTGAAGGAATGACAAAAACAAGTTGTCCACAAGTGTGATTGGGATAGGTCAGAGTAAGGAAGAACAAATTAGGCTGCTCGTAAAGATCGTAAAGACCGCCTTCACTACATGGAGGCTCTGACCTTAAGAGCAGCCTGGTTCCAACCATCCCTTTGGCCACAGTGCTGCTTCCTGGGCAGCAAGAAGTTACTGGCATCATAGGCTTGAGAGGGAAAGGATGGCAAGCCTTACCTTTGGGGCCGGGATAACCCCGCTCTCCTTTCTCACCAGGTGGTCCCCGGACAGTACCGTGTGCTGGAGAGGAAAACAGAGCATGAGTGAGTAGGATAAACCACCTGAAAGACTGTGTGTTCACTTAGAGAAGCAGTGAGTCACACTGGAAGGACATTGCTCTAGGTTAAATGGGATTAGACTGAGCAGGAGCAATTTTTTCAAATATTTTCATTCCCAGTAGACCTGGTGCAGGCTGGGATCTCACCTCACCAGTGCTGCTCTGCCACCCAGCCCAAGCATCCTGCCTGTCACCTGTGCTGGAGCAGGTCCCTGCTTAGAGGGAACTTTGAGAGCCATGAGAAAGCTCTCTTTTTCTGCTGTACATGTGCCAGTCCAACCAGCCTAAAATGAGCCCAGGGGTTGCAAGCTCAGGCCATAAGGGTGAATTTTCTACATGTAGTGGGAAAACTTAATGTCCTTCCTAATGATGAGACTACACATCCCCAGCAAAGGAGGAAGAGGGATCTGCCTCTAACTTTGAATCTTGACTGAACTTCTGCAGCACGCAGAAGTGAAAGGATCATTGGCTCCACAAGAGGCTGGAGAGACCTCACATGCATGAGCTAGAAACATCAGGTCAACACGTCACTTACTTCTGAAGAAATCCATGAGGTCCTCAGTGACATTGCCATAGGCTGCAAAGACTCTGCTTATTCCAGGAGGTCCAGGAGGTCCTGGCGGGCCTGGGGGCCCCTGTCCAGTGTAAGACATGAAGTCCTGGAGGATACCCTGGCCTGAAGAAATAAAGACATCATTTGAAAGGAGCTGTTTCTGGATGGTAGGGCAAGAGAGTGTAAGGGAAAACTACAGGGAGCAGGAAGAGTAAGGAAAATGAACTGGGAGTTGTGTGCCAAAACAGGAAGGCTCAGGAAAAAAAAAGCATCACACTCACTTTGTAGGTTCTCTGACACACGTCGAGCCAGCTCACTGTAATCCAAGGATCCAGTAAAGGAGTTGCTATAAGATCTGCCTGGACCTGCTGATCTCCTGTGTGACTCCTCAGCTGTCAGCAGCCCATCAAACGACCCATCGCTGCCCAGGGATGCACCATAAGAGCCATCGTTGCCCATGGAGGCACTGTATGATGACCTGCTGCTGCTCACGGAGCTGCTGTAAGAGCTGCCTGTGCCAAGTGATCCTCCATGGGATCCCTCGGCACCCATGGATCCTCCATGCAACCGTTCAGAAGCCACTGAATCATGATACAATGAAGACATAGACCCAGCCACCAAACCACTATCTCCTTTGGGTCCTGGTGGTCCCCGTGGCCCAGGGGGCCCAGGAGGCCCTGAGATGTAGCTTCGAACTTCATCACCTGCAAAAACACAAGAGGCAATGAGAGGACATCAGGGACACTGGGGTACCAGAGCCCCCAGGCTCCACAGATGTCACGTGGCTACAATCTGAATGAAGACGAGGGTGAAATTCTCCTGACAATCACTGCAGTAACCATTATCCACTGCCATGCATCAGGCAACAGGCACATATATCAACCTGAAACTCTACAGATGGGAAAATTAAAGCCTGACATCCTCCTCTGCCCCCATCTCTCCCACAGTATTGGGCGCCTCACCGCAGAAACCTGCGCAATGATTGCAGAGGGGTGCACTCCTCTCAGGCCAAGCACAGCACCCCTGCTGAACAGCATTCTGTGACCAGCCTCCCAAAAATAGCCCACTCTCTTGCTGTTCAGAGGCTCCCCTGGATGACTTGCCAACATGAGAGCCCAGACCAATGCTGCTCACAACTGGCTTACCATTCCCTCCAAATTTCACATCATCCTTTGCTCTGTAGGAAGATGTTCACCAAAGAGAACACTTTTCCAATAGCAAAGGTCTGCAAATGACCTCACTAACAACTCATTGCTCAGTACAGGTTACTTTTAACTGCACAGTGCTTGTTCCTTTAGGCTCACAACATGGACTTTGGTCTTGCAGTTGAACTGAAAGGAAATCTGCCTACAGAGTGAACTGTGGTCTCTCTACAGCCTGTAAGGTGAGTACTGGGATAAGCAGTAAGCCTGTAGGAATGAAGCGTTGCTCCATCACTTCTTCAGGAGAGGCTGTCTCAGCTGCAGTAGAGCCAGCAGCCCACACAAGACAAAGCATGGCAATGGACATGTGCAGAGGGGGTGGACAGCATTTCCTTACTCTTCAGGTACTGGATCAGCTCACTCCTGAATTCATCACTGTGGGTGATGTCAGCGTAGGACAGGAGGCCAGTTCCTGAGAAGCCTGGTGGTCCCGGAGGGCCAGGAGGGCCAGGTGGGCCCTGCATGCCAGAGATAGAAGAGTATCCAACACCTTGAGAGATAAAGAGAAAAGAATGATTTTGACAGTGAGAGAACAAGGACACTGCATGGTGTAGTGGTTTCAAGCACAACCGGAAAGGGATGGGGGGGGAAAGGCCTCTTTCAACAGGGAGAAGGAAAGTGTCATGATATGGAATACAGATAAAACCAGGACACGTGGCTAGGAATCTTAAAAATGTAAAGGCTCCAACCCCAACTTCCAGCCCTTTCCAGCTGATGTTGATGAGATTTTAAGTGACCTTGTTCCCAGTGAGCAGTCACAGGCCCTAGTAAGCTAAATCTCAGGCCCAGTCCCTCCAGCACCTCCAATCAAAATCTCCCTGCCAGCTGTGAGAAAAGCAGGTGCTTTACTTTGTAGGTAAGCAGAGATGTCCTCCAGAGAGGTGCCAGATGATCCAGGGATTCCTGGGGGTCCTGGGGGCCCTGCAGGCCCAGGGGGTCCGACAAGACCACTGAATTCAGAGTCTGCAAGACACAAGGAAAGAGATGATGTTATCAAAACCACTGCAATCCTGATGAACTTTCCTGACAATATAGATAATGCCAACTAAAACCAAGCACGAGATGCTTTTTTCTCCCCAGTTCCTGGCACACCTCACTTCCTTGAATTGAGATGTCATACATGGAAGTCAGAAGACCCCAAAGAGTGTCAAAGTCCAAATTTAAGCCCACTTTCAAATACGGAACTGCTTTTAAGAGGTGACATAAAAAGCTCTTGTATGCCACCACTCTCCACAAGATCTCAGGATCTGTCTGCAGCCACTCACTGTTTCTACAGGTCCTAGCAGAGCACAGTGCTGCTCCTAAGGCAGAGGTGATCACTGGAGACACATAGAGGGTTATCTGTGGTGACAGCCCAAGGGGAAAGTTCTGCACTTAGCAATGAGTCATTTGCAGATAAGGGATGGTGGCAGTAAAAAGCCCGTAAAAAGATCCTGTAGGTGTGTAGGAACCTGTATCAGGGATCAAGAAGTTGGCTTACTTCTCAGGTATGCTGTCAGTTCACTGTAAGATATGCCTGGTGAACCTGGAGGCCCAGGCGGTCCAGGGAGTCCAATGCTCATACCAGAACCTGCAAAATCAAACATATCCAACAGCATCACGTTATCACAACAGGCTGTGTTGTAGTGTGGACAGACAGGCTGAGGGCCTGCTTGCAGGCAATGCAGGAGAGCCTCCTGCACCAGCCATCCGTGCTAAGAAGCAGAGCTTAAGCCATTTTCTTGTTGGGAGTTAAGGTTTGCCCCTTAATCCAAATACAAAGGTATGCACAGGTATGGCAGGTATCAGGCTTCTTCCTCTAAGCAAGAGCTCAGCATGCTTCATGAACCTCCAACATTAAGCCTGCCAGGACATGCAGCTCATCTGTGGAGCCAGACATATGTGCTGCTTTCCCTGTGCCTGCCTATCTGCAAGTGGCTCTGTTGCAAAATTCTGCATCTTTGGGATTTGATATAATGAAATGTCACTGCTGATAAAATGCAGTTTTTCTGCTTGAGCTGTTGGGGTGCTGCTGTTAAACAGCCTTTTCCTTCTTTCAGAGTCAAAAAGCCAATGCCTATCATCTTTGGAGCAGCTCACTGATGGAATCTGGTCTCCTAGGGTGGTTCAGAGAGACTGAGCATGGTCCAGGCTGCTTCTTCAAGCAGGCAGTTGCCCTATCAGAATTTGACATTTTAGCACTCTTGTAAAGGATGCTGCAGATTCCTTTCTGCCCAATGGTTCTTAAATGCCATATTCATCCCTTTACAGTCGAGAAAATGAAGCACAGAGGTGGAATCTGTTTCACTTTGAAGTTAACTTCTCAGAGTTAAAAAGGGATTGACAGGACTTCTAAGTTGGCTAAGGTGAGGTGACGTCTCTATGATCAGTTTTTAGCAAAGCAAAACTCACTTCTTGTGTCTGTGCATAATATCTTAGATGCAGGACATCTTCATTCTTTTAGAAGTCTATCACAGCCCCTGTGAGGAGGTCTCTGTACTTAGGGATTTGCTCAACCAACATGAGAAGACCTTTCACTAACTGCACGATTTTTTTTGTCAGCTTCCAAAGGAACAAAGAGAAAAGCACACTAATAAAGACAATTACTTGTCAAGTAGCTAATAAACCGTCTGGTCAACTCATCATAATCCAGTGACAGAGACATTCCATCTACTCCTGGTCCAGGAGGTCCTGGTGGGCCCCGAGGTCCAACTAGATACTGACGAATTTCTTCTCCTGCAAATAGAAGAGATATTTTAAGAATATCCAGCTGCTTAAAAAAAAGTCAAGTGTGAGGAGTTCCCAGCCTGTGAGCTGAGACCCAGCACACTAGAGAAATCACCAGATTCTATACATGCAAAGCTCCCTTAACCTTGCACCTCCCTTTCTGAGTGTCCTCTGCCCTCCATATGGTAGAAACCCACAACTGCAACGCGTGTAGGAAAGAAGATAGAGCTGGGTATGCTGCCCATCTTAAAAACAAAGACATAGTAAGGCTTTGGGGTGGGCAAAAAGAGATGGGGAACCTTAAGGGACTGGGTAAGTGGGAAAACGAAACCCCAGGCTTTAGTGGGAGACTGGGGAAAACCACTGGGAATTCCTTTAGAGGAGGGATGTAGACAGATGCCACCTAGAGAGTCAAGGAGAGTAGGAAACTGTGGTTATAGCAGTGGGTACAAAAAGCAAACCAAGTGAACAAGTATAACTTTTGGAAAGCATGCAAACTCAACAGTATAAGACACGTAAATTTGTCTCCAGAGGACATGGAAGGAGACATTGCAGTTCACTGTACAGCACCTATGGCAGGCCTTTGCCCTCCAAGGCAGCTGCTGGTAATCATAATGGGAGCCAGGAGACAAGAAGGAAAGGCAACTTTGGGATGCTTTACCCACATCTCCACATTTCTTTTCACAGTCACTTACTCTGCAGCAGGTTCAAAAGTTCTTGGTACAAAACAGATGTAGTTGATACTGAACTGGCAAATGACTGATAATGATCTGAAGAGCCTGGGGGAATGAAAAGGTTTTATGTTAGGCAAGACATAGACATAGACATGTTAGACAGAGGGTGAAGAGGGGTAGAGGAGGAACAGAGGAAAGCTGAATTAATCCAGTTTAGCTAGTAAAATGGGTTTCCCATGCAGGACAACACAAATCAGTTGCAGTTTCACATAGCATGGTCATTTCCACAGCAGTGTGGTTTCTGCTCCAAGATTCTAAACTGCTTCCAAAAGCACTGGGAATTTCATCTACTTTAGGAGGGCTCCGAGAAGATAAGATAGCCCTAAAAATCTGACACCACATATAAAATCAAATACAGACACTTGTGCCTGGGACATGGGGACATTAAAGATTCTAACAGCTAACATTTAATATGAGACTACTTAAACAGCAACTATTAGTTAATCTAAAGGTTCAGAGGTCGCTTCAGCTGTGTGAAGTCCTGGGCCAAGATGTGCAAAAGACAGGCCTGAGGAGCTGCACCTTAGAGAGTGTTGTCTGTCCTCATGTCCTTAGCAGAGAGTGTGACCTGATACTCACAGAGCTTACCAGCACAGGAAAATGATGCTTACTTGTCATATAGCTCATAACACGGGTAGCCAGCTCTGCAAAATCAAAACTCTTCCCATCTGCAGTGGTGAGGATTCCAGGTGGGCCTGGAGGGCCTGGAGGACCTTGGGCACCAGTCAAATAATGCCTTACGTTATCACCTAGGAAGGAAGCCCAAGATATGCCCATGTCACTAGGTGAAAATGATGGCCAGATACACAACCACTAAATTCCCTTTTTTGTTTTATTTTTGGGGGGGAGGGGAAGGGGTTGGGGGTGAAAAATCAAGGCCAATGAAAGAGAGTTCTGCAGAGGCTACAGTAGGCAACGGCACTCCACATTATTCAACAAAAATAAAGCCAGAGCAGTAGGGCTGCTGCTTCTAACAGGAGAGTGACAAGGGGCTCAGGGAACAAAAGGAAGACAGGCATGCATCAGCTGACCTGTGCAAATCCTGGTTATACTCACTTTTCAGGTAATCAGTGACATAATGCTGAATCTCTTGAGAGGAACTTCCACCTGGGCCAGGAGGACCTGGTGGCCCAGGAGGCCCCGGGGGTCCCTGGATTTGTCTGGATCCACCTACAGAAAATATTGCAAGGAAAGTTTTTGGCATGTCTGCATTAGACCAAGAAACGCTAATGGATGCTTGCAGCGAACCCTTCCCTCTTCTGGGAAGAGTTTTGGGAATGAACTATAGAGTCCTTCTATCTCCAAACATAGTTTAAACATGGACTATTAAGCAGTCTAACACTTTCATTTCATTTGGCATGTTATCATTCAGCCTACCCAACTTTGCAGGGCTGAGCCCAGAAACCTCCCTGGCTTCAGACAGATAGACAGTGCACTCAGTTTGTGCACTAAATGCAATGCTCTGCAGAAGCATGGATAGAGATCCAAAAAGCACTCAAACTCTTTAGGTTAACCCCACTACTCCTAATCCCATTTGGCTCGTGGAAAACCAGCTTAAGGACCTCTTATTGGCCTCCACAGCAAGGTGTAAAGTGGGCCCTGCATGACTCCTGTCACCACAGCGTGGAGACACCTCACGTTCTTTAAGGTTTTGTACACAAATCCAATCAGCATTAAACTGACATCCACATTTTCATAAAACTCAAAGGAATTTTTTGTAAATCTCCACCAGCAATGCCAGCATTTCCTGATAGAGCAATGATAGCCTCTCACCTCGAGATGTTCCTGGGATGCCAGGAGCGCCTGGGACACCTGCATCACCTGGATACCAGAGTGAGAGAGACAGACAATTATTTGTAAGCGTCACTGCATCCTCTAGACCTGGTCTGTAAAATAGCTAAGCTATGTGTCACCAGACAGGCAACCACCTAGTCCTTGCAATGACTAAATTGGATGAACAGCTTGTTTGGGAAAAGCAGAAGAGGCCACAGCAGCCACCCAGAGCCATGTTCCTGAAGAAACTCATTTGCCATGCTTCTGTTGTGCCTGAAAAGGCAAGGGTGGGAATAGCTCTAATTCTCTAGAGACTAGGTTGCTCCATCCTTCAGTTTTAACCAGACATGGCTGTGTGAAGCCACTAACACAGAAAGAAGCTAGATTTTAACTTCACCTTTAGGTCCTGGTGGGCCTGGTGGGCCTGGAGGTCCCTGCATGGTGACTGTACCACCTGTCAATTGCAAAGGAGAGTCAGAAATTCAAAGGTATAAACCGTGTGAACAAAATTCTGGCTCCACCAAAACCGAGTCAGATTTTGCCTCTGGCTTCAGCTTATGGACAATGCATTCAAATGAGGAAAAAGGGTACAGACTGACCGTGGGAAGAGAATCCTGGGAGGCCAGGTTCACCTGGTTCACCTGCATGGGACACAGAAAAAGAAGAGGTGTCATATACAAAACTACACTGCACCTCAACAACAAGCCCTGGAAGCCTCCTTACCTGTGAATCCTCGTGGACCTCGTTCACCTGTGAACATGGAAGCAGAGGCGCATTGTTAGCTTTTTTTTGGCTTTGATTTCCTACAATATCTCAGCCCACACTGCAGAATACTCTCATGGCTTTCAATTTACAAGGCAGAGTGGGTAAAGGGAGCAGATCCCACTTTTTCCTGCCAGGCGAGAGCTGAGCTAAGTTTAACAGGGACACCTCCTTACACTGACTTACCAACTCCATGTTGTATTTAAAAAAAGATTGTTCCCCACTGATTCCCCCTTTAATGGCAAATCTGACATGACACAAAGTTGGGATCTGAAGAGAACAACTGCCTTGAAACCAGCAATATAGGCTAACAAATTTCTTTGAAAATGACTTTTTTTTTTTGTGGAAGCAGACAGGAGTCCTACTTAGTGATCATTCTTATAGCCACAGAAAGGCAGGAGAGTTTCTGCCTCCAAGTGCTTCCTTCCTTCTTTTCAGTCTGTGTTGCTATCACCCACCCAGTATCTTGGTAAGGCAGTGGGACTCACCTTGGTCTCCCTTTGGGCCTGGTGGACCTGGTGGACCGGGTGGGCCAGAGACAAATGTTTCTGTAAGTAAAACAAACACATTTCTTTATGACAGCCAACAAGACACGATACAAGTTTCCTTTGGCTCCATCTTTATATAACCAAGGACAGACCAAAACAAACAGGACATTCTCAGGGCACAAGGGAGCGAATGAACCTGAAGGGCCTACCTGAGGTGGACACTGAAGATCCTGGTCTCCCTGGTGGGCCTGAAGGTCCTGGCAATCCTATGCAAGAGAGACACAAATAGATTTCAGGAAGAAAAAACTTCAGTAACATGAGTAAATATATCAGAACTGCTCCACCTCCAGCCATGGACATAACTCAAATATTTCCAGGTACAGGATAGCATCATTGTTTTTTCCATGCATACCTATCCATCCTTGTTATTTTTTTTTTTCCATTATCATCTGCTATCACCAAATGTAGGACAGAGAAATGTGTTTCTTTGTGGTGCAGTGTGTCTATCCCAGATGGCCTCTGTTTCACTGACAGGGAAAGTTCATAGCCTCACCCTTTGCTACTGACTAGAGAGCAAGGAATGGGGTTGTGCTCCTATCTCATGCCTTCCTGCAGTATTCTCTTCTGGCTTTGTAAGGTAAAATTACCATTTTGCTACAGGTAGTGGTGTAAGGATGTGTTCCTTGTGATCAGTGCTGCTACATCTGTCTCCAGATGGAAGTTAAGGCCATACAAGAATTAAATACAAAATTATTTCGTTGTGTTCTATGGGGATACGAGCACACTGAGCATCTTCCCTTTATGATTCACTAGTCTGTCTAGCAAATGGTGTCAAAAGCAAATCTCATCCCTTGGGCAGCATCTTACTGCTGTGAAACTGCATTAGTAAGAACCCATCACTGTGGGAGATTCCACTTCCAGTATAGTCAGTCCTAACAATTTCCAACGTGTCCAAGATCATTACGTGACATTCTGCAAAGCACAGGACAGAGGCACTGAAAAAACCACCCACTTTCCAAGGTTGTTTCAGAGAAACAAGCTCTTACCAGGGGGACCACGAGGCCCAGGAAGTCCCTGCACAGATTCACCTGACAATGAAATAAACATGATTGTTATAGGGTATTTACAGAGCCAAATGCACAGCCCAGAAGTGCACTGAGGTGGTGGTGTGTCCCTGCTTACACACTGATCTCCACTATATTACATACCTGGTGGTCCAGGGGGACCTGGTGGTCCTGCTCGCCCTTGTATATCTCCCAACACTGTGCAAGTGAAACACAAAAAAAGGAAAAATTGTTGCTGTGAAGCTAATGCTGTTATGGAGACAGTTGTGTTGCTGATAGAAGTTCTCACAGTCAACAGAGGACTCAGGTAGGACCTGGATGACCTAAGCCAAAGTTGAGGCAGAGATGGGAAAGGAGGGATGTTTGGTTACCAGCACGGGGTTTGGGACAGAAAGCAAAATACAGCACTGAGCAGTCTGGAAGCATATTGAAAAAAACGGGAGGTAATCTCTCTAAAGAGCAACAGGTGCTGGGGGAGTGAGCAAAAAACTCAGACTCAGAGGGTAGAGAAAGAAAGAAAGACCTTTCAAGGAGAGGAGAAAGGAGACTATGGCACAGCTATAATTTAACAAGTATCTGCACCATGTTGTCTTTATTGGAAATGGATCTTTGCCTTTTAGTGGAGGCACAAACTTAAAGCTCAGTGACGCAGAGGTCCAAAACTGCATGAGGGATGGGGTGGTATGGAAGCACAGTCTGGGATTTATATGACCTCATTCTGGTGCACAAAGATGTCATTTGGCAAGTACCATTTATGGCTTTATGCCCTTCTTTGCCCTGCCTGTTTTGCACACTTACAGAGGTCCTAGACCCTAGGAATACTGATGTGCATCACATATCTAGAACTGCACAGAGCAAGCTGGCACTTTGCTCAGGACACTGCTAAATCATTCTATTCTGCTTTACTAATTACCATATTGATATAGCATTTGTTCTCCTGTGAATTCACCCTCTAACTTGCTGAGATATTCTTATTTCCTTCCTTCCCTGTTCTTCAGATTAACACGCTCTTTTAAACTGGTTCTCCACTTATAGATGGCTCTATGTTCATCCAACACAGGGAACTGCCCTACGCAAACACGGTGACCAAAAGGCTAAACTGAGGCCCCACTGATTTTCTATTTGCGTCCTGGGCCTGGAACCATCTAGTTAGTTTTGAAAGTACTTTAGGATGCACAGATGAGAAGCAGGGCAGAAGAGGAGGTATCTGTCCCACCATGATAGCATTCCACCACCAAACACATGCACACACACTTGTCCTACAGCCTGCTGAGGGGAATGAGGCAGATGCACCTCCTGTTAGCTGTAAGCAGGCCCCAAGGTCTCCAGCACCTGTCCAAAAAAAAGGAGTAGAACACCAGGCTTACTTACTCTGAGATGCCAGTGACGAGACTTCTGTCCTGATAGTTTCTATCACAGCTTCACCTGCAGATCCCTTCTCACCCCGTGGACCTTTTACAGGAGAAGAGGAGAAAGCAAATTAGTTAACAGAGGCTGACACTTTGTATCCACTCCTCCTCCCCCTGACAGTGGGTTCAAACTTTGCTTGTGTGAACTGGGAGCCTGAATTCAGTGCCCGAGTCTGAGGGACACTGGACTCAAATGTGGAAATGACTTTACAATTTGCTCTAACAGGATCATAGAAAAATAGCTAAGAGCTCTTAGGAAAGTCAGCTCTGCTCAGGCCTTTCCAAACAGATGTCTACCTAATTGACAGTGATTTCAATGACATTATTATTAGCAATTTCGCTCTAGTTTGTCCTTGCACTTCTCAAAACAACAGGAAGCATCCAGCCAAGCTATATCCCCTACTACAGGAACGTAACTGCAGCTGAGAAGTACAATAGAAATGCCAGCTTCCAGAAAAAAATAACAAGAGGAAAAGAAAACCAAACATTTTCAGTTTTCACATCACACTGGTTTTCTTACTATTCCCCCCTTCCTCTAGAAATGGAGAAAGAGAGGAAAAAAAAAAAAAAAAAGAAAAGAAAAAAAAAAAAAAAAAAGGAAGAATGGAAATTCTTCAAAAGATTAATTAAGCCCAATAATGCAGGAAAATGAACTGAAAGGAAGAAATCTGCAAACAAAAGGGAGTGAGATTGTGCCAAGGGCTTAGAGACTAGAAACAAAAGAAAACTGGTGAATTCCATTTCCAAAAGGAGCAGAATCAGAGCTGATAGAGAACAGTACCTTGTTGTCCAGGGAGACCAGCTGGCCCAATAGGACCTGGTTTAAAAAAAAAAAAAAAAAAAAAATTGTATGAGGTTTTCCTGGCTGTATTTTCTATTAGCAGAAGAGAATCAATAGGTCTTTTATAAGAACAGAAAAGATAATGAATTTGTTTGCTCAATTAATAGAATTGCTATGGGGATATGAACTCATCAGTGTCTCATCTTGTATGACTTGAAGCTCTGGTAAAGAGGCTTATTACCCATCCTCTGGCCATTGATGTGCTCAGTGCCCCTTGGACTGGGGACATTACCAGAATAGCACTGACCACAAAAGAAATGCAGCAGATTGAACCCTCCTCTTGCACTGTCTGCTGCAAAGTCTTGATCTACCAAACCAGCTCCAGGATTAGCTCCAACTATACAGCTGGGAGAGGCACGCAATGCTATGAAAATCAAAGCCCAGTGGGATTTCTGTTGTCTTGAGATCAAAGGTAAGACTGGAAAACACATACTGACTTCAATTCTAATGCAAGGAAAGAAATCAGACATAAGTTTGTTTTCCTGAGAAGCAATAAAGTTTGCATTGAGTTGCTGAATTTGACCTCTCTCTAGCTGGTACTCATCAGATCAAGAAAAAACAACAGGGTTCCCTGTTTTTTCATCTTTCAGCCCTCCCTTAGTCCCACTGCCTTGTAACTGTAACTCATTTCTCCCCCGGGGCCACTGCCTCCCTGACTCTGCCTGAGATACTGGGCTTTCTGCAGGGAAGAGTGAGAACCATGAATATCTCGACTGCTTGAACAATCTTGCCTCCCAGACAGGGTAGCACAGAAGAGACAACCAACATTACTTATTAAATTAAAAACTGGATACACAGCAATGCAAGGTGCCTGCAAGAAAAAACTCTGCAGAGGAGCAGCTTTCTTACCTGGAACACCAGGAGGTCCAGTGGGGCCCATTGGTCCTGGAGGACCTGGTGGGCCTGGCAGAGCAATAGTTGATGAACCCTCTGAAACACAAACACAGGCACTTGTACACCTACAAATACACACACGCTGCAAACAAATCTGTTCTCAAGGAATGATTTGACAATCTGTAGCATATGTATTCTCCCAACACTGAGAGCTGCCAGTACGGGTCTGGCACACAGTCAAGATTAATTTGGAGGGGATAATAAAAAAAACAGAAAATTGTCCACAAGTGGAAGAGTTTGAACTCTCACAGCAATACATACCAGCACTTATGACTTTGCCTGGAGATCCAGGTTCTCCTAAGAAAAGAAAGTGATAAATATGAAGTCCATTTCTGGGAAAGATCTGTCACTAGCTCAATTATATTGTCTTACCTCTCTTATTAAACATGTGATTTCTATTCTCTTTGCCCTTGATCTCTCATCTAAGAAATCGTATTATTAGAAGGTCATGGAGGAAGCAAAAGAGCCTGCTTAATCCAGAGATCATTCAGATTCTCTCTGATCTTTCCAAGCACCATATCTGCCAGAATTGACAACGGGCCTAGAGTTAGCAGAGCCAGGTGCACAACTTCCTTTGCAGTTACCAGACATCATACTTATACATCCAGGGTAGAACGGATTTTGCTAAGGTTTTGTCTTCCAGAGCTATGCTGGGTGCCTCAGCAGACATCCTGCATGCCATGTTTGGTCAGGGAGGTTCTGCTATTGCTTGTTCCGCAAACCTTCCTTTCCTAAAGCCACTAGATGCCACTGTTGATTCAGAGACTGGTCAGCAGAACAGATAATCCTCTTTAAAATTTAGAGCACAGAAAGAAAACAAATATTAAGGAAGAAACAAAACTCACCTTTAGCCCCTGGTCTGCCTGGGTTGCCTGGAAGTCCTAAAATTAGGAAGAAGAACAATTTAAAATAATTAGTAGAAAAGTTGTTTGTTTGGTTTTATTCATATACTCCAGTGAGCTTCACTAATAGATTTATAGAAGGCATTTCCTACTGCAGAACCTGGCTTTCAGCATTTATAAGCAGGTTGTGACTACTTCACAAGGTGGAGGAATTCATGGTGGACTGAGCCAAGAGTGTCCTTGGGCAGAAGTAGGGGCTTCCCATCTTTCACTGCTTCCTAGGTTTGCCTGTAACTTCTCACAGATACTGCTCCCTTTTCAGAGGCTCCTGGATAAATTCCCTGGTGATTTGGCCTTCTCCACACTATTCTGCCTGTGGAACATCACATCCTTTTTTCCATCTCTACTACAACCCTCCCTCTCCCCTCTGTTTCTGCTGCTAATTACAAGGACTTTTCAGTGATACACAAGAAACTAAACACATGCTCCAAGGCTCTGCATTCCTCAAAACTTATGCAAAATCTATCTCAAAACCAAGGGAGATGCAGAAACTTGGGATATTACTTTGGAAGCCCTGAGTTGTAGAGGGAAAATTAGAACTTTTTTGTTTTGAGTCCATACCAAAAGTGCATCACTGACAAAAAACTGGAACATGGTGAGAAAACCTACCTGGTGGTCCCTGGGGTCCTGTGAGACCTAGGTGGGAAAAAAAGGCAAAAAAATCAAAGATTTTAAAACAATTTTTCAAACAAACTTTGGGCAGGAGGAAGAAAAGGCAAGATTACATTTGCTTAAAATCACAGCACACTAGTGGTGCAAGTCAGCTTAGCACCTGGTATATAAACTGAATGTTGGCTTCTAGCAGCTGAAACTCTTGTTTGCAGTGTGCACAATCCTGAGATCACAAATGGTCTGGGATTCCCTTTGTATTTTATTTTCATTGCTTTCTTACACTACAGAGGTCCTCTGCCAGCATTAACTTCAAAATAAGACCAGAAATCTTTGACAGAAGTGGATTCCTGACCAAGAAAACATTGTTTTTGTCCTCTGTGTGCTTTTACCTGGCTCTCCTGCATCTCCAGAAGGACCTGGAGGGCCTCGGGCTCCTGGCATTCCCATGAGACCTGGTTCACCTAGGAATATAATCATGTTAGTGACCTGTAATTTGCTGATTTATAATCATCCAATTCATTCAAACTTCATCACCAGGCATCCTGCAGCATTCTATCTATTGTATCCTCACGGCCAAGTGGATAGTTTCAGCATCATGTACTTGGAGATGAACAGAAAAGAGCCGTGGAGTGAGAATAATTCTATCAGATTTACAGCCAGCTCCATTATATGTTATATTTCCATGCTTACAAGGTTGACTTTATACAGTTTTTCCGAGACGTCGAGACATATCCCACAGCATAAATCTACTGCCATCTTCTTCCACTCCTTTTACAAACTAGCCACCAGCCACATCAGAAGTATTTGCTCTTCTCTCTTACCTTTTTCACCTGGCTGTCCATCACGGCCAGCTTGTCCTGTTCAAAGAAAACAGATTGTTAGGGACTGGTGTAATAGTACCACAGTTGCCTGTCCTCCTACTATGCAGAGTACAGCCTTAAACACAATAAATCTCCTTGCATTTGAATAAAACCTTAGCTGTAGTTACTGAAGATCCTGAAAAAGTTCACTTGAAAGTGTAAGGACAACTTTTTGAGCATACCAATGAATTTTAGCTATTTAGAGAGAAGATTGGTGATCACTATCAAGGATTCCACTCCCAAGTTCTTCCCTCGTTTGGACTCATAAAAACAGATGCTTAGTAGAAATTACGGTGGCCAAAAACCCAACTATTTTCTGTTACGCACCTGCAGGTCCTTTAGCTCCTGGCTCTCCTGGAGGACCAGGTATGCCTCTTGAGCCTTGTTCACCTGTAATTAGATGACATAAAAATGAATCAAATCTTGGTGAAGATATAATCTATGACTGTCAGTAATACTTGGTGTTTTGCAATTGAAAAAAGCACTGATAGGATGTTCAAAGTTTATGAATCATGACTTTCTCTGGGCATTAGAAATGCTCAAGGGAAGTGAATGCACAGCACATGAGCGATTTCCACCCACCAAAAATAAGATTGCTATCAAGGATAGGATCTATTTGATGAGAACCTGGGTACAAAAATAAAACTCCTATAACCAATAACATCTTTATAATTTTTCAGAAAGCTAACTAGCATTTTCTGGACTAGATATATTTTTTAAAATTAAAACAAAGCACACATACATTTTACAAGCTGATACTTCAAGAATACAATCTACTGACCTGTCATTCCACGAGCTCCTTTCTCACCCTGATCACCTGCAGTACACAAAAAGGAAGAATTCTGTGAGATTGCTTCATCGTGAAATGTTTCCATCAGAGAACAAGTCTGCTCTCTGACCAGAGCACAAAACAAGACGACAAAGAAGAATACAGCTAACTTCTATGAACAATATCCATATCTGAAGGAACCTAAATAAGAGTCAAAAGATTTAATTGATTGATATACCTTTAGGTCCTGGGGATCCAGTAGCTCCTTTCTCACCTGCAAGATACATGGATAGGGTAGTAACAAGTCAGAAGGGAAGGGAATTTCAAGTACCAAGGAAATTCACAGGGAAATACAGGAACTCCGTATCCGAGAAACTCAAACTGCAACTTCCTTTCCTTCATTATAGCTCCATCCATCATTATAGCACCCAGACCTCATTCAATCCTCATTCAGACTTTTCTATTACCTGTCTCTTCTGTTTCTCAATATTTGCTTGTAATCATGAAGTCTGATACTTTTCCCCTTTCCTTCCCCTTACGTTTTTCTCTGCCTCTTACATCTCAGTGTTCCATGCTCATGTCAAGTCTGTTGCTCAGAGTACTGGAGAGGAACATCAGCTAGTACCACTGTCACAGCACAGAGGAAGGGAAGTTTACCTTTAGCACCTGGGAGACCTGCTTCTCCTCTAAATCCTTGAAGGCCAGGAGGACCTGAAGAAAAATGAGGTGAGGGAGTTAATTCATCCCACTCAACACTACGGAACACAAACTGTGAGAAGCTATTGCTCCTTTTCTCTCTACTCTGCAAGATGCCATAGCAAATAAAGGCAGCACTCACCTGGAGGTCCTTGAGGGCCTGGAGAACCCATTGGACCTATGAATAAGGAATAAGAATTTTCTTTCAGTAACACCACAATCAGAAAATGAACAAACCTCTTCAGGTTTGCTCAACAGCATTCACAATCAAGTAGGTGTTTAGAAGATCAGAATGTCCCTAGACCCTAGAATTGGCATTCTGGCCTCTTAAAAATCAGGATATTGAATCTATAAGCTTAATTCTTATAACACATACAAAATGTTTTTCCTTAAAGTAAGGAAAAGAGATTAAAACCTTCTATCTTTGCTGGGATGTTGGTGTCTATGCTTCAGGTACGATTAATTCTTTTGATCCCAGTGACATGGACTGTAAAGCTGTAATGCCATTAACAGCCCATTAGGGATATGGAATTTATTATTTCTAAAAACAGAATAAAAACTGCTGGAAACATAACACATCTTAGAGATGGATGTTTCGAGAAACCTCTCTGCTGACCCCCCACCCTCCCTAAAAATCTCCAGGAGTTTATTGCTCTAAACATTGTGTGCATTTACAAAAGTCAATTTTAGTTAAAATGAGGACTACTGAGCCACTTTTCTGATTACTGCAGTGCAACACAAATGAAGTAAGAATTTTAGAGTGTTCATTTCCTCCTCACAGAACACCTGGTCAATCTGTTAGGCTCTCTCTGTCCATCTTGATATTTACCTTTAAGGCCAGCAGAACCTGGGGGACCAGGTGGCCCAGGAAGACCTGCAGCACCTGCAGAATAAGAACATAAATAGATTCCATAGAATACAACTGTGATATCACTTTTCCATCCCCCTATCTTCCACTATTCTCTGTTCCGGTAAGAGTCACGAATAATCTTCAGGGTAATCTGCTGGTCAGTCAAAAACACACTGTATGTAAACATGCGCTGTACAAGAAAAAAATCCCATCTCACTGGACTTCAGGATGAGCAAGATACATTTCCAAGCTTTGGGAAGATGATGACCTTGATACTAAGTGGTTCTCAGACTTGACTGTGAAATGCAATAAAACAAAGAAGAGCCTTATTTGTCTTTTGCAAGCTTGACACAAAAACCCTTTAGGACAGATTTGTCCATTCTGGGAAACGTCTAAAAATGAAAATTAGATTTGAATGATCAAAATCAAATTCATGAAGTAACTGAAAACTCAGGACTGAACTCCACCTTTTGTCTATCTCTGCTTTATCAAAAAAACTGGAAACCTAGTTCCTACCTCTATCTCCTTTTTCTCCAAATCCAGGTGGTCCAGGCTCTCCTCGAGGCCCTGGTAGCCCTTCTCGACCTCTTTGTCCCATGGGACCTTCCATGCCAGGATCACCTATAGAAAACAAAAGCCTTGTTAGAATAGTTGTCTTTACAGTTGGCACTGGGCAAGCAAGATCCATGCCTACTTCCATGGTGAAAGGCAATGATCACAGCAAGCTGATGTCTGTAATTCCCAAGTCAACTATAAATCTGCTGTGAGAGACTCAGTATTGATAGATATGCTTACCCATGCTGCCCTTCTGTCCTTTTGGTCCTTCTGGTCCTTGGTGCCCCGCTGGACCAGGAATGCCTGGAAAGAAAAACACAAAAAAATGTTCACAATCCTTATCTGTGTATTGTGAATTAATAACCTGCAAATCAGTGTAACAACCTGAACCCCTAAGGGACTCAGCAGCTGGTGAAGGATATACTACTTGCAATGTGGGCACTCGAACAGGGATCTCTTTAGAAGAACACAATACATATTAGAGCACAAGAACACTGTGCCAAGTATTCACATAGATGTGGAACTCTTTCAAAGGTAGCCTGGGATCTTCACACTCACAAATTAGACCTGTTCAACAACACGGAAGTCAGGCTGAGGCTTTGCTTATAACCAAATATCTGTAGTTCAGCATCAAGGTATTAATCAAGGGACTAAATCTACTCACTAAGTACTGACTCTTCAGAAAATCATGCTGAGCTAGATTTCTAGTGCAAAACTCGTTCTTGTCAATGGTAATGTCACTAAGAGCTCATCCCTCAAAGGGGACTTGTACTATTGCTCACCTGGGACACCGGGAAGCCCTCGATCCCCTACAGGAAGAAAGAAATAGAAAGCCAGTTAGGAAAAGGTTTTCACTGTTTCTCACACTGACTAATCCTCACCCCCATGTAAAAAGGAATTTATGTTCTTGTTGTGTTTAGAGGTTCTGCCTTCCCAGCAATGCCAGACTGCATCTTTCGTATTTATGCAATAGATTAAATTATTCACGTCGCATGAAATCCTCTCAAGCACTCTGTGATTAAGCCAGGTATGGTTTCATTTCAGGAATGACTGTCAACCAGGTAAAGGAAGTTCCAAGATTCAAAGTGACAATTGATCTCTCTCCTGCTGTGACCTCTAAAACTGCCTTTGCCAGGAAAAATGAAGATAATCACAAGAATATCTGAAACATCAAATGCATCAGTTTCCCTGTCTAACTTCAGAAGTAACAAACAATCATATAGGCTATACACATATGCCAGGCCCTACGGCAGGCTGCCACAGAACCTGAGACAGCAAGAAACTCCAGACTCACCTTTGGGACCTTGCAATCCCATGTCACCTGAGAAAAAGGGAAAATAAAATAAAATCAGGAGAAATCCTGGAGGTATTTCTCATTCTGTTGTTGTTTTTCTAGTTGTTCTCTAGCCTTCAATAAAACACGAACAAGTTTTAGATGAACAAGGACACTTCACAACGGCACAATGCAGGACCAGGCCCATCACAGTAGTGACATATAGGATCCAGCCTTTCAACATTCTATAATGCATTGTGGGATTGGATTTTCTCTATTAATTCTGCATGAAACAGGTCCCCCCACAGTTTAAATGGCAAACCAGCTTCATGTTCTGTAAGTATAAACCAGTGCCAATTTTCTCACTGCCAACTTTCCCTAGCCCTAGTGGCAACATCCATTCCAAACTTGAACATTGCCATAACCAAGGAATAGGACAAAGGAAGAGATAGACTGTAAGGCTATACCTTTCATACCAGGTTCTCCTCTCTCCCCTCGGAAGTAGCCTGCAACAGGAAATGAAGGTGTTGTTAGACTGCATTACACAAGAAAATAGCTAATTGCTTTGCATACAAAGATCCCTCTAACTGGATTTTGAGGCTGCAGATAGCACAGGCTGGAAAACACAATGGGAGTTTCCTTGAGAAGTTTGCTCTTTGCCAGCCCTTGAACTGCTTGGAGTTACATAAAACTTCTGAAGCTGGAAAAGCATAGACTCCTCACTTCTTAGCCTGCTTTTATCAAAACAAAAGTAAATAATATTTCCCTTACAACTAAAAGTAGCACAATAAGCTTTAGATTCAATTTTACGTGCAGTTCTTTCAAAATGGAAAACTCACTTGCTTCAGCAAACAACACATTCTGGTGCAGGATGGCATGCCCACAGTTTCCTTTTTCCACATCCTGCTAGCTTTGATGGATGCAGCACTAGCGTCAGTGGCAGCATCCTGTGTCCCAGCAAAACTTATCTGTGAGGACAGGTGAGGGCTCTGCTTTTGAGAAATTGCATTGCAATCCAGAGGTCATCTTTAGGCCCTCAGAAAATAAAACCCATTCGTTTCCCTTTCAATAATCTGGTTCAATGCATCACAGGTATTTACTCTGCTCACCTCGTTCTATTTCCTTATTCAGTCTGCTCTTCACCATCAACCAAACTGATTCTTCATTTTCAAAAGGGAAGGTTGAAGATGGTGCCGCACCATGAAGAAAATCCACTTTAGAAACGTCTTTTTCTAAATACGGATTCCCTTGGTTAACTGTCAGGAAGCTGTGATTTATTTTTTCCAGGTTGTCCACACGAGATCTCAGCTTTCTCACTTCTTCCGCTGGAAGGTTAAAGTAAAACAGTGAAAATGTTGATGCAGGCATGTGACTGAAATACTAATTTCTAACAGCGGTGACAAGGCATCGCTGTGACAGCTATGGACAATGAATTTAGCAGGATTATTTTTGCAGCTCTTTTTTTAGCAGGGAAATCTGGAGTTTCAATGACAGCTTTGGAATGTGTTAGTCTCTGAAGAGAAGACATCTCAGGAGTTTCCCTACCCTCCTCTCCCCAGAACTATATAATCTCTTATAGAAGGTTTATGTTCCTTATTCATTCTTTCTGTCCATTTTTAATATTTTGGTGGTGGTCACAATTCTGAGTACTGAATGTGCTCCTCTGGTAGCGAGTTACAATTCACTTGGCTTCTTTCTGCCCCATAGAAAGTTTTGTTCCTCCATGTAAAACTCGATCCTGCCAGCAGAAGGAAGACCCTATCTCTGTATCTTACCCTTCTCTCACCTTAGCAGCAATCATTCTCATAGACAGGGATACATAGAGGTGGGATTCTGTTCAGTCTCAAATTTAAATACACAGAGGCCAGTGATCCAGGCCAGTTTTAGTAGTCATTTCTTACCCAGAGCAATGAGTCCAAAGAGCAATCCAAGGAGAAGCAACCATGCCAGAAGCAAACCCAGAAGCCATTTCCACCAGCTACAGCAGGAACCACAGGGACACCAGGAAGGTGCTGATCCAATTGCACCACCTGCATCACCATTTCGTATTTCTGGAAGAGGCAATTAAATGGTAAATAGCTCCTTAATTTCAGAGTCAAGAATATCTTGAGAACAAGGACTACAAGGTCAGATCCATTATACAAATGGAGAAAAAGCTTTACATTTCACTCTGTGAACACTGGGTGTTACTCTAATCCCTGTGGAAGCTGTAGACAGCTTCCCAATGGGAATCCCAACAGGGTACAACAGTCAGCACTTTTTAAAATAACTGCTGCACAAACACAATTGCTCTGGGGACATTTTGTTGTGCAGTTCTAAGCTGTAAGTAACAGCAAGAGCCAGAATGGTTTGATCCTTCTCCTCCCCAGAAATCTATCCTGATAGTAGGATGCACTCTGCTGTCAGCTAGCTGATTTTCTCCAGCAGCTAAGAAGTGCCACAACTGCCCAATCATCCACAATAAAATCACAGGTAACACTTTCTGTGGCATCTGCTTTGCTCATTACAGATGGAGTAGCCTTTTAAACATGACCTTCCTTTGACATTGTCACGCAGAGATCATTCAACACGCTCGATAACAGCTTTTTGTACGCTGTGCTTTGATGCTCCCTCCAATGACAGTATGAATAGCACCGCTTACCTGCATATGTTGCTTTGTCCCTTGTTGGCGCTGATTTCAATCCTCCTGTAATAATAAAAGAAGATTTAACAGTCTTTCCATACAACACCGAACTTGGAGCATGGGTTTGTAGAGAGAAGGTGTCAATGGAGGCAGAAGGAGGTAATTCTCGTGTATTGCCACAAGCAAAGACCCGTACCATTTGTATCTGATTTCAGGCCAGTATCTGCCACGTAAGAAGAAAGCCCCTGCTTTTCTTTCTTCAAGGTGTCTTCTGCAAAGGATCCTGAATGGGAATGAAATGCAACTGAAAACATTACAATTGGTGTACAACCAGGCCAACTCTTTTCTCAGAGTCTAAAAGCGTGGTAGCGTGGTTCTTATTAGGTAGCAAGAACAGCTCTCTGTCAGTTTAAGTAAGCTGCTGATCTATCTGTTGCTTTTGAAGTTCTTGAGCTCCCAAGCTTTGAGAAATGTCCCAAGGCACACCCTGGAGCTTCAAAGGCAAAATATGTTAGACATAGATGCTGCTGATGTGGTTAAAGGCTAAATGCCTGCCAGAGATTCACGAGTGGCATACAGGCATAGCATCCTGAACTCTCAACTCCACAGACAGAGAAGACCCTACACTGGCACAGTTCATCTGGCTGCATGCATAGGGCTGTTCTTATCATACATACTCCAGTCACACTGCTCTCACTTCAGCTGCATCAAAGTTTATTGTCTCCAAAATGTCCCTTGCAGAGATGTGATTCATATTCCCCCTCTCCATTTTTCTGCTCTCAGCAGACCCATATGTGTGTCACACATCCCAAGGAAGAGAAATTACCTCCATTAAGCCCAGTGGAAGAGGCACTAAAGACTTTGCCGCTATCCTTGGTCATGACTAAGAGCTCCATCTCCTTCTTTGCTGGGGCATTCTCTTTCTCCAGCAGCAGGAACTTGCAGTCTTTGCGCAGAAAGTCATCTCCCTGGGAGCTCAAAACAGTTCCACCTGAAATATTGGTGAAAGATGGGACAGAGGAGGAGATGGGTGCATATAAACATGTAACTACAAGCCACAACACTTTGTTCATCAAAACAGGGAGTCCCATTATGACTGGGTTTGCCACTTCTATAAGGAGCCAGCAAGATACACATCAGTCACTTGAAGATAAGAAGAGCTGTGTGTCTCGTGAAACTTCAGAGATGTGTATTTCAATAGCATGGGAACAACTTCTACAGGATATGAAGAGCATTCAACATTTGTAATGAAAGAATTCGCTCAGTGACCTCCTCTCTTTTGAAACACATCTATTAGAGAATAATAGAAATTCAGTCTTGAGAGATATCCAAAGGTCACAAGAGCCATCACATCTCAAGCTAAAGAGCACCTTAAAAGAGACACTGTGAAGTACAAAGCACTTCATATACTTGGGAGCCAGGCACGGTTACGAAGCTTTGAACTGCAGCTTGCAGAAGTTGAGCTCAATATAAATAAGGCTAAAAATATTAATGTGGCCACATTTCTGCCATTACACAGAAAAGATGAATCCCAGCCATTCAGAGACCACAGGCCAGTAGAAAGACCTCAGTTTATCTCATAAAATAGAACAACCAAACAACAAGAAGCCAACAATCTGATCATGCATAAGTTAGTTCCTTGATTTTCAAGTGGTTAAGGCTGATATACCTTAAAAATAACATTTAGGTGTAACCTTGGAAATATTTTGGTTTCAAATGAAACACAGTGTCACATGTCATCTTCTATCCAGTTACTTATCTGTTGAACAGAAATAGCTACAATAAAATTCTCCAAGTTACCACAAAGTGGGAGAGATCTGAATCAGGCCAGCTGATTTCTCATCCTGGCTCATTTACCTTCTTTTCTGAAAGGCTCTAGTAAGGGAGCTTGACATTGACAAGTCATGCTCCTGAAGAGCCACATGCTAGTACATGATGGCTCAGATGGATGAATCTCTAATTCACTTTTATCATGAAATGCTTGTACAAAGCTATGTCTAAGCAATTGTGAATGATACACTCACCTGCTGAGGCAGACACACCAGTACTATTCATGGTGTTTGTCTGAGAAGTGTTCTTCATCCCATATGCTGCAATGAAGAAATTCCAGAATGAAAAAGATGAAGGATAGCAAAGTACCTACACATACCAGTCTTGGGCTATACACCATTCATGAATCTTTTCTCAAACAGGACACTTAGTAAAACAAATCAGCAAGGGCTTTCCCAGCAAGCAAGTTTATAGTGCTTACACAGGCACTGGAAGCCACTCCTGTATGTGCAAAACAGAAGAAACGTTCCTCAAAATCTCCTCACACCACATTGCTCCACACCAGAAGATGGCAATAAAGGAACCTCTGTCAATACGAACATTATAGTCACCACAGAAAAGGTGGGAGAATGTAGTACACATCAGGGACTCCCTTATTTGCTTATGCTTAAAAGGTTTCTGACCTGCAGAGGCTGCAGTGGCATTCAGGGCTGAAGAGCTTGGTGACAGATTGTTTTGAACTCCGAACACTGCAAAGAAAAAAATCAATGCAATGGGAGTTAGAGAAGTCCTGCAGTGCAAGTGGTGTTCTGGCTGAAAACAAAATAAAACCAGTGATAATAATGATGACCTCAGAGAATCCTGTTGGTTAGAAATCACCCTTAGGGTTTCTAAGGAATTTTGTCAGCTAGTAGGTGCATCACAATTCTAAACATTCCTGTTCAAAACCTTACAAAGCATTTTTCCTTAGATCACCTTGCTATATAAGTTATTATTGGCCCAGGACTATTAACAGTGACAATTTTAAAACATCAACTCAGGCTAGATTGGAAACCCACTTCCACGGCTGCGTGGATGTTTCTGGAAGTATGGGACTTGGGAAAACAAGTACATTTGGGAAACCAGTTTGATGTGACTGGAGGAAGTTTAATGAGACAACTGCACACACTGCATGTCAAAGTATTGTCCAGAGAGAAGTAAACACTTGAAGGTGGTACCTTCAGTGTCAGAATCACTGTGGCAATATCTGATGTAGTTTACAGACTGCTTTCATACACTCTGCTCTCTAGAGGCTCAATCAGAGAACCTGCATGATGGCACAACACTGAATAGGAAGAATGTGTAACTGCGTAAGGAAGAGAGGTGCTCTTGTGGTATGGAACAGCAACAACCAAAAGTCATAAGTGAAACAAAGGGTAATTATAGGGAAAACTGACAGCAGTAGACCTTTATGGATTAGGACACATGAGTTTAACTTTCAGAGGGTTATCCTGAGTTGTCCTGGGGAAGAAACAGGCTGCTTCAATAGACAAATTACTAATCTTGGAAAATAGCCGATTTTCCTCGCTACCTAAATAAAAGTAGTTGGGACCTAATGTCAGCTACACAAGCTATACAGCATACACCCAGAATAAATCCTCCGTAACCAGAGAATAACTGTGGTGTAAAGACAAGCTGCTGACATTCAGAGGAAAGAGGAGAAACAGAGTAATATGGGCAATATTTCAATGCATGTGTCTGGCAGGACTGTGGCACTGTAAAAGTGTGAAGGGAAGAAGAGAAAAATCTGACCTGTTGAGGATGTGCTCAGGCCTGTGTTCAGAGTATGACTGCTGGGAGCCAGGTTATTCGGAACACCAAAAACTGTAAAAAGAGGAAGTGAAACGTTATCACTTCTACAACCCACAGAAATTAGTCAGCGTGATTGTAAAATAATTGCACAGAGGAAAAATACTGAAAACTGTGACCTGAAGCCACTCCCTTTACTGAACTTATACAGTTGAGAAGAACCTACATCAGAAAATTGCAATCATGGATAATGTATAATGTGAGAAAGCAAAGCTTTTGCTAGTATGGCATTATTAACTTTCTTGTGCTTTTTTTTTTTTTTTTTTACTCTAACAGCATCCCTGGCATTTGGAAGTTGGTTTTGCAAGTTATAATCATTGCCAACATTGATTGATTAGATCTTTAATGTTAGAGGATGGCATGGTTAGGACTAGTTTTTCTTTCAATTGACCAAGATAATTCAAAGTTCACTAGTCTAAAACTAGTCTTGATAGATAGCCTGGTCTCATTTAAGTAAATAATAAAGTTACAACAATTGAGACAAATCAGGCAGTCAGGACAGCCTGTCCTCACAACAAAGGACTTCCAAGTACAAACATCGTAGAAGCAAAATCACAGAATTACAGAAAAGCAGAGAAAACCCAAGCATATCTTCTGCCACCTCAGTTCTTCCCTCATTTTAATTCTTCTAACTGTGCAGATAAGAGTACTGCTATTGACCCAATTTCAGTGTGGAGTTTTGTGCTTACAGACTTGGCAGTCCAGGGAGCATACCTGATCCTGTAGAGTGAGACATAGCATTGACCAAGGAAGAGCTCTGGCCCATGCTGTTGTGGTATCCTCCAAGGGAAGACCCAGCAGGCAGAGTTGAGGACCATGTGTATGGAGGGAGGGCTGTATTTAGTATAGTTGTATCATATGTCCCTGACACTGTAAAAAAATAAAATAAACAATAAACAAACAGTAGGGACTAGGCTGATGACTTAGTATGCACTGTAGGTTTACATGGCAGAGAACTTAATTTGCCTTCAATTTCAATTACTTTTGTTGAGTCCACGCAACAACTCCAGGTTAATGTAGTATAACCAATCTCAAATGCCAGCTGATTACAGCCCACTTGAATTAAAAAGAATGGAATAAAGACTGACGTGATAGCCTGACTATTCACAAAATACTTTGAGAAGACTTCATTGTTTACAGATGCTATGATACTACAATAAAACATTTAATGTGCTTCGGTCCATAATTCTGTTAATCCTGGACTAGGACACCTAGAAATTTTGCTTCCCGTACATGTGGCTCTGGTTCAAAATCCCCAGTTTTAGACAAAATTTTAGCCATCAGAAGGTAAAAAGGCATTGCTTGTTCCTAGATTCTGGTGGAGAATAGCAGAGTGAATATGAACATCGCTGCCTCAAGCGCCACAGGGAGGCTTATAATTAATGAAAGCCAGTTACAGTATTCTAAATAGTATTTATAATACCATCAAGTTTTACTGATCTCTGAACCTGCCATATGGCCAATAAATTGAACACTGATCCAAATGTTGTCTTCACTGCTACCTTCATTTTGCTCAGCAATAAGAAATCATACTGCTCTAAGACATTTATGCAGAGCTCTTGTCTCTGCCAGCAGCGCTTCTGAATTAAACCTGGCATCAGCAGGATATCTTAATTTTATAGAAGTACACAGTTCACCATCCAAAGATGGCCCTGGACAATCCTCCAACACTTCACTCCTTTTTCTGTATCTGGGACAGAGACCATGCATTCTTAATCTGGTGTTCTTAACAGCTGAGAATTTTTACGGTAAAACGAATTTTAATGGATAGTTAGCAATGCTGGAGCCTTCCAGACCTCTGCCACGTACCTGACTGAGAGCTCTCAGTAACCATTTTTGTCTCCACCACAGCTTTTTTTGGTATTGGGAGGGTACTTGACGATGACCGAGTCGGGCTGCAGCTGGCTGATCGACTTCCTTTCAGTAAACGTTTGACATCATCCAACTCCGTCCCTGGCATGAAAAACAAGCACCCAGATTTATCCAAAAGCCCTTGTTTCACTGAACTGTAATCCTGCCCTGGGGATAAACCATTCAGTGGAATTTACTCAGGAACATCTCAGAAGCTGTATTTTTCAGGAGCACCATTGACATAACAAAACTTCACAAGCTGCATTTCAGGAATTAAGTACAACTCTATCCTTGCAAGACAACCACCTAACCCACAGCATGCTTCTTTGTTCAATACAGGGAGATAAATGGAAGTTCTTACAGCGGGAATAAAGGATGACATGCTGCTATCTGTCATCATGAAGACTGGATTCACAAGACACGGTAGACATATCTAGAGCACCAACACACTCAACGTTATACCTGATTCCCCCAGAGTATAAGCTGTGGCACTTACATCTGCCAGAGGGAGATGCGCTCTGCAGCCGGACTCGTATTTCACTCTCTGTGAAGAGAAAAAAGCAGATCATGAATATGGAGTGCAACGTATTTATGCCCTGAGCTGAGAATGAATCTTTATGCTGAAGTGAATTCCTCCTTTCCTGCTGTCTGTGTTGCCTTGCTGCTCGATCTAAGCAGCGCTCGTGGCATATACTAATTTCTTGCAAATTGGCCTGGGTGATTTTTGTTCTAGGGTTAGATTTTAATGTTTTTCATCCAGAGAGCTGCATTTTATTCCTTGCATGCTTCTGTTGAAGTCAATAGCATTGTCAGTGCCAATCAAATGAAAGACCTAATTCCTCAGTCCTCAATCAAGGTCCTCAATCAAGTCCTAAATAATCAGTCCTCATTCCCACTCATCACAATTACTATTATTGGTCTATTGGATAAAAACCTAAAGAGTCAAAAGAAACTTCAAGATTTCAAGGCTAACAGAAGTTCCCTAATACTTATTGGGTAAAATTCATACCACATCTCTATAACGGGCTGCAGGATTTACGCTCTTGCAACCTGCTGCCTTCTGTTTCGGCTCCTTGAACGTAACCCCCTACTTTACCAAAGTTGCACTGAAATAAAACTGTCAGGTCGCACTCAGACATTTATTAATCCAACAATCTTTCCAGGTACTCCAGTTTATTACTTACTGGCTTTTACTGTTCAGCACAAGAGACTACAGAGTTAATCCGATTTGTTGGGAAAAGCCTTTAAGCTTACTACCTATGAGCAAGGACATGTGACTCATGCTCCTTGAGATGAAATCTGACAGTGCATACACTCTAAAGGAAACACTGGCTTCGGCATTCAGGTAGAGAAGCTGATTGATAGATTGAGACAATTTCCTGAAGTAACATGAGAAGCTGAAGCTGATTCTCTGGTATCTGTTTTATTACATAAGGCTAGCTCTGCTGGGAGGTATGTACTGTGCCAGAGGAGACTGTGAAGACCTGAGGTAGAATAATCGGTAACTGTGACATTCTCCAGGAGGAGAGTGCAAGAGCATACTTTGATTTATATCCACTGCCAAAATTAACTTGGATAAAATGACATTATAGTTTTCTCCTCAAGCAACTGGAAACAGATATTAAACTCTTAGTAATATAATCCTGCTTTCCCCAATGCTGTTAATAAATTACTAGAAGAGCTAAATGGTTTAAACAACACAGTTTCACAGTGAGCTCATAAGCAGACTGCAGCAAGTCCATAATTTCTTCAGCCTCTTGTTACCACCAGCATAAGATCATTTCAGGGAACGTCCGTATGGTTTCTAATATAAATCTCGGGGAAAAATGTGCATGTGATTATTGTAAAAACACCAGAGCGGGGGTCACAGAGAATGGCTGGACTGAGTTTGTGGTAGTGAACAGTTAAGATGGAAAACTACGTTCTACACCCCCAGAGTTCCAGGTCCCCAAACAGATCCTCCTTTCTGGCACAGTACTACCATTACGACTTTCACTGGAGTCCTTGCACTGAGCTTGTTTAATCAACTGTTCACACATAAAACGGTTCACACCTGCAGTGGTGTAAATCCAGGCACCTCATCAGACTCTAGACTCAAACCACCTTGATTCCAGATAAGGAGTAGGTCCATCTGACACACCTTGAGTCACACTGGGAAAAAACAAAGACAACTTCTAAAAGAAGAGTACCACTCACCTCGACTTTGGCTTCGCCCTCGTGTGGAGGCAGACGCTGTGAAGATAAGAGAAATAAAAGCAATATTAGGTTTTACTGCCTTTGACACATGGATATTTGGATCTTCGAATCTTCCTCTGAATGTAGAAACTCAGGCAGCAAACTTCTTTACTTGAGGCACAGCTAGGGGGCATTGAAATCCCAGTTTTTGCCAGGACTTCTTTAGACCATGAGGTATCTCAAAGAGTGTGCAGCACCTTAGTATTTCTGGACCAACTGCTGTTTCTGTTTGCACACATGTTATTTGGAGATAATGATCTTTTATTTCAGTAATCCAGTATGAAGATAATAGGCCTGTTTATACCATCAACCAAGGTCAGACACTATGAAACCCTGCCTCTTCCCTAAACCAGAAAGACAGCGACATCATATTGTTCTCCACCTGCACTGGATATAAGAAGCATCCCAGAGTTTGGACAGAGCAAAAACTCCTACCTGCTGAAAATATACAGTATAAATACAACACTTGATAGCCAGTTCATCTTTTCAATTACACCATATGAACATGTTGAAGTCTAGAAAAGGATAAGTGGTGGAGTATATCCAGCAATGGTTCAAAATCTTAAGGGAATGCACTTTCTTGCTTGGGTCTATTCCCCCAAGGTAGGAGACAGCAGATGTTGTCAAGTGTCTTATGTTCTCCTGCTCATGCTCTATACCATTTTGAGACCATTTAAAGAGTAGCTGAAGGTAGTAGGTGTATTACATTATGCAGCCCCTGTTGGAATCTGTACTAGCTTGAGACCCTGCTGTCAGCTGCATTAACAGTAACTCTTCTGAAGTCACAGAGTTGCACTGGCTGTCCAATATAGAGGTAACATGTAGAAAGCCTCTGTAGTCACCAATTCACATGACCTTGCCATAAAGTTCAGAGAGACAGTTCTGTAAGAACATACCAAACTCTTTTCTGGGGAACTCTGGAGAAGAGTTAGCACTGGAGCTCCCTGCAAGTAATAGAAATGGGTCATTAATACTTTTTAGAAGATCATCAAGAGTTTCCAAGTATGCTTCTGGTACCTGTTTAATTCCACTGAGTAACAAACATTTCCATTCAAAAAGAGCTATTCAGGATTACATGAACTAGTTGCAAACATCAACAAATAAACTCCTCTTAGAAATGAGTGTTAATAAAAATAAGACTCAATCATTAAAATGCCTCCCTGCTGGCTTATTGCCCAGCAAAACCACTATAGATGGGATTCTTGTGCTATTTAAGACAATTCTGAATTAAGGTGCTGGAAGTCCCAAGCAATGTCGGGCTGCACAACATTGTGCCTCTTTTCTATGGCATATTCTGCAATACCTTCATATGTTGCATGGCGGTTGACATGGGTTTTTCTTTCAAACGTTGAGCCAGGTGATTTGGTGAGAGTTGAGCTAGGAGACTGTGTTTGCCTGTAGCCAGACGACGATGAGTTCAATCTACCACTTCCACCTATCGGCAAAACAAAACCCCCTCAGCAAATTGAAGATATGACCTGGATGTACACCCTGTATATCCCAAGTACTTTATGTTTGTGTCTTCTGAGCTGGACAGATCTGCATTAGTATCTTAGAACTAGAGATGGGCAAAAAAAAAAAAAAGACAACCACATTTGGATGTAACTCTGACTGTCAGCATTCCCTGCAAAGAGGAATTTATCTTTGTGGTTTAAAAATGACATGTCAGTAATTTCAATAACAGCGGGTTTTGGCTGTTATTAAATGAATAAATGAGACATTTGTGCTGAGCAGGAAGACACCTGGCTTTAAATTGGCCTGGATTTTGCCATTTGGATACAGATCCACCCGTAAACTCCAGTGTTATATGACAGTTTAAACAAGATGTAGTACTGGAGGATGTCATTCACGAGGCAAAGGAAAGAAGAGATGAGCAAGCTTCCTTCCAAAGCAACTAGCCACAGTCTCACTTAGTCATGCCTTAGTCAATCAATTTCCAGGAGATGTGATAGAGGCATGAGTCAAGCTCAGGGTTGTTTGGAGATTATTAGTAGCTGTTCTGTTTAGACAGGGGAAAGTTTCCTTTCCTAGCTGATATCAGCACTGTGCGAAAAGAACTGGGCAGCCATAAAGAATGCGTGGTTTGTGGAAGGATCAGACTCTTGATTGGACTCTTCTATGAAATCTAACATGGGAGTATGATCAGAGTGGCAGTACAAGGGTAGCTCTGTGATGAGGGCAATATATGCATGCTGATCAGTGGGATCAGACTGATCAGACTGGTTATTGTTTAACTATCACTGTAAAAAGAGAACACCCTTGTGATCTCAAAGTATATTCTAACTCATTTTCTCTTCTAGAGGGATCTATTTTGGTTTGTAACTTGTCCACTTAATTGAGCAAAAACAACTGTGGTGACAAGCGGACCTCTGTTGGAGACATTCTGCCAGCAGAATGGGAAAAACAGCCAAGTGCTCTGCAAAACTTAAAGAAGTTCAGATTCTTTTCTCTTCCTCCACACACTGAAAATAACTAACCAGGAGGATGCAATCCCAGAGTCATTTAAGTTAGAGCTCTGAGGGATAGGCACAGTTCTCAGTTAAACTGGTGCCAGCCTAGACAATTAGGTTGATATGTGCACCAGAGTTGCATCATATTTGTCCAGAGGGGAAGTGACTCCACACTCTGGCCTCTAATTGAAGGAGATGAGTATATGTCAGGTCTAGAGGGTAGGCCTAATTCTTCCTTTGAACTTCCATTCTGCACTTTCCTCTCTTTGACTTGCCAGCTCTTCTGGAGAACGGAGAATGTTCCCTGTAAGAATTGTTATCCAGTCTGTCCCACTGTGAGAGAGGTGCACCAGAAAGCTGGGTAGAAAGCTTATTCTTCAAAAACCTTCACTATGACAATCTAACAGCTCAGCAGAGAATGTTGCTAGAGAGGAATTGTCTTTATGGAGTAGATAAGAAGTACTGATTCAGCACATCCAGAAAACACATAGACCATTCAAAGTGCTAAAGTCACGGATACCCTGACAAGAAGATAGATTCTATGAAATTGTTTTATTCTACTCTACTGTCATATTGTATTCTAACATCAGCAAAATCAACAAACATTAAATGAAGCCATCTTCTGAACAAAAATGCTCAGAAAGACTGTGATTTGGAAAACTTGAATAAAGAAAATTTTGATTTCCAAACGACTCAAGGGCAGTGGAAAAGAGTTTTTCAAAGGTTACTGAAAACTACCCTGAAATCAAGCTTTCCTTGCAAAAAAAGAGAACTTTGCCATTCACTCACCCATGCTCACAACCAGCTTTAAGGAAGGAATACCTTTGCTTTGAGTATTTGCCTTCTCTACTTTAAGAAACCCCATTTTTCTCAATCCTGCCCAGACTCTCTCCTCAGTCCATTAATGCTGCCTTTGCTTTTTGTTACTGATATTTTCATTCCTTACTTGAAGTCACATAGCCACTGCTATGGGTGTAAGATCTCTTTTCAACTCCACTTCCTCCAGTGTGGGATGATGTCTTGAGTCCACTACTGCTCCCTCCTTCTGGAATAGACGAGCACAAAATGAGATTCTGTCACAATTAAAGATGAGAAGAACAAAAATACTACAAGACGAGGCAGAAGGTACCCAAAACCATTCTTACACTCAGTTCCAAGGACAGCTTAATGTCTGAAAAGGCATCAGAACTGCAGAGAAGTATCTCAGCAGAGCAGATGCATACTCAGCAGGTTTGTAGTCAAGTTTTGATTTGAGCATGGGCTGGAAGATGCTCCTGTTAACTCTCATCATAAATGAGACAGTGCAATGCCTTTTCAACCCTACTGCAGAACAGACAATTGTTCCCTATTTGTTACACAGACATAGAAATAACCTGTGACATCTGATACTATGCAAAGGGATTATTTGCGTTTGTAAGCTGGATAAGATGGAGGACAGAGACTCATCACTTTTGATCTCAAGAGACAGTCACTACCACAGACTCTATCTGGGTGCCACTCTTGAAGAGCCAGGTCTACCAGTCTTAGTGGACTCTGCGCTTTGTTACTGCTCCTTCTCTCCACCAAAAAGTATTTTGGGAGAAGTATTTCTCAAAATAGCTTAAGTGTTAGTATTTCTGCACTGACACCTGCTACACCCAGGGACTTACGAAAGTAATGAAGCCGATTAACACAGAGGGACAGCAGTCACAAAGCAAAAGTAATGCAGTGGATCACAATTACTTACTGGGTGGTAAAGATGTCAGTCTTGTAGTTACTGTCTCTGTAATAACTGAGGAAAGAAAAGTTCAGAAGTTACTGCACTTTCATCCAGTCAGACAAGATCAGTGTTCCACTTCATTCCATGGAAGAGCATGAATTATTCAAATAAGATTAACTCATTTAAAGAGAGCTCTCTTCCCTTGAGACTATATTGCCTGGGCACTGAAAGCTGTGTGCTTTCAGACTTCTGTCATGCTACAGTAACTAAATGTATCACTGCCATGAAAGACATGAAAGTGATATTATTTCAGGGCACTACTGAACCACAGCAATTGCTGGAAAAGTAAAGCCCAGGTCAGACTCCTTACTAGCTTTCTATGGAACCTGCTTTAGCAGGGCGTAGCACTAGCCAGTCTCCCTTCCAACCCCTACAATTCTGTGATTCCTACTAGCTAATTCCCACAATGTCAGCAGAATCCTGTTTTACCCTACTATTACACAAAGACAAGAAAGATATAATAAACAGTTTGAAGACTGTGCATGGCATTTGTTTCAGAAGCAGAATTCAAATGTCTGCACTACTGGCTAAAGATATTATCACAGGCCAATAAATTCTGGTTAAACAATCAGGTCATCGTATAAGTCTCTAAATGCCTGTTTTTGCCCTGTTCTATTCCTTCTTTTGATTTGGGTTGAAATATCAAGGACAGATGCAGAATTTAGTCCTGGACCCCTGGCAGCATGCAGTCCCTCACAGAAGTGTCAATATGGTTGCTGTATTTTTGGAGTGTGATCCAGTCTTGTAACATGAAAATAAAAAAAATGTTCTCCTTACGTCTCTCTGTAACTTCTGATCCATCTTGCCTCGTTTTCTTTGTTAAAGAATCCATATCATTTCCACCTGCATGGAAGCCATAAAGACAGTGCTCAGAGCTTTGTGAAGAGAAGATGACAACAAATTCCTGTAAGTCCCATCATTTTTCTCTCTTCGGCAGAGGAACTGCCTGAAACTCAGTTACAGCAGAGTTTGAAATATCTTTCTAGAACCACCTGAGTACTACTAACAGAACAGCAACAAGTCCCTGCAAAACTGGAAGCTAGACAGTGCATAAAGGCTGAAATGGCAGGAAGGGTAGTGAAGCCAACAGGGGAGCTAAGGGCAACCAAATTCAACCAGAACTGGACAAGTTTAGACCTGGATTTACATGCAGACTTTGTGGCACTACACCATGGTCTTTAGTTGGATCTCTATAAAATTTTAACAAAACCACAGGATTCAAACATTAGTCCTACACACCTGTTCTGTACAGAAATCAACAACATTGGATTAGAAATGCAGACAAGTTCACGAGTTCTGCTTCTGTTACCTACACACGCTGTGCCAGTGCTACAAGAAAAGCATAAGCAGAAATATCACAGCACTTTGACAGTACTACAGGCCATTCTCAAGATACGTTGATGCTAAAACCACAGAACTGACTTGAGTGAAGCAAAAAACAAAACAAACAAAGCCACCCACCACGAGAGGTACCTTTAAACCAGCTATTTTCATCAGCAAGGAACTTAAGGTAGGAAGTGCTTTATCTTGCTTTACAAACCCATGTCTGCAGCTGTGGAATCTGAGCTAATTCAGCCAGCTCAGGTCAGTCTACACAGTACTGAAATCACTGCTGCAAATGCCACCTATACTCATCATGGCTTGGATGCCTCTCAAGTCATAATTATGTCTCTAGCAGAGGTATGACTGTCTGCCAAAGCAGAAACATCACAATGACTGTGGAAAAGAAATAACAGAAGCTCAAGAGAAAATACTCCTGTCAGAAGGAAATATACAGTTGCTCACCCCTATTCTAAGACAATATTTCATTTTGCATAGTTGCAAATGCTTCAGAGATTTTAATTTGTGTAGAAGGTGATAACAAGTAAAAGTTCTCCACTGCATTTGATGACTCCTTCAAACTGAAAACTCAACTGTACAGAAAACGACACTAAGTGTAGTTTTCACAGGCTGAGTTTAAAACATTTTGGGCAAAAGTCCTTTCAAGTTTCCAAAGTCCAGCTTGAGGAAGAACATAAAACTGTGCCCTCCAATTCAGCTACCACTCAGGTTTGGTCCTCATGACTCCACTTACCCTTCTGCACCTCCTCCATGTGTTTGTATAGCTCACACATAGGTAATGACACAAGGCAGGAAGCAACAGAGAATCTGGAGGAATATCTAAGTTCAGATTCAGATCTGCCTTTGAATAGCACCTAATGTTCCCAGAGTTGGAGAGGAAGAAGCTGAATGTAGAAGGTATGCCATGAGGCAAGCCACTGTAGTTCATGCCTCCCATCACAGACTCAGCTGAACTTTACACAGAACACTCAACAGGGCTCACAGCCCTCAACCTCAACACCTCAGCCCCGCAGCGCAGCGCAGCTAAGCAGCCTGGCACACGGTGGCCACATGCAAGTCCTTACACAACACTGGCAGCAGGACACTACCCAACCCTTACAGCATGTGCCTACACTGGGGATTTCCAAGGGATTCTCCACAGAGCTGATTCCAAGTCATATACAAGACTAGAGTTACACGTGTCAGGGGAGCTCCTCCTTAAGCAGGATTCCAGTCTCCTGCACTGGAACGCCTCCTGGTCACACACTCCAAGAAAAGGCAGTATCCGCTACTTTTCCTTGCTACATCAACAGTGGAAGCATATCTGAAGCTCATTCTCTAAAAGCACATGCTGAAAGTTGCTGTCTAGATCTCAGCAATTCTGGCTTTGCCAACATCTAGACAAGGAACACAGCTTTACATTCAGAAACTGCTTCTCTACCACTCTGTAGCCCCAGAATTTCCCTTTTGCTATTGGGAAGCTGTGCTGGTTATGGATGCTGTACCATAGGCCAATACCAGCACTGAGTGAACACATCTGCATCTTCCTCCCCTTGAGAGAGAGGAATATCTTGCTCTGATACCAATCAGAAAAAAAAAAAAATAAGGAGAAGAGATTAAACAACATCTTTGAATCCACACATCCCACAGCTCAGCCCAGCCCTGGCACACAGCGCGTTTTGATCTTGCATGTGTTTTTGCCACGTGAATGCAAAAGCCAACCCAGGTTTTAGAGGGCTGACTAAGCTTGATTTCCATTATCTGCCAGGACTGACTCACTTCACCAGCTCCTCCTACCTGGATTCACAAAGGTGTAGCTGTAGGCTATGTCTGAGGTAAAGGAATAGCACTGTTGAATCAGAGAAGTCACCAGCAGTTATTTCAGAGTGATAAACAGGAGCTCATGAACTGGGATCACCCACAAATAGTGGAGGTGCCTAAGGCAGGGCGACCCTAAAGCTGGTTTAACATAAACTGGGGCTGAAGTGTGTTAGTGGCCCTCATAAAAACAGAGTACTTGCAGACCAGAGCTGTGCAGGCTTCTTCCTCTCTGCAGCACCGAAAAGCAGGATGATGAGAGCAGCCCAGCTTTACAAAGCATGTTTAATCTCTGCTTTCCATATTAGATCAGCGCTGCAGTCTGAGATGAAGCACTCCAACTTCTTTTATTGTTTTATAAGCTACGTATTACTTGCGTGCAATGGCAATAAAATGTATCACAAGCATTTTTCAAAGGGAAGGGGAAAAGCTATTTTATAGCCATGAAGACTATCACATAAAAACAGAAGTAGGTGCATTTCAGATCCTTTTATTCCTCCGCAATGTCCCTCCAGTTCTCACGTCCGAATGCTGTTACGTTCTCACAACACAAACTTTCAGCTCTCTCCTCCCTCCACTAACATGGCTTATGCTGTGAGATACTCCTTCAGGAGAAAGAGGCACCTGCAGCTGCTAGGATGCATTATACTTAATGTCAGAAGAACCCTTTGAACATAAATAATGTGAAACAGTAGAAGACTCCAATCAATGTCATTGATAGCGTTAAAAGCAAATGCCACTGTGCTGGAATTTACAGGATTGGTTAAAAAATGCCCCCTTATCTTTCTTTCACATCACCATCTAGGAACTTGACCTTCTCATTCTGCTTCAAAAGCTATTCCTTTCACTTCCAGTTACTCAACCAAAAGCAACAGAGTCAGGAAGGATTTTTCTTTTTTAGAGAAGCTTCCAAAATGGCTCATTCAGCAGGTTCCCTCAAACGATGCTAATACCAAGAAAGCAAGCTATGTGCAAAGCTTGGATATGCTGTAGGACAACTCACAGCCTCAAAGCCATGCACCAAATCAGCCAGTCAGTCAGTCCAAAGGCTGGAAAAGAAGACAGATCTTTCACCTTGTTTCATTGTGTTCAAACTGCAAAACCAGCTACAAAGTGGGAAAAAAAAAACACAAAACAGGTCTCTTCTAACTTACTGTGACAAAGCTTCAAAAACACTTTACAAGGCCTCCTAACCTTCTGTGACAAAAGGTGGCCCAAAGTCCATAATAAATGGCTCATAAATAAATACAGCTGTATGACACAAAGCAAAGCCTGTCCACAGCAAAACTGACTGACTCAGAAGTACCTCCTGGCGCTTTCAGGACTTATTCCTTCATCTTACATTCTGAAGCCACCATTTGAAGCTTCAGTCTGCAAACATTACTTCTCCATCACATTTCAGATCCTCTCAGTTTCAAAAATAGCCAATAGATGTTTCACACTTCACCATGCTGCTGCCCTTACAGAATGGAGAACATTCAGTTAACTTTATCTATTTGCATGGTAGTTTCACAGAATGTATTAAAAATGCACACTGAACTCAACTTCACATTTTTTATCTACCAGCAGATAAATCCCTTTAGCTTGATAATCAGATTTAAAAGCTACATTCACGGATAAATACAAAATGCAGACAGACCCAGCTCTACCACGACCTTAATTTTACATTGTATTCCCCGTTAGGAGTAACATAACTATTTCGCCTTTTATTCTGTTTTGTTTCATTTTTCAGTAATGTAACTTACCTTGTATGCTTTGGTTACTGAACTGAAAATCTGATTTTCTCCTCAACCGTTTCCCGTTTCCTATACAATCTGCCACCTATACTATCATGTCCCTCCAAAGGTGTGTGAAATCTGAATGATCGTCCAAAAATGTTCAGCTCTTCTTAATTTAACCTGTTTTACTCTCACCCTTCTTGCGCTTTTCTATTCCCCTGCTCCTAAACAAGTCCTGACAAAGGCGTGTCGTGGTTTCCTGCCTCACCCTACCCTTCCAATTATCTGACACTCACTGGAAAAAAAAAGTCTGCCTCCAGGAGTCAAACTTCACCGAAAGCATGAACGCTCCTACTTATTTGCTCAGGTAGATTAACTATGTAGATCCCAGAAGGGCAAAGCTAGGAAGGCTTAAGTCAGGGAAAATGAACTATTATCACCGTGCTTTCTGAGACAGATCTGAGCATTTAACACATGAATTACACCTGTTTTGGCATTTTCTCACAGAAGGTTATGCAGCACCTGCTGATATTGCTGCAAAGCTGATGGTGAGATAATCACATTTTGCTGCTTGCATACAATGGATTAAATTCCCAGCTAGCAAAAATAGGCTGAAAACCATTGGAATCAGTACCCTGAACTGGCTTGCAGACCCCACAGATATTTAGTCTCTGCTCAAGAGGCAGCATTATTATTAAATATCATAACCACATACACAAAACTGAGCAAGCAATATCATTTCTTCTGTATCTACCACTTGCAAGAGGGCAACCAGAGGGGTCATTACAGAAATGCATGCAGATATGAGCCTAGCGTTCTCTAGAGACTTCTTGAGACAAAGGCAGAAGTTTTGCAACCATTCCTTGATGGAACTTTTTCCATTAATTTGTCCAATTAGTTTTGGAATCTGTACAACAATTTAGCATACCCAGTGTCTTGCAGCAAGCATTTTCACAGTTCAGCTATGCCTTGCAGGAAGAATTTTCCTCCTCCTCCTGAACAAAATAGTGTCGTTTGGTATTTTGTTATAAAAATCAGAATCTGCCATAGCTTCACTTCCTCTACAGACTTTGCAGGACTTGTACCATGAGTAGAAGAGAACTTAGGCTCACAGAATTACTAAGACTGGAAAGGACCTCCAAAGATCACCTAGTCCAACCGTCAGCATGTCACCACCATGCCCACTAAACTATGAAAATCTCCAGGAGAGGTGACGACCACTTTCCTATTCCAAAACCTCACCACTCTTTCTGGGAAGACATTCTTCCTCATAGGCAACCTGAACCTCCCCTGGTTAACTTAAGGCAATTGCCTCTCATCATAGAACTTTTGGCACAGTTGGTATACAGCACTACACAAAGGGTTGGCCCTTCTTTGTTGATGGAGACCAAAATTTCATCAGAATTCATCAATGCATCTCTTAAATTCCGGAACTTGTTTTCATATTTATCTTTAGTCAGATGTATGCTTATAAAGCAAAATTTCCTCTTTGCATGGAAGAAATATCCATGACTCTGCCTTCTAAACACTAATCAAAGGATATTTAGATGTCCAAACAAGATGCATGTGGTAATTAAGTCATTAAGAGGAGTAGAGCTCAGTCTAAGACCTTACCAAACTGCTCATGGCTCATGACTCGACACGAAATATAAAAATAGCTTTAGCTTTATGACCTCCATTGCTTCTTAAAATGGTGCATTACTGTCCCTCTTATTACCAACTTCTCTTTTAACCCTTTGGTTGTCATCTCATTTAGATCTGCTCCCAGCACAACACACAGCTGTGTGCCTCAAACATACCTTGGCTGCTCACAGTGACAGCTCAAGGAAAGGACTGAATACACTGGGCTATGCTATGTTTTTAACACCCATCAGTATGAGATGGACTCACTGGAACAGCAAATAGACCTTACTGGAGGAAAAGACGGGACCTCAAATTTTCCACGTAACGCCCTCAGGACTGGAGGAATTCTCTTTTTCCTTTACCTTTGTCCTAAAGTTCACTTCTTCTGTTCATACATGTATAAAGAGAATGTAGCAATTTTGGGTAAATAAGCAACTCACAGTATTTTAATTCCTGAAACGCGATTGGTGACTAAGATACTGGTTTAAGGCTTCTTGGCAACAAAGCATTAATGGTGCTTCTCTTTATGAGTTATTTTGCCAACTTCTTTGTAGAAAGAAGGAGGAGGAGGCATGACATACAGGTGTCTTAAAAGGAAAGTAGAAATAAACCATACCTTGAGAATACTGACACTGCATTTAGAAGTGAAAGTGCAACAAAATATGAAGTTGAGGAGGATGCTGGTAAAATCTGCCTGAAGAAACACACTGATTTGTATTCTCACATTCTTAATGGGCAAGTATCAACATCAAGGACATAATTCAGAGAGGTAACGAGCTGCCTCAGCTTATGCTGGTCAGTGATTGTCTCAGGTATTTGGAGCCACTGAAAGCCAAGTGCTTATCTACCTGGCTCACTGCAATGAACTGCAGCTGAGCTCTCTTCAGGCCAAGCGGTCAACTGTCACTTCTGCAGTAACAGTGGCAGTTTGTGGAGTGGTGGTCAGAGCTGTGGAGGCAAGGTGACACTCTCCTGGAGGTGGCAATCACCATTCTGCTGTTTCCACATCCATCCTGCTTTAGACTGTAGATGGTGGAGTCTGCAGATGTGGAGTCACACTGCTGGGTGTACCTGGGAATGTTCTCCCACAGGCAGAATTTGCTGCTGTCCCTGTTCCCAGCACTACAAGTCCCACAGACTTAAGTTGTTCTATCAGAGCTTTGATCTTGCAACTAGAAAGATCAAATCACAGACAGCACCACATTCTCTGGTGCTTTCTTTTACCCTTTAGGAGCTTGCATGCTCCTGGGAGGTGCTGGAAAAGTCAGACCTGAAATCCAATGTGAAGTTCTCACACTCACAGAGATTCCCTTAGACAGTGAGTAGCAGAAACATTTAGTTTTCCAGATACTTCTGGTGCAAGGAAAGTGCAGAGATAACATCCAAGGATCCACCCTTTGGGCAAAATTGCTTCTATAGCAAAATGAAGCTAATTGTTAAGGACATCAGCAGTAAAAAGCCTTGTGAGCTAATTCGGAGATGACTGCTTAATTATAAAGCCCTTGCTTAGAACTGGTTTAAGACCTATGAAGATGCTCTAAAAGCCTGCAGCAGCTGATGCTGGCATGAAAAAGGCTGAGGATCATAGAATCATAGAGTGACCTGGGTTGGTAGGGACCTGAAAGATCTTTAAGTTCCATGGGTAGCCATGGGCAGGGTAGGAAGGTAAGGGAGATTACACCGTGCATTTGCTGCACTTGGAAGTACACTGTGCTATGGCAAAATATGAACCACTTTTCCCTCTGCAAATCAAGTCCAAAGATAAAGAACCTAGAAATTAAACCTTGTCACAGCCATACTCTAGCACCTTAAAGTATGTTTATGGTTTAGAAACAACCAATTGATAACTATTTGGTATCTAACTTCAGAGGGATCTGCTTAGCACAGGATAAATTGCTGACAATTAACACATAAATTACACTGCTAGTGAATCAGCCATTAATCTGGTTAGAATACTGCAGGCCAACAGAAAGATGGCAAACACAGGGAAGATACAACACCTATTTACAGGTAGCAACTGCAGTTCCCCGTGTGCCCTGGTTTTTGCATGCTAGGGCCAAGCAGCAACAGAACCAACCAGAGCACCCTGAGTCACTCCTTTACTCAACATCCCAAGCCCACAGTTTGCACATCACTTAAAAAACTCATCATGAGCAACCTCAGGCATGAATAACAGCCTTGTGGGGATCTGATCATTTCTTTTGAGGTGCTGAGAGATGAGTAACGTCAAGATGCAAAGAACACATCACTAACACAATCTCACAGGTCTCAAGAGAGTTCAGTGATAGAGAGAAGTCTTGGTTGTTTGTACTTATTAATATAAAAGCTATAGATCTAAGGACTGTCTTTCCTTTCTCCTTCTGATTTATACAGCACTCCACACAACAGGAAGCTTGTTACAGCTTCTAAGGTCTATTACAACGCACCTAATAAATAATAATAATTATAATAAAACTACGTATGCATATGGATCATTAAAAAACACTGATCTTAACAGTATAGGATAAACTGAACTGTATTGATTCAGAGAAGGGCCAGACTATTCTGGTGGGGGACAGAGAACAGGAGGAGGTGGTTGAAGACTTGGTCTTGTTGCTCTCACTATCACTATGCAGATGGGAGCAGTGCTTGGCAGCTGTAGGCAGCTGTCTGCCTCTGCCCAGAGACAGGCCTGTACACACAGACAGCAGGGCTGTGGTTCTGTCTTGGTGTTCTGAATACAACTGCCTCATAGTTACCTGCAAGCAGCACAGACTTACAGCTGGGAACGGACATGGGCATTGTCTTGTGCATATGGGACTGCTCCTTACAACAGAAGTTTTGGTGAGAGACAGATCCAAACAAAATACACCCGTGACCTCCTTAAGTCTGCCTGTCCTCTCGGCAGCCTTTTAAGTGTATTGATGCTTGGGCACATTTTACATCTTGGTACAGGTCAGGCCGCACAGCAGGAGCAGGCTGTCAGGACCAGCCACATCAGATCACCTCAGATGCCATCAAAGCTGGGATGTTAACCAACATGTCTGCAACGTGATAAGCTGTTATCTCTGCCTCTCATTCTGTCTTCTCCCTCACCTGAGGCCACTAGGGAGCTCCCACAGCTGACCAGCAAACCACAGCATCTGCCAGGGAACACAGCCCTGAAGCAGATGGACCTGATCACACTGCTCTTCTGAGAGTTTTAACTACAGAACTTTCATTCACAAGACTCCTCTCCTTGGTGATGGAGTAATGAATAATCTCTTCCACTTTGTCTTCTGGATAAGAGTTGCCTCCAACACATTCTGTACAACAGCACAGCTATGAGCTTAACTGAGTCTCTTGCCTGATGCTGCTAGTTACTTGCAATCAGGCCACTGCCCAAAGTGCTCAGTCAATGAGAAAGGAAGCCATTCACCAAGTATTTTATTTAAGAGAGCGCACAGTCTGATAATTTCCTCTCCTTTAACTTTTAAAAAGCTACCTACTTGCAAGTTCACCTGTGAACTCTTTCTCAATTTTAGGACTAGTCCAGAAATATGCACCAGAAAATGCATAATTTGCTGTCTTTGCATACCAAATGTTTCAGGCAGCCAAGCAGAAAAGGGCAAAACCAATTCCAAATTACCCAGCTGTGTTTTATGCCAATATAAATAATGGACAAAAGACACAGCAAACTATTTACAAATAACTGGCAGCATGCAAAAAAACTTTCTGGCAGCCGCAAAAAAACAAGGTTGATTTGTGAATTGCACCCCAGCTGTACCTATGATCAAAATTCTAAGCAATTAGTATTTCAAACAAACAACTCAAATAGTCCTACCAGCTGCCACTTGGAAGCCTGCAATTTTTCAGCATTACTGCGAAAAGCAACGCAGGAAGAACATTCAATGCAAAGTACGTACAGGACAAAAGCAAAGCTTCGGACAGTTATCTTACAGATCTGACTCAGAAAATACTCAATGCTATTGAGAAAGAATGATTTCTGTCTGCCATCTTGACAGAAGATTTAAAATCCCCTTTGGCTAAAAAATCCTGGCAGAAAATGTCTGCCAGGCTCAACAACAGCTTGCAGCAACTCACCTCCTACCTCAGGAGCAAGATTCTCATTAGCAGGGTTGGAAACACATGGGAAGGTGATTGGAAGGCTTGCTGGAAGCAATTTCTTTTTTTCTTCTTTTCTCCAGCCCTTCACACTTCTGCTTTTCATGTCTTTTTCCCCCAATAAGTTTCAAAGGGTCGCTTTTGATCAGTGATTATTTCACAGACCAGAAAGGATTTTTAGAAGGCCCTGGGAAAAGAACACTCATGTTCTAACACTCAGATGAGTTTGTACACAATCCAATTTGGATATATTTAGTCACAGGCAACAAAATTAAACGCTAGGACATACACAAGGTTGTGCACGTAGCTCATATCCAGACCAAGAGGACTGGACACGCACTGAGGATAACTGCAGACTCAGTAGGGAAGTAAGCACCAGCACTGATTGTTGCTAGATTAAGTTGCTTCTTGTACTTACATAACTGAAATTTAAAAGAAATAAGTCATATTTCTGAGTTTCTGTTTGTCCTGTTTGAACTCTGGAAACCAAATCACACAGTAGATAATGTCTAGCACTACTTAAACTGCATAAGGTGACCGTGCTGAGCACTACTACAGTGTCACTTCCTAAGCGCATTTTTCCTACTATCAGAAAAGAGGGAAGTTAATTGTTATCATAAGCACAAAGGTTGGCGAAGTCTGGGGAGGATGATGAAAAATAACGACCTGCAAAAATCACATGAATTCTAACTGTATTGCACGCTGAGTTTGTAGATGTGCTCCTGCTTGTGCATTCATGGCAGTAGGTTTGCTAATTAATACTAACATCTAATATTGAAAGGCTAAGAGTGTCCCCTTAGTTTAAATCTATCAAATTGAAATCATGGCATTATATATATTTTTTATGAAGAAACTAGAAAATGGCATCCCAGTGGTGAATACATAGACTTGGAATATGCAAGAACTGGCACAAGTCCTCTCTCTGATACACCTGTAATGGTGATTTAAGACTGTGATTTTCACATTGTTCTCTCTGATCCTCTGAGTGTGCCCTGAGCTGAAAAGGCTTTCAGAAAATGTTTCCTTCAAAACAGGAAGATTTCTAGATGTGTCAAGCTTATGAAGCCGTGTTTCTGATTGAAATAAAAAAGCGTTTTTGTAAAAACATTATAAAATATGTGCTTTGTGTACCCTGAGAACTTCTGATCGTTCCTCTGAGGCCCATGCATGATGAGGACTGAGGCTACTCAGCAAATTTCCTGACTCACATTTGAATGAAAGATCAGAACTACAAGATTTCTGTCCCAGAAGTCATCTCTGTTATACAGCAACACGCTCCTTCCTCTTCCTTGCTAGCAAGGTGCTACCTGTGATTAGGCTCTCAAGCATTTCAGGGTGGTGCTCACTTTTCACTGCCAAACTAAACAGAATGAAAAGTCTTTGATGGGCCACTGAGGTGCTCCCTGTAAGGGAACATACTGTATTGTGAGCCCCATTTATTGCTAGTAATTAGAAGGGATTTTCTGGCCTGCTTCAAAACCATAAAATCAATTAGCTTCCAAACACATGGTTATCTGACTACTGGGAAAGAGTTTTGAATCAGGAAGAGATCACTTTCCGTTAACATAAAGCTGAATTATGCTTGTTTCTGTTGCATTTGTTTTGATCTGGTTTAGCACCACACACCATGGAGCAACTCTACATCTTTATTTGGTACAAAAGATAATATCATAGCACATGCAATAACTGCCTGGGGCAAGCAGTCACGTAAAACTGATTTAATTCCAATTTCTGCATCTATTTATTTGTTGCACTGGTCCCCAGTAAAGGTTTGAATCCTTCATCCTGGCTTCTATCTTTCTGCACCTGCTTTTCCTGGGGCACAAAGCCTCACCTGCCATGCACAGGCTTGCAAAGCCTTAATTTAAATGGCACTCCTTTATTAGAAAATACATTCCAGAGGCATAAAATATTATTATCCAATACACATGGATAGAAGACTGCTGATCTGCAGGACTGGGAGCACAAGACAGGACATGAGACTTCTGGTAGTATCAGTCTCCAGAATACACCACACATGGCAGCTGGAAGCACATGTTTTCAGTACTGAAGTTGAAGACCCTTCTCTTTCACACCATAAAAAACTCTGAACTAAAGAGAAATGCATCACTCTCATGCAGAGCCAGTAGTACTTCTTCAGAGTCACCTTCTCCTTGGAAACACCGTTACAGAAATTATGCCTCTGCCACTTTTTTCTTTTATCCCAAGAACTGCTAAGTAACCTCTAGGATGCCTCAAAAGAGAGGTGGTCAAAAGGAAAGGGAGGTGGCTGCTGCCTTCTGCTCTTCCCTTGCGAGGCTCCAACTGGAGCACTGCATCCAAGTCTGAGGCCCCCAGTACAGGAAGGATGCAGAGCTGTTGGAGTGAGACCAGAGGAGGCCACGAAGATGATTAAAGGGCTGGAGCACTTCTCCTATGAAGAAAGATTGAGAGTTGGGCTTATTTAGCTTGGAGAAGAGAAGGTTCCAAGGAGCCCTCACTGTGGCCTTCCAGTACTTGAAGGGAGCTTACAAGCAGAAGGGGAACTGACTTTTTACACAGTCTAACAGCAGTAGGACAAGGGGAAATGGCTTTAAACTAAAAGAAGGGAGAGATTTAGGTTAGACACTAGGAAGAAAATCTTTATTCAAAAGAGTGGTGAGGCACAGGCTGCCCAGAGAAGTTGTAGATGCCCAACTCCAGAGGCACAAGTCCAGGCTGGCCAGCTTGATTTGACTGACTGGCAGCCCTGCCCATGCCAGGGAGGCTGGATCTAGATAGATCTAGTCTTTAAGGTCCCCTCCATCCTACATCATAGAATGGCTTAGTTTGCAGTGCATTGTTTCTACTCCTTGATTTAACACCTAAAATTTTTAACTTAATTTTTTAGAAGTTTAAATTACAAGTGCAATGATTTTTAGTTTTCTGCCTTTTTTTTTTTTTTTTTTAGCTCTTCTAAAAAGACAGTAACCTTCATAAGGCAATGCACCAACAGATCTATGAAGTTGTGCACAACACCTTTGATACAATTTTATTCCTGTTAGAAGTAACATGTCAGACATTACACAGAAAGACTATAGTAAAAGCAACATTTTCAAAATGTTTTTTGTAGGCTACTACGCACACTTTTTTCTAACTCAAATGAAAAAGCAAGCTCATGGTGGATTTTGTAGCAGTTTCTACATCACTTGTGCACCAGTACAGTATCTCTCTCCTCCTTATTAAGGCTTTAATTCGTACAACAACCTCCAGTATTAAGGTATTTCAAAATCACCTACTATTTTCTTTGGAAATGGAACAGAGTGGATGGAGTGAATGACTGCATAAAATATATGACTCTTTCAATAAAACCATACAGAGCAAACAAAGTCAACAAGTCCTAAGCTTTCATCAACATCAAGAGCTAAAAACACCATCACAGGACTTTATAAGCAGTCCTTGACTCCCTAAGAACACCTCAGGAACAGGCACTAAAGGCGTCACACTGTTGAGCTTCCGTTTGCGGCTGAGTCAGTCTGCTAGCAGACTCTTTGAACAGAGGATGATACACGTTACAGGTGACTGCATAGAACATACTTTTCTTCTGACGTTTAATATGAATTGATTGCTTACAAGAAGTCTCACTTCTATCAGCTTTGCAGAAAGCACAGTAGTCTTTCTTCAGCCTTGTAATTGCAAGCATCTAGACAGAGGAAACTGTCTGCATGTGCTGTTTGTTCTGTCGCTGGTTGTCCCTGTCACAGTACTGGCCTTTGCTCTGATCGTGAGAAAGCTGGCACAGCTGAAACTGTGATCCAGCTTCCTGCCACACAGGGCATTTTCTCTAAGATCTATAAGTACAAGGTCTATCTTTCTCGATTTCTATTGTTATATAAGGATTTTTACAGTTTTAGCATAAGCATTAATATATTTTACCTTTTATATTTTCACGTACGTTTGATTTTTATGCTTAAATTAAAATATGCAGAAATTATTTTTATTTTTTTATCATTATATCTCTTTCACAGTGCTTTTCGTTTGCATCTTGCTATGTAACCACAGCCTTTGTGGATTTCCTGTCATTTTTGTATGCCAGCACTTCAGCGTTTTTGATTTCACATCTGTATCTCACAGCTGGCACAGAGCTCCTGACCATACAAACAGTCCTGTAGAGATGGAACTACAGAGCAGACCCACAGTATTCAGCAGTCGCAACAGAGACTCATCATTACTCTTAAGAAGCCACTTGGGAAAAAAACAGAGATTAGGGTTTAAATGAGCCAGTCTCCACTTTTTTTACTGTTGTTGTTTTTCGTCTTGCCTGAGTTGATTAGGAACAGAAGTAAAAGCTGGAAACCATGGCTGAGGCTGCAGAACAGTTAGAGTCACACCATTTATCAATAGCAAGGAGAACAAATATTTGAACTGCACTGCTGAAGTTGAAATTCACAGCTAGCAGTTCAATAACAAGAGTTTTTCAATCAGTTTTAGGATTCTCTCTGCTCTTTAACGTAGAGCATCTTTCAGTTTGTAATTTTCTTCTTACGTGGGTTCAAAACAGGATTTGGCATCAATCATTGCAATTTTCTTTCTGCTTCCATTCCCCCATGTCTCCAAGCCTCCCACCTTTCCTTAGAGATCATGCTACTGCAAGCAAATCTCTAGCCAGACACACCTTCCCCATACAATACAAAGCGATACACTAATTCCAACCAAGGTCTGTTCACTGAAGGATAAATAGAAAGAAAATTTGTGACCCAGCAGAGAGCTGAACAGATGCCAGTCTGTGGTATTTCCACCTGAACTAGTCCTGCTTCAAAGGAGCACAACGGGACATCTGCCCATGTTTATTGGTGCAGCAGTACCAACAAGTGATACCACCTGCAGAAATCAGGCAGCTCTGTCACAAATGCTGGTCTCGCAGTTCATGCAGAGTTAGAATTCAGATATCTGAACTGCTGCATTGCCCACAACTCATCTAACTAATCTGTAACTCGTATCTACAATCAAAATGACAATGTCAAGATGGCAACTGTATGGCAGCTCTCCAATACACCAGATTTAATTGGGATACTTTCATTTTCTGCAGGACTCCTATGTCTTCTGGAGGCAAGAACACATCTTTATTTTTAACTGCTGACTTCATGCAGTTCTCATGATGGTTAATTGGAAAGAAGATTCTACGTTTTCTGTGATCATACTGCCTTGCACAGTGGGGCTTTACCTGGAGTAGCTCAGTGTTATTGTAAAAGATGCCACAATTTCAGTTACAACAAATAAATCAGTGAGGATATAAACAAAGAATATACAGAGAAGATAACAAGCAGTAGCTCACTTTACCACAAGAGCTTCTTAATGTAATCTGGCTGCTAGGCTCAGCACAGCTAATCTTTTGCTTCTTGACCTCCCCAGTTATGGCCATACAGGGATTCTATCACTCACACAATGTTGCCTTCAAGAGGATCTCATTTTACAAACCAGATTTCCTTGAGTACTAAGAATCTTTAAAATCATAAGGAAAAGGAGAAATGGCAGCATGATGACCAGTATACTGCACTGTTCAGCTGGCATGGGAAAACCTTGGGGTAAAAGAAAGCTTTTACTTTCTGTTGTTTTATTTTCTGTGTTGCTTGTCCCAGGACTTGAACTTCAGGCTACCAGACAATTTTGGAAATAGTTCTAAAACATCTGCAAGTGAACACTCAAAACTTAGAGCCAAGATACTTAAGTAGCCTTTACTTCCAGTTTGTGGCAGATTTTCTGACTTAGCTCTGAGTTTTCTGGCTATGCCCATCTCTATTTCCACATCTCTGATCAAAAAGTCCCTTTTCTTACCCAAAGTACAGAACTATTGCCTTTTCCAAAAGCTGAGGCTTTTGTGCATCAGCAAGATGACTAGCTGGAAACTTAGCTGTCATTCAGACTCTTCATTTCAAAGTGATTCATGAGACCTGTGATAACATGCAGTCTTTCCTCATCAAAATCAAGGCACCTTGGGCTCATCTTTACTCTGTACTTTATGGATTTCAGATATACCTGATGGGGTGGATCTTTGTGGGTATATTTAGTGTCCCAACAGGGCTGCCAGATATGTGTTATGGTCGATACCTTGCTTACCCTGCATCTGCAAAGGAAATGCTCTTTGACTCCTACTTTATTAACTTCCATGATTCAAGTTGTCAGCTGAAGGCTTTGTAATCTCTAAAAACACTTTCAGTTTCCAGCACAAAGAGTTCAGAACAAAATAACAGTCTTTGTTAGGTCATCATGGGTCAAATGCAGTGGTGACAAGACATGAAGAATCCTCACAAACAATTAAGTGTGTGTATGTCTGGAGTTTCCTCCACTGGGTTTATCAAATCGAGTTTCTCTTGCAAAAACAACCTACTGACAAGAAGCTCAGCAAGAAAATTCCACTGCTCCCCCTTCTGACAGAATAACATTTGCCTAAGCCAGTAAGGACATTGCGAGTCTGCATACATTTGGTCTGAGGTATATGTGTAATTTGAAGTATACAACATTGTACAACTATAGAAAAATAAGAGTAAAAAAGCCTTCAAGCAGGTATTTAGTCCATCTTCCTGTCCCATGACAGATTTTTCATTAAAAGATTTCAAAAACATACAGACGTTTCAGAGCCTCCAAGGCAACCCAGTCTGCATCTCACTATGGTGACTGATACAAAACGTCTGGGGAGTTTCAAACCAAGTATCTCTTGCTTCAGCTGAGGATCACTTTCCCTCTTCCATTCACAGTGTAACTTAGCAACTTTTTTTTTTTTTTTTTTTTTGGCATCCACCTTTTACGTATTGGAATAACATAGCCATAGATGCCAGCAGGGGTCTGAACAGCAGACTGTGCTTTTCCTGCCCCAGCAACTTTCCCCAGATCACTGTGAATGAACTAATCACTAGCCTTCACGGGGACTGCCCACATGCTTAAAGTAAAACGCATATTTAAATATCTTGCTGAACTGGGGACTTCATTCCCAGCATGCCCAAGGCTGTTTAACACACGCTGGTCTAGTTTAATTGCACGATTCTTCAGTTAATTGCTGTTTTGACAATAACAATCTGGCAGCTTTGCAGATGTCTTTAAACTTGTAACTGCAGGTAAAAACTACCACATCTTGCTGGTAAATGACAACCAGTGCCAAACTGGTGAAGCTCATATACCTGACCAACAGACAGTGCTTAACTTTTTGTTTCATTAGCTAATTACTTAAGCAGTGCAGGCATGAAAACTGCTTTGGAAACTGATTTTCTTAATATTTCCAGAAGCAAATTATTTTGTCAACCAACAGATGTATCCAATACCTAATGCTTACTGAGATACTGATACATACGCATATCCCCAGACTCGTGAATAGGTTTTGATACCCCTCAATCTCAGAAGAAAAAATGTGGGAGACAGAACATCTGCAACAGCCAATGCACTCCAGAAATATGCAAACAAAACAAAGAAATGAACAAGCCAACACATGCACATAAAACATTAAAATGAAGCATAGAAAAACAGAGATCAAGTGAGAATAAATGCAATAGAAACAGAGACTGAGCAAATGCCAGAGTCAAGAGCAGTCAGCTCACATGGGGAGGTCAGTGAACTGCAGGTGGGATTGGAGTTTAGAGGGACTACCAGGATGACACACTCCTACTCTTCTTTTCTTTACAGTAGCTATTTTCAGCACCAGTGGAATCCCTCTGCTTTCCCTAAAACAAATACACTGTGTCCAGACAGCTGAATAAACTAGTGAAAAAAGACAACAAGCACTTAGGAGCAAAGAAGTGTACAGTGTAATATGAGGATGTACGGCTCCCAACTTACAAACAGCTTAATCATAAACAAACAGATGATCAAATACAAGAAATCGTTGGTTGTGCATTTGTCTGTGTGCAAACTGATTCTGGAATATTTCTGTACCAAGCATCCAAGGAACTTCCAAGACAATAAAGAGTACTTTAAAGAATTAGAAATAATACCCTATGAGTGTCCCTTGAATGCACTGTTTAATGTTTTAACCAGGATCTGCAGTTTTAAAACATCAGTGGAAAAAAACCAGCAATAAACATTCAATCAAATTCAGTGAAACCAGCAATACAAAAATGAAATGGGTTCATGTGTTTTTGGTGTTTCAAAAAAGTGCAGCAATAAGAGCAGCAAAAGAGCTTATCACAGTGATTTCAGAGTGTGCGTATGGCGCTCAGCATCACAGCTGTGATACAGTTTCTGCACATACTTTTACCTTTCTAAGTAAACCTAAATATTCTTCTGTAAGATACAGAAAACCAACAGTTAGAGCCAGGCACACGAGCTGGTAACACAAAGCAAAAAAAGAATTTCTCCTTCCGGTTTTTAGAGAAAAGCTTAAGACAGGGAAGTGCTGGACTAGAGCTACCTCAACAGCTTTCACACTTCATTTTAGAAAGGGAGAATCTTGCTTACAGGTAAAAAAATAAATAAATAAATCTGAAATAAAGTTTATTGTTGATACTGTCACGAAACAAAACAAACTACATGGCGCAGACAACAATACTCTTGATTACACTTCATACCCACGTTTCACACATGACTAAGTGGGTGCACCTACACATGCATTGCTGATCTTAGAAAAATGAAGGATCCCACAGAGGAGTCTTCTACCCAGACATCAGTGGGGACAGGTGAAGGTTAGTCATGCCCAGTCCCACATGCTCAAGAGGCAGGGCACACGTTAGGTAATGCTCCAGGATGATCTGTGATCTATCTGTTGATCTCACAGCTGCAGAGTCTTTCAAGAGAAAACCTGTCAATGCATTCCCATGCGCTGAGTTACCACCGAGTATTTAGCAGTGATGAAATTCCATATTCAGGCATATGTTATCCAACACAATGTTTGTCATTAACTCAATGAAAAATGCACTAAGCTTGAAAGCATTAAAACCAAAGTAACTCTCCTTTCAGCTGTAAATGGACATTTCCAGTTGCAGGAGTGGCATGACTGCCATCAAAGAGGCTGACAAAGAGAGCTTCTTCCATGACTACTGACACATGTGACAGATGTTACTGATGCCAGGACTTCAAAGCTGTGTGGTCCACTGACAGGAAAAAGCCCCCAGATAAAGCGTGGATAGCAATTTCTAATCTGGCTCGCCAAATAATTTTCTTTCTTAGTATCATTCCAGCTCTCCTGGACAAATGTTCTCCACACAGAGATGCTGAGGGGACTGGTTGCACTCTTCCACATTACACTGATACAATCAGCAGCACTTGAAGTATCTCAACACCACATGAAACAGTGCTGTTAGCTGACCCCACCTGACACACTTCTGCTAACTTCCACGAGGACAACAAACAGCCTTGCAAAAACCCACTTCTGCAGACATTCACCACAAGGCCAGTTCTGCTCCACTTCACAGAATCACGGGTCGGATGGGACCTTTAAAGGTCAGCTAGCCCAACTCCCCTGCAATGAACAGGGACACCTACAGCTACATTTCAGGTCAGGAGGAGGTTTCACCATGGCCTCAAATGTCACAAGGACTAAATCCAACCCGTTCACATAGTATGAAATTAGTACAATGTCTATAACTCTCTAGTAAAGCTCTTTCCATATACCTACATGGAGAAAGGAGTTCAACATAGAGTTATTTCAGACATAAACACAAAAAGGAAATTGGCACTGAAATTACTTTGTAAATAACCAGAACAAAATCATTACAGTTAGCTCACAAACACTGAAATAAACAGTTTGAGAAGAACCAATAGCTGACACAGACCATGTATTTTACTCAAGAAACTTAGGACAGCCAAAAAGTCTCAGCACATGTATTTCATGCTGAACAGAATGGGACAGAAGCATTCTTGTTGCTTCCTCACAGCTGAGCATTTTGAAGGAATGACTGAAAACAAGTATTTATTTAGTTCTCACTGTCTGTAAGTACCTTAAATCTTTTGACTTTTAAGAATTTGCTTCAATCTTTATATTAAAAAGTGTGTTTCCTACGTTTTCACAATTGCTGATGCTTTTCCTAATCTAGCTGTGCTCAGAAGGGATTTTGTTTGCACAAATAATAAACAGCCATACCCCATCAATTACATCAATAATAATACTTCAATTATTAAGTAAGTTATTAACAGGAAAACAAAACAAAACAAAAACAAAAACCCTTTCAACCAGTTCTCCCACAAGTATTTTGGATTCTGAGCCTGTCTGCAGTATAAGCATAGTTATGTATTTGACAGCACTGCCACTCTGAAGCCTCAGCTAATTAAATGGCACTTTACTGTCACCAGTATCCAAAGATGCAAAATTCTCTGTATGCCTCATTCATATTTCATCCTTAGGAAAACACCTCTAAGTTTTTACTTCATAAGAGTTTCTGTAGCCACTTACCTGTAGGTAAGTGAGTTATTTTGTTTCTTAGTAACACGGAGGAAGTGTATTTTCAGATCCTGCATGCTGACACAGCAGTTTGGGAGGGAATGAGGTGTGGCTCAGTATTACGGATATTTTTCTAAAACAAACCATAGCGAGGTTTGGTGAAGTGGTAACAGACAAGAATCACTGATGTCTACCTTCAGAGCCACAGTGAGACCCCAGGAGTTCAGGAAGAATGTAAGGTGTGCATCTCCATGTGTTCTTACCTGCTTGCTGCAGCATTTGATTGGCATGCGAGCACAGCACCCACTGGGTAGTGCATGTTACCTGTAGTCCTGCAGTCTATGGGTAACAGACCTCAAATTATCTCCATCTACACTTGCAATCAAGCCACGTCCGAGCTTTTAGTTTCACCAGTCAGTAGCACAGGTAAATGTTACAGTGGTGGTAAAGGTTACAGTGTGAAATGAACTTATGTACAAGGATGTCAGAAAAAGAAGCAGCTCTTCAATCTCCACTACAACCCACGTCATGCAAATACACTCAGTGTAACACTGCAATGCCACGCAGTAGGTAAAGAGAGAGACATTACCAGTTTCTGAACTTTGGCTTTACTATGCCTCAGCCGAGCTCCTAATGACCCTGCTCAACTGAGCGATGCCCGTCTCTCTCAGAGAAGATTGTGTTCTGCCAAACACCAAGGAGTCTACTTTTCCCCAGTAACAGCTTCTGTTACTTGAAGACATGGAACATTAAGACACCAAGACCAAGCCAGATTTCACCCACAATTTCTCCAAGAACTTCTCCTCTCCAATCTCATTCTAAAAGTTGAAACAGGCTTTTTACACCAGGATGTAAGCAAGCCCAATTTAACAACTACCTTGAGCAAGCATTACAGGGCAGAGAGATGCATGTTCCTTTAGAAAAACAACCTCTAATACCTTTAACACAAAAATACGATTAGAGCACCGCACACAACAAAAAGCTGTACCAGGTACTAGTCTGGGCATAGGTTTAGATTCAAAAGGCTTAAATTTTCTTAAAATAATGACCATTCAGTTCTCCACCAAAGACAAGAAGACTGAAGGTCTGTTTATTGTTTCCTTTTACTGCCTGCTAGTCTCATAAAGACTTCAAACACTGTAATTTTTGGCAGGACTGTGTCAGAGAAAATCCCACATACGAAATGAAAATAAAAGACATTCTTATGTTGTTCCCTTTTTATTAGCTCTGTGCCTCACCCACTTGGTTATTCTCGCATGCAGCAGCAAGAACTGGAAGACCAACTCAATTGGCACTTATATTATTATCATTTGTACTGGCAAATTGCAGTACCTCTCAGCTACAATAAATTAATTCAGTTTTTCCTTTCAAGACAGGTACCTTGAAAATGGAAGGAAAAAATAAGGGGTTGTCCAAGCAAGCCCCGAGTTGCACAGCAGAAAAGGCAGCACGATTCTACTCTTGCTTTAGCTTTATGCTGATAACATTCTAGTGACTTCAGTGTAACTACTGGACGTTTACAGCATTACAAGTGCAGAATCCATATCTCAAGGTCAAATTCTATTGCAGTCTAAACTGGTTTTACTCTGGGAATCTAGCAGCCATTCCTTTAAAATATTTAAACAGCTATAAACAAGTCAGAACATTTTTGAGGAGTGAATTGCAGCCAGTAAAAACACAGCCCAAGGCCTATGCTGAAGTGGGTGGGAACTGAAAAATTTCTGCAGCAGTTAGTGGTTGGACGCTCACAAACACTCCACCCTGCTGCCTCAGGCAAGAGAAAACATGTAGACAGTGCAGAATACTTCATGCGTCAGGATACATCATTTGGCTTTAAGCAAGATCAATAGATTTCAAAAAATAAGAAAAGGGAACAATGCATAAGTGCCTCAAGACTTAGTATGTTGGCTAACATCTCTGTTACTCATGGGCAATGCTTAGAGAGAAGAGGCACAACTGTTGTGCCCAGCAAGCTGTGCAATGGAAGTTCTGGCACTCTAAAAACATTTCTGGTGCTCTGGAAGAGAAGAATCTGTAAAGGTCAACCCAGAGCCAGTATCCTTCACTGTTTCTCTCCACTTTGGATGTGCTACGATAGATAATGCCACAGGAGCCCATAACATGTTCTTATCATGTTAGCACTGATGTTTAAGTACTACTGCTCCTCTAGAAATGTAAGGTTAATGAAAGAGACCTTAAAAAGAGAACACTTGTATAGGTGAGTTGTCTGCCATTCAACTGGTGTAAACTGAAAAAATCCAATCAATAAAGCCTCATCACTGGAAAAACAAATAAAACCAAGTAGTAAGCTTTCAGGGATGTCTTTCATGGAAACAAGTTTCTCTGCTTTCCTCTGAAGGTATGCTCAGCAAACACATCTCACTAACTGTATTACCCAGTGCTCAATTTCCTATAATTTTTTTCTTTAATTTTGCATAACTCAAACTATTTTGACCACAAAATGAATAAAAAGTAATCAAACAACAGCTATTATAATGCTTAACTGTATGCACATATTGGTGAGCTTAACTGAACTGTTGCAAAATGCTCTACAGCATGCCATAGACGTGCTGGTATGGTAACACATAGATAATTTCTTTTTCCTTTTTGAGAGGAAGATGTTGGTCTGACTTCTGTTTGCCGTTGTTAAGATGTGGATAACACAATTATCAAATACTACTGCATTTCTGCAATAAAAGTTCTGGACAGAGACTGAGATGACTCCAGCTCCCAGCGCAGTCCCAGGCCTCCTGCCCAATCCTCAGCCAGTCACGTGCTTTTGCAAGACTGCTCACGCATGTAAGCACAAAGTAAATCCATATAAAAACTTCGTGCACACAGCTGAACACTTAACACTAATCTCAAGCAGAACCTCCTCCTAGAGCCATTACCTATCAGTGAACACTGATAATAGTTTCCTTTTCTCTCCTCTCTGCATTACGTTAAATACATGAACCTTACATGTGGAGCCATCCTTCAATATTTACAGTCTCAAGCTCACTGGAATCCTTACCTGGGGTGGGGCACATGGGCGTTGCTCTAATAAGGCAGCAATGATAATACACGAGATGACTTTTTCATGCGTTATGTTCTTGTAAAATCTTACTGGAATCTCAGCTGGCAAACGATCTAAAATCTTAAGCTTTCTGTTGTTCTTGTGCAACTCAACTGCTAGCGTGTCTGTGCAACAGAGCATGAGTAATTTAAAATGGGACCATCCCTGAGACAGAAGGAAACATGTTGTGAAGTTGGAGACATGTTGTCTCAAAGCTCCAGTGCATTTGAAATTCAGCTGAATTGATCCATTTGCAGGAGTTCCATGAGCAATTTCACTACTTCACTTGAAAAGTCCACTTTTTTTTTTTTTTAACATACTTTAAAATATATGACATGAGTTTAGCTGTAATAAACTATCAAAAGCACCAGGCCACACCAAAGTTTAAAAACGCCTCACAACTGCCTCAAGCAACAGGGGAGATACGACATTGTGTTTTTGCTGCACAGTTACAACTGATCATATGGTTTAACTACATAACCTAACTTCAAACATTTGGTAAATACATATTCGCTAATATTCCATGTGGCTAAACATTTGTTTCACACAGTCAAGTAATCTAATGGCGTTCCGATCTCCCAGACCAACTCACAAAAGGGTTGTGAATGCTTTGATACCTTTACTGTTAACGTTCTGAGAGAAAAAGGCTCTACTGTCACTATAAAATTCTATTTGAAATAAGCAAGCATGCCTAGGGTCAAACTAATGTCTCCTATACTGAGCTTACTCATCTCAGTGCTATCTTGTCTCCACATAGATGGAAGCCCAGCATCCTCCTCTATTGCTGCACAGAGCAATCAGGCAACAAATTACTGCCATTCTGCTACAGAAATAAAGAGCACGACCTACAATCTCTGTGCAGGTGTGCCTGCTCCATGTGCTCAGCTGTGACCAATGCAGCAAGAGGGCCTGATACAAGTGGGAGCAATCACCACTATGGTCATTTTTGATCGTTTCCTCAGTCCTGGCACAGCTGTGCTGAATAAATAAATCCTATACAGATCAGTATAGTGAAATATGAAAGTCTGCTGGGAAGCGTGCAGCTTTTCCCCTTCTATGAGGAGACAGCATCTGATGTAGAAGGTGCTTTGTGGGAAGCAGAGCCGCGGCTCCCTTAGCAGTGCTGAAATCCCAGTCAGACTTCAGCCTACCACTGCGCCGTGGAGTGCGCCATGTTGAGACCCCTCTCCCTGAGGCAGGAGTACGTGCAGCAAGATGGCGGCCAGTCTCGATCAAGGCCTCGGCCAGAAGGCAGCGTGTCCATGCTGGCCTAGCAGACGCAGCAAGCTAGCCCAGCTGCAGCGGTAAGCGCGTATCGGATCTACGCAGATATCCTGCACTGGGTATTCCACAACTCCGGCCCCGCCCAGCACCTCCACGACGGATGCGGGCCTGCATCCGCCCGATCACAACCTTAACGCGCCCTCCCGCACCACGCACACGAGCCTCACTCCGCCTTTCCCCGCTCGCAGCCCTTCGCGCCCCGCCCACTGCCCGGAAGCGGGAAATTGAAGCGCAGCCGGCGGGTCGCTCGGCTCGGTGAGGAGCTGCGTGCATTGTTTTGCTTGGCGCGGGGCGCAGCGACGGGTGGTTCCTGCGGGTTGCTCTTCTCTTCGGGCTGCTGAACCCCGGCCTTCCTCCTTCCTTAGCTTCTCTAGAGGGTGGAAGGCCTCTTGGGGGGAGCTGCCGAACGCGGTTCCGCGGCGTAAGTGGGCGGGCAGGCAGCGCCAGGGGCCGGCCCGGCGTGCCAAGCGCAGCTCTGAGGAGCGGGATTGCTTGCAGGATTTTAAAGGGAATTCCGTTTTGAGGTTCCTAGTTACAGTTTTTAGGTAAGCTGAGGCTGCGGCTGCAGCTCGGTCATTAGCAGGTGGCTCATGAGCGCTGTGCGAAGTCACGCTGAAATCAATGTACTGTTGGCTCGTGCTGAGAGGTGTGCCGCTTCCATTCAGGAGCATACGGGGAATGTGGACTTGGACTCTAAATTTCCAGCTGTGTGGCGGCATCCCCAGAAGGATGAAACGAGGCAGTGGGTTATTTCATGCATCTGAGTACCCTGTTACTATTTTTAATGGAAAAGGTTGATCACACAGATGGACTACAAAAATCTTGTGGCTCCCAGCAATCCTTTATCGCTGCTCCGGCTGCCCTTCAATGAATGGACTGGTTCTGAACAACCTGGCTTTGTAAAGGTTGTGCCTTTAAGTCAGACATGCAGCAGGGATCACTGAGGTTAAGAAAATACAGTTTATTTGGAGTAAGGGTTTTTGATGAGTTTGATGTTGTAGGATCTGACCTTTGATTTACAGGCATACTAAGTCCAAGTGGTTCATAAGTTCTCTTGCTCCTCTGTAATAGTTTGTAACCATTAGAAAATAAACCCTAGTATTTCTTACCAGAGCTTTTTACTTATTTCTGCAGCCACGTGGCTCGCTATAATCAGGTGAGAACAGCAGCACCCAATTTGTTTTTCAACAGGAACTGCTATCTGCCTTGAGATGGAGGAAGCAGCGTGTGATAAATTGACGTCTTTGTGCCATACACCAAAGGATTCTGGGACAGCAGCTCCACAGAGGACTAGTTCAGGAAAACAGGTATAGAAACTTAAAGGTCCTACTTTTCCTGGTTCCCATATATGTAAAGTGACCTCCTGTGACTTCTACTTGCATTTGAAAATAGCACTCTCTGCTTTGGTGTTTCTCCTCCCACGCACTATAGTGAAGCACTCTTTTTTTTTGCCATAGTGCGTATCAGTGTAAACTGGAACTATGCTGGATGAGGCTAAATTGCAAATTATGTATATAGTTTTTATGTATATAGTTTTGACTTGTTCATGCCTTTAAGTCCCTTAAAAACAAACACTTAAAAACAAGTTAACAGATACTCTTAAGTAGTATATAGATGTTTTATACTAGTGCTAATAGAGGAAGTGTGTGTGTGGTAGGATGCAATGTTAAGAAAAAAATAAAATCCTTATCTCCATTAAACAAGAGGAGAAGTGGAACTAGCTGGAAATAGCCAAGTTGAATTATGCCATGTGTCTTTGCACAAAGACTAAGTGCATTAATGAGGGTTTACTTTAAGGATTATACACACGCACGTATATAAATAAACAAGGCAATACAGATATATATTTTTAGTAAATTGTTGCTGTGTGCAAACACACCTGAAAGGAAGAGGTTAACTTTTACGTTTGCAAAAGACGGTGACAATTCAGAAGTCTGTCTTACAGTTGTCTTTACTAATGACATATTCTGTATGGATAAAATGTTCTTTGAAATTTGATTGAAGACGAGTGTTTTTTTCTTGTTCTTCATTTTCTTTAGCCAATGAGTGCAACTCTAAGGGAACGATTAAGGAAAACAAGGCGTTCATTTAATGCTAATTTTACAGTGGCAAAGCGGCTCAAGGTAGATACTGAAGAAAAAGACTGTGCAGATGTTGACAGTGGGTGTCTGCCAAAGATAGGCATGGATTGTTCCACATTACAAGATGGTTCTGAATGCCCGGAAAGAAACTGCACTGTAAATACTTATTTCAAAAGTCCTTTACAGGAAAACAATCTCTGCGAATCAGCAGAGAACGTGGTAAGGGTTGATGTTAGTCAGCAGCAGTCCCTAGAAGAAAAAGTAAGGCTGATGAAACAAGTGAAAGATAAGGAAGAGCTACTTCGAAGGCTCAAACTGGTCAAGATGTACCGATCTAAGGTAAGGATGACCTCTAGAAAGCCCTTCTAAATCACTCTTTGAAGAGAAATTGAATGGTGTTGTTACTTATTGATTTAAGCCACATTTAATTGTGTAGTGTTTGTATATTAGCTCAGTTTAAACCATTTAATAAAAATAGATTTGCAGGGTACTAAAAGCATTTTTCATTTGCAGAAATGTTGCTGATTATTTTTTTCTTAATCCCAATTCTAGAACAACCTGTCTGAACTGCAGGCTTTGATAGTAAAATGGAGAAGCAGTACCCAGCTGATGCTGTATGAGCTGCAGTCTGCCTTTTCTGCAGATGGCAAGAAAGTGAGTCTCAGTCAGCTGATAGATACTTTTGGATTGGAAGACCACTTACTGCACTACAGCAGAACAGAAGAAGATTTTGTGGACACGTAACCTACTGGTGCAAAGCTTTCAATTACATGCATCAGCAAAAAAGACTGAATGGACTGATAAAATCCATTGTCTGATCAACACTTCTTTGTTTTGGTGAGAGTTTCTCATCAGAGCTTGTGAAACTGCATACTTAAACATGGTAGGCTGTAAAAACCATTACTTTATAGTGAAAACTGAATTTATGCAGACTGTTTTGGAAAACGGGCTAGAGAGCTTGGTTAGTGATTATTTTAAATAAAATGAAATCAAGTAATACTTTAATCAAACAGCTGTCTGCCTTGTACCTGTTAGTCTTCATGGTTTTAAGACAGAATGCAAGTTCAAATCAACTGTCACTTCTGTTGGTGTTTAGATGGGGAGAAGGGTTCAGTTCTTTGTTCATAGATACATCCTCATCTTCCAAACTTATTCCTGCTGCCAGTTAATGACGTCATTTTGCAAGTCAGGTAAAGATAATTTTTGTGTTAATATTCTGGAACTGCAATTAGCAATAATTAAAGCTATTAAGAACATCTAAGGGAAATATAATGGCACTGACCCTCGTCCAGACAGTTGTTTTTAGAGGAACTCTAGCAGCTTTTGGTAACAGAAAAAAAAAAATGTAATTACCATCTGTCTACTGTATTGGCTCATTTAAGAGCTGAGGCATTCTCTCTCCAAGGTTCTTCAATTACAGCATCATTTACCTTTCTGCAGTAACACTAAAGAAAACTCCAGCATTTCATTCCTTCTCCAATAAGCACTGCCTTCTCAAAATGTTTTACTCTTATTATTTCAACTTGAAATTGCTTATTTTCTCACTTCTATGTATGTAGTGTGGTGACTTGGCTGCTTTTGTTTTCCTTCTTTTATCCACTGTAACAGTATATAGACCTGTACTTGATCTACCACGCTTCCTGCTGTAAATATTTTTAACTACAACCCCATTCCTTATTTGCTGTAGTTTAACTGCTTTCTTTATATGTGGCAATTACTCATTAATAAGGAAGTAATTTTGTCCATACCCCAAGGGAAGTGGAAAGAAAAACACAGATGAAATAGTCTGTTTTAATGTTGTTAGGGCTCATTAAATTGAAGTTTGTAGCCACAGTTTACTTTCAGGAATACTGAGTGGCATTGCCCACTGGGAATTAATGAAGAACAACATATATTACTGATCACATTTTAGGTACTAATAATTCATTTCTTCTGCCTCTTTAACTTACTGAAACAAGATGATGGGACTTCCTTTTGGGGGCAGTTCTTTTTCCTAAGACCTTTAGAGAGTTTGGAATTCTGTTGTTTCTAAGGAAGTTTCAGCAAGAAGCAAAAAAGCATGCAGGAAGAATGGAGATGTATTTAGAATCCTTTAAAATCCTCTGAGGCGATTAAGCAGAAGTGTTTGTAATGCAGTCACAACAGAAGTACATTTCATTACAGGTATAGGATTTTGCTGAATCAAGATATCAAAGCTATTAATACTCTCACAGAGGAATAATTTTAGATTTTATGGGAATTTATTAAAGGTAAGAAAAACTGACACGAAGCGTGGAAAAGGGAGGCAAGTGGCAGATGCAGATTTACTGCTTTCTTGCAGTATTTCACAATATCCTACAACTGCATTCTAAGGAAATAGAATAGGTGTATTCCTATCATTCCTACAAGATAATCTTTCAGTTACTTTCTGTAATAAGCTATATGGTTTATATAATCAAAAGAGCAGAAATGCATCACAAAAGAAAAAAAATGTAGGTAAGACAAGGTACAAAATGTATGAAACAAACATGTATCCTTCAAAGTGATGTTATTTGAGAAGAAATAGAAGAACAGAAGATGGTACCAGAAGAAAATATTTGCTGAAAGACAAGTGCAGAGACAAAAGGTAGATTTCCAAATTTATATTCTTGTATATCTACCAGGATTGGGATTTTTAAAGAATAGGGAATGTTTTCGATCTTAATCTTTCAGCTTCTGCTTGAAGAATTCCAAGGTGTTTTTCCTGTTCCTCTATGAGACCTCGCAGCTCTTTCTGCTTCAAAATCTCCTGGTAACGCCGCTTTGCATTCCTTTCAGAAATATGCTGCATGTCTGCATAAAACAATATATGAGTCAGCCTATACATAAAGTGGATGCATAGTCTACAAATGTATTGGACTTGCTCAAGGGTCATTCCAATTTCTGTATAAAAGCAGCACACATTTTTCAAAAAGGCTCACAGTTGGGTTTAATGGTCTTTATAGTAGTGAATAAAAAAAAGTTTAAAAGGCACTGGCTGCACTTCCTTTATTTAACAAATACCCAATGCTGTGAAACTAATCATCTGACATTTGGAAGAACTATATAGCTTTCCTAATAAGGGATATCCTTTTTAGTTCCTCTGTTCCTTTAAGTATGTGAAAAGAAGTGTGTTGGACAGTCTTACAAATAAAGGTCTGTTGTATAATGAAGATATTAATGGCTGTAATATTTTGACTTTCAGTAATTAAATCAACTTCGGTTACAACAGTATCCATCTGTAGGAATGTTCTTATGTAAACAATGTTAAGATTGTCGTGGTAGAAGTACTGCTAATTATGCATGTGAAATAGTAAATAAACATTCCTTGCGCTTTAGGATGCTGATGGAGAACAGGACTGTCTAATGTTGGAGATACTTTCTAAATGTTCTTTGTGACTTAAAGTGCATTACTGCAACTCACCAGCTGCCTGATAGATATGCCTCCTTTCTGAAACAGACACAAGCATTTCCTTCAGGTCAAGGCTCAGCTCATAGTTTGCTTGCTCTTTTAAACTGATGCACTTCTCCAACTCTTTAATTCTCTTCTGATGTTTCTTCATATTCTTCTTGTGCAGCTGTGCGTTTCCAAATGAATAAAACAAATACATGAGATTATATGAAAGCTGTTAAAACTTTGGATGAAAGCCTATAGTCTTCAACACTGCATATTAGCTCTGTTTATTTCCATGTATTTGGATCTGACCAGTAGCACATTCTAGCTTTATTTTCACACTATTTCAGTATGCTTTAGAGTGTTTAAATAGGAGTAGCAGACAAGGAAGAAAAATGCATGGGTCAAGAAGAAAGATTAAATGCAGAACAGGCAAAGCAGGAAAAGGAAGTCAATGAAACCAGTGCATTGAAAGTTCTCTTTGGCTGCCAGATGCTGCAGAAGGTAGGGCTGCCATGCTGAAGACATCTGAAGGGCTGCAAAGGGATAAAGTCAATACTGAAGATTGAAGAGGAACTTAGAGAAAATGGCAGCTGATGTCATTTACAGTAAGCTGCAGAAAATCCAGTGGAATCCCTTAAAAACAAGAATAGCCATAAAATGTTAAAATAAGTAAGGAACTAATTGTGTCTGTGTTATTTTGAATATAGGAAGGCAGTGATACTACAAACAGACTTGCTGCTAGAGAGAAACACTAAGCAGTGAAGATTTGATACAAGACTTCATTAGAAAATAGAATAGTGACTTTTATAGACAGTGATCTGTAAGAAGTGTTAAGAAGGTCTGCGTTCAGATTTTCAAGAAGGAAGACATTTAATTCTAGGAACAAAGTAGATTCATGCCCAACTGCTTCCAAAGACTTCAGAGTTTTCTAGCTGGCTACTGGCTACAGTGCTGCTATGATGGCTCGTGGCAAGTTGAAACTATTGAAAGACAGATAAATAAACAACATAGCTATAGCACACTGGTTGCTCCAAAAGTAATGGAAATTCAACAGATGCAGAGAGCATAACAGCACTATTTGATAAATTCTCAGCTACAATGCACTTTAACAAATTCACCTCCATTAGCTGTGCGTTTTTACCAGTGATGAACAAGTGCCTGCATGCTATGCTCATATGAGGTGACCCACTGTTGTTGCTGCCACCACTGAAACACACCACCCACCACCTCACTGTGCTCACATCCACTATTTGGACTCCATCAACATTCAGCAAGCATCAATGACTGTCAGTGGGTGCCATTCTTCTGCACATGAAAGAATTCAATGACACACCTTTGCTTCCCTGTCAGATGCCAATCTGTCAGACTGCCCCTCTGCTGCCATCTGTCCCATGGCAACAACACATAGCAGAATATTGGTAGGAAGGTTCAGCCTCTACAGCCATTCTACCAACATCCACCTCTGACATCATGGACCAACATAATAACATAGGAAGCATTGTTTTCATGTCTTCATCAGCCCTCATATATTCATCCGTGTGTACTGTTGTGGTTACATTTCAACAGTCCTTGAGCTAGCTGAAGAGTTTAGTATGGCTACATCAGTTACCATCATTCCTTAAAAGCGTTTTTCCTAACACAGAACAGTTAGGATATGTCTCTGAAAGGAGGTGGTTCACCTTATCCATGACACCAAGAGTCTGCTCCATCACTGCGATGCGGTGGGCAATGTGGCTATCATAGTCCAGCATGGTTAGGAACTGAGAATGAAAAACAAATAAATCAGCTTGTCAAGCCTGTTTGTTAAATTGTGAAATTTAAAACAAACAAACAAAAAAAAAACTCAGTGTACTTTTCTGCAGTAAAAAACCTTACTTGTCATCATAAATGGACATTTTAAAGACAGGTTTTGATGCTGCAGGAATACTATACCATACAGTTGTTAAACAGCATGATTTCTATGATTTAATGCAAACAAAGACTGAACAAATTGTGTTTTTTTGTTGTTTGTTTGTTTGTTTTTAAAGCAACAGCAAAACACCAAACTATACTTTTATTTATAAGGTTATCTAAGCACAGAGGGCAGTCAAAAATAGGCAGTAGACAGATTTCTGTAGATGCAACATTCATCCTTTCACGGTACCAACCCACCAAATTAATAGATAAAAGCTTTGTGAAACAAAATTCACTGTGGTCAAAATGTAACTTAGAGAAAATAACTCACTAGCTGGCGATCTTTGGTAATAGGTAATGTTGCAATATCCCGAGCTTTCTGATTCAGATCTTCTATTTGCATTCTCATTTTCTTGTGCTCCCATTCCAGCTGAAATATCCCCTTAGAGAATTCTTTGCATTCCACCATGCTAGCAATTTTTTTTTCTACTTGATCCTGAAAATAGAGATTATTTTTAGTTAACACATTTCATGGGTTATGAAATAATTAGTTGCAACAAGGGCAAGGTGCCAAAGTTACTAGATTAAGTAAGGAAAATACACCATAGAATACACTAATTCCAGATGCTCTAGATGGCTATCTTTTGTGGAATTTTATTCCCTTTTGTGTCCCACATCACAGCCTTGGATCACAGAAGGAAAATTACAACAAAAACTACAAATAACATCACACTTCATCTTCTTATATTTTACAAGAACATTATAGCATTTCACCTCTGCAAAATACACACTTAAGGTACTCTGTAGTTATTACTGAATTATTTGTGCAGGAGCATGAAAAATAAAAACTTATAGTAGAATGCCTAATAAAAACATTAGCGAGTATGAAAAACTGTGAAAGTGATACTTACACTTGAAACCTTATATTAAAAGTTGCATTATTACTTTTTTAAATCTTACTGTAACCTAAGGTTCAACATGACTGTATGTTTGCCTTGAGGGAATTTTAGGGCTTGTGCCTGTAATAGTAATATTTTCTATTTGCAGCATGTAAGTGATAGTAGGTCTAAAAACTGTTTCATTCATCTGAATTGTATTGATCAAACATAAAGAAAGCAGTCCATGTTGCAATCTATATATAATAATAAAAGACATTACAAAATTCTCACCATCTTGTAGTTTACAGTTGACCTTATTGCTTTGAAACTAGATATTACAGAAAAAAAACCCAATCTCTGAAAGACAATATTTTATTTAAGAAACTTAAGCTTCCTCCCTCGTAAATTACCATGATATTGCAATTCAGTTCTTCAATAACACTCTTTTTAATGAAAATGGCATCAGCGTAATCTGGGATCTCAGTACTTTCAAATTCTACCTGTCCTTGTTTTAGCAAAAAGTGGAAAGTCAAATTCAGTTGAAATTTTATCTTCTCCTCCTGCAGCCTAAAATAGCAGAAAACAAAAGCAATGCTTAGTGATTGCAACTTGAATATATAAATCCTCCCATGATTTTCAAAATGTTTGGGTGGTAAATGCTGTGCTCAAGTGGGGCTTACTCTTCCACACCTTGTCTTTTATACACTCCCCAAATTACTTCAGAGTTGGCAACTTATTTCCATATATAAAGTTGTCCACATCTAGATTCAGGTTAACACACTCTAGCAGATGTTCTGAGAGAAAATGCCCTACCTGAACAATAATCTTAATAGTGATTGCCAAAGAAATGAAGGAGACTTCCAGCCAGCACCTCTTTTTTTTTTTTTAGTGCAATTTTCCTGAGGTTTGCTCCTGAATGACAACGAATATAAAAAATGTTGTATATACAAAAAACGAAAATCATTTCAGTGAAACCAGGTGTCATGTGACTGAGCAGCAAACTGCAAACAGGGGTGATCACTGTGGTTTCTCTGGGCCTACATGAGGAAAAATTAACTAGACCAACTAGCTCAACTATGGCCTTAAAGCCTTTTGGTAATCACTATTATGATGTATGATAGAGCTTTTGGGGTAGTGAGTTTGCATTGAAGACCACACTGCCATCCTTACTGACATCATTATTTAAAATGCTAAGGTAAGATTGGCTTCAGCCTGCTCACACATGCTGCAATCCTACCATACCTCTCAAATATCTTAGCTGACTTCTAGATAAAAGAACACAGCTGTGTAATTCTGCATGTGACTGTGATGCTGGAATATCAAAATGTAGCTGAATATAGAAAAGAAACAAAATTACCAAGTGAGTTCTTGGAAAATTTTTTCTATTTTTGAGCTCATCTTCTCATTGTCATCTATTCTTCTTTGGAGAAAGACCTCAATTTCTGCCAGAATTAGTGCCATCCATTTCACCTGAACAAGTGACATATGACATTCTAAATTTTCCCCACTTCATACGTTTGTCAGGATAAGCAAGAAGAGAAAAGATCTGAAGAAGACACACGTATGTATAAATATGCTGGCTCAGAGTCCTACGTTCTGATCAGAAAATTTATTTTGTCTCGTCAGATCTGTCTCTGGAGATAAGAGATTGCCACTTCTATGCTTTTAAGCTGAACAAATAGTCCACTAGAGCTTTGCAGAAACAGTCTCCATTAAGAATTGTTCCTGATGCTTTAGCAGTGGTTATGCATTGGTGCAGATATGGCATGCTAACGGAAGAGAAAGACTCTAAAAGATTATGAAAATGAAATCACTTAATAGTTTTTTTTAACATGAAGATAGAAATGTTTTAAAATGAAATCATACCAAGGTCACAAATATCCCTATCAAATGCTCTCATGTTAATATGGTAATGTTTGCTCTGAAGAACTAGAGCTGGTTTATTTTTTTGACACTTCTGTTATTCTGAATAGAAAGTGGCCAGACATAACCAACCCAATTAGATGCAGTTTATTTATGCTGCCTATTCACTTCACCACCAGCCTAGCATTATTTTTGAACTCCACAGAAATTTTCAGTATATACTTTGAAAAATATAGTGGCAAAATAAAGCATTTACATACCAGCTGCTCACTCTTGAATTTATTTCGTCTAGCTAGACAAAAACTTTCCCATATAGATGGGTCTAAGCCATTAGGCATGTGCTTAGGATTATCCAGTTCATCCATGGCTTTCATTAAACGGGTGAGTTCATCTTTGTAATCTTCAGCTGACATTGAAGAACTTCTAGAACAGGTTGCAGTGTCCAGACAGATTTCTGTCATTACAGTCCTAGTGTACATACACAGTACATACAGTATTTACTTTTATTCTTACATGAAAGAATACAACATACAACTATGAATATTTCATACTCTTAATTTCTTGCAAAGAAAAAAAAAGGTAAAACTACATCTTACACAAAATAAGAATGTTTATGAGAACTGATGATTATTTAGATTGCATTTTAAATGTATTTTGTGGTGTAAACCAGGAAATATACATACTCAAAATAACGATTGTTAGTATGATAGGAAATCAACTATTGCTAACCATCTAATAAAAAGAAGTCAATCTACTGATTACCACAATAATTGCTGATTATTTCAGTAAACCAAATCTTATTTTTGAAATATTAGTATTTGAACTATTTTAATCAGGGTTATTTATTCCTACCTTGGGCGACATTTGTAAAGTTCCAAAAGTTCATCAAGAAGATTAGCAGGAACATCAGCAAAATTCTTCCTAAAACCATATTCCAGATTCTAGGAGGGAAACAGAAAGCTTCCTGTCATCACAATGTGATTTTTTAAAAAGCAGCAACTTGTTCCTATCTTAGTTTACTTCATTAATGACTGAAATTAAGTAGTGATGAAAAATATATGCATATAAAACTTTCAGAAGTGGTCTAGATTTCCTCTGGAAAAGCATGCTTAGAAAACTGAACTCATACCACACTTAAAATACAGCATGTTCTTCTCATTACCAAGACACAGCAATAACAATTTTACTCCTGAATCTGCCTGTGCTTATCTGGAGCCTCACCTTATCTTCAGCTACTGCATTATCATATTGTTCTGTGTAAAAATCAATTTTCTTTCTTGTAGTCTCCACTGTTCTCGCAATCTTGACCTGTAAGAAAACCAGAGAATTTCAAGAATGAAACTCAGCCAGCAGAAGTACTGATAAAACTGACACCTTCTCAATTCTAGAGAAAGCTTTATGAGCCATTTGTAAGAGCCATATAATGCCTCCTTCAGAAAGTTATTTGTGGATACAGGTTAAAGGTGAACAGATACGAAATTCAAATATTCCACAAATAAGAAAATTGTGTATTTTAAGTCTTCTTTTTACATTTTGAATATAAAGACTACTGATGATATTCCTTCTTTCTTAGATATATAGATATTTCCTTTAGATCCTTAGATGTATAGATATTTCCTTTTCCTTTCATGTAATCCCAGTTAAGATTGGTCAAAAATTCTTAAACACTGGTCAGTGGAAGATTTTGATTCTGGAATGCTATTGCCCTGTTTGAATGCTCAATTGTTTAATCAAGGCTGTTTAAGTGTTTGTACTTCGCTTTGTTGCATTTGACAGTTCACATAAACGAAAAGATATGGCAATGGCAATATTTAGAAAGACTTTAAACGTAAGATGTATTTTGAAAAATGTAACTTGGTATACCCTTTGCTTCACATAATTTTAAAACTAGTTCATCCTATTCAGTGGCAGGGGGCTGGATGTCTACTTTGGAGCCAGTCCTTATAGCTGGCATAAAAACAGCTGCCTGCAGCTCCAATCAAAGAGATCTGTACAGGATGAGTTAGAGGTTTGACATGGGGAGGCAGTGTGGTCTCAGGAACACCTCCACAAAGTGGGCAAATGGGATAACATTGTCTCATGAGACAGAAGCAAACTGCAGACTACTGCTTAGATCCCATGAGTCAGATGGGTTTGGCAGGAAATAGAAATCACAAGTGTCAGACAAAAGCAGTACTGTGGGCAGCAAGCGCTTGTAGTATTGAAATCCAAATCTACTACTTGTGCTCCCCAGTCTTTTTGTTGACTGGTATATGGTTTGGCAAGGACTGGCAAACTCTTCAGGAGATGAAATTCACTGACAAGTCTAAAACCACTTTATACACTGTCTATGTTCTGCTTCAACAGTCAGGTACCCATGCTACCTCTACTTATGCTTTGAACTGGCAAATACGAGTCACATGGCCCTGGACTACATTAGCCAAGCCAGCAAAAAGTGTGATTCCTCTAAGCATTCTTTGTGTGCATTTTTCTAATGTAAATGGCAGTATTACTGGTCCTGTCAGCTTGATACTGGATACTAAAAATTACCGTGTATAACAAACAAATAGCAGCATGCCATTTTCAATGTATGCAGCTTTACTAAAGAATGCCAGATGAACAAAGATAGCTATCTACTCAAAACCATACATGTTCATAATCCATGTCTTATGTCCATCTTAAGAAAGTGTCCACTGCTCTGAAAATTGTCAGAAAATCCTTCATAGCAAAATTGTGATTTGGAAAGAACAGTTTTCAGAAGAAATTGTACAGCAACTACATGTATTTCCTAAGCATTCCAAATAATAACTTACTTTCTCTTTCTGCTTCTTTACCAGGAAATGACAAAGTCCAGCTTTTCTACTGTCCAACTCCTCATCCAACATTAAAGAATAAATGAGATTGACAATTTTGAGTTCTTCCTGTGAAAAGATGGCAATAAAAATTAACAACGTTTCTGCTGCACAGAGGTATAGATGAAAAACTAATGTTCTCCTCCATACCTGATAGATAACCTTCTCTAAGTTCACTTTCTTTTCAAAAAGTTTGCACACATTCTTATCAAAGTTTTGTGTTGTTTCCTGGATGGAAGCTTCAAGTTCCTCCCATTCATTTTTCAGTGCCTGGGGAAGAGAAGGACAGAAGAAGAACAAATGTTTCATCTGTAAGAACAAACTCTGATACTGTATGCCGGGGGACACTAGAGAATGCATAGTATAGAACAGCACCTCTCCAATATAAAGGTTTTCTTTTCTTCTCATAAGTTTTTAAAGCCCTGAAGTGCTCCAGAGCCATCCAATATCACTAATGCATAAACAGTAAACAGAATAGCCCTATCTGAAATTAATCGAATCAGAGTATTGAAATATGTATTTTTTTAAATTTACCTTCAAAGTATGGCCATTTTTAAAAATTGTTTTCATTTTTTTAAAGAGTTAAAAAGATATTTTCCCTCCCTTTCATTGCAGCTGAGGTGTATAAGTTAATTATTTTTTTTTTTTAATCAAAATACAACTTTGTATTCCTCTTAATGACTCTAAACAGCTATTTTTTAGCTAAAAATGCTAAGATTCTGTATTTTACCTTATTTAAACAACAGCTACATTCTGGAAGTAGCATTTTGATGACTGTGGTAAAATTTATTTAAATCTGTCCTAACAATAATGAGAGCTGTCCAAGGGAATGAAGCTATTAATTTCCATCTTGAAAGGAAAGTACTGCCAGGCTACATAGGGTGTTTTTGTTTTTTGTTTTTGTTTGTTTGCTTTGTGAAATACCACTTCAAAGGTGAAATGACATTATTTGTGTATGGCATCACCAACTCCAGGAACGCAACATGAAAAAAAAGCATTTTAGGAATACTGGTATATTTGGAAATGAAAAGTATCTTTTGTCAACTATCATTAGTCCTGGTACATACAAGTTGTTATGAGTACAGACTGCCTTTTTACTGTTTAAGCTATAACTCGCTTAATACATCACATGATCTTTGTTATTCACTTGTTCTTCATTTGCTCTATTTATTAGTACCATTTTAGAAATAGATCCTGACAAAAATCAGAAACGTTGTTCATTAACACAACCACTCCTTCTCTCATTTTAATTTACCCTTCTATACTTTTCTTTTTCTTCATTCAGCTCTTTAACTTTTTCCTCGTATTTTCTGAATATTTTCTTTTCTTGATCATTCCATTCATCTTCAGGCTTGGATATAAAATAAGGTGGAGGAATATCCTGAAAGCATTAAAGAAAAATATGCTTCAGAAGCAGTATTAAGTCTCCTTCAGCACACACTAAGAAAGAATACACATCAATTTTAACCAAAGGTAGTATTGGTAGCTATGCTTCAAACCGTAAGTAACATGAATGTTCCATTTCTCTGGTCTGTTGCTTTTTGTGCATATATATGATTGAGTTCTTTACCAGTTACTTACAGGGATTTTCTAGTGGATCTTGTACAGTACAAGTATGGCATGCTCAAATATACTATTTGTCAGTACAAGATGTATGTTTTCTGTACACATTCCCAATTCCAACTGGACCTCTAAGAACAGTCCTAATTTTGTGAAAGAGATCAATCCTAGGAAGACAGCACAAGTCCGCCCTTTGTGTTTTCTGTGACACTCCTTCACAATCTTTCCTTCCTTTACAGATCTAATAACTTTCCTTGCTGAGTTAAATGGAACGTGGTAAGATTGCAGTCATGCATAATAGCCCATGAATAATAGTTCCCCTCAAAAAAAGCAGTTGTTACAGTGACAATACTAGATTACATTTTTACAATGTTCCACTGTGATAAAACAGGTGTTGATGACCAAATGCATGCAGCAGTCATGCATACTTGAGGCCACTATACGACCTCTTCTGGAATTTATCTAGGCATAACACAATTCTACAATTCTCTGAACTTCTTTTATTACTCAGAGTGGAAATACTTGCTGGTTGAAATTCACGTTTACTTAGAAATTAACAAGCTGTCTAAATGATGTGGCAGAAACACAGCTTACAATTTTCAAGATATCTTCCTGCGTGACTTCTAGAACTCCACCCATCATGTCATTGAGAGCACGCTGTCTTTCACTGTCCTGGGAAAAATGAAAAATATGTATATTTAAGGAATGCACAATAAGTGTATTAGCTGCAAGTTCTGGGAATTATAATAGTGCAGTTCACCTCTAGAACATAAATAGAATTTGAATGTGTCACTATTAATGCTCTTTGCAGGTGTGTATGAAATACACTAAAAGTGTCAGAATTTCTCCTGATGATAATATACCAAATAACTAAAACTGCAATTTTGGCAGCTTTAGAAATAGTACATATACATAGACGACTCCTGCCCAGTTGGCAGGCAAGGATGAAGGAAGCTGTAGTGCCACCATTTACTGTCCATCCTTTTGGGGGCTGAAACCATCTTAGGCTTTTCACAGATGTATTTTAAAGCCAGAGGAAAGCATTATGATCATATAGCAAACTCTGAAGAAAAGTCAGAATCTCAACCATGCCATACTAAGCCCAGAGCTCTTGACTAAACAGCAGCATACATTTAGAGATGTTTCCAGTCCCATGTCTCCCAATATGGTGCTTTGCATTGCTGCTAAGCAAATTTTTAATAACTGAAAGCATAATAACAAATCTTTTCTTCATCCAGCTGGTCTGCGTAACCTGAGAGTAAATGAAAATAAGCAGAAAAGGCCTATTTCATTATTACTTAGCATTTTTACATTTATACTCCTGTACTACATTGGTGGTGTATTCCAGTACAGTATTAAATAAGACAAATGAGTAACAGTGGCCTGTTCAGTACAACGGATGCTACTTTAAGTACCAGAGAAGCAAGGTGTCTTTCCATTTCAAGTCTGGCCAGCATTTCTGCTTTCTCTCTCTCTTGTGGAGTCAAGTATTTTTCAGCTTTAATCTGAAAGTAGGAGATCATGTCTTTATCAGAGTTCCAAACATTTTCTTTGAACATTATCATACATGGACAAAAACATTTGGAAAAACAGTGTAATAATTTTTAATATTCACATTTTTAAGTCCTGCTCTATGATAACATACATCAAGAACAAAACTGTTCTCTAGAACAGCTCCAAAAGCTATGAAATAGCATATTTTAGTTCCAAAAACACTAAAATATGAACTACGTCATTTTAGCTAATGTTAGTCATGTTTTGAGCAATTATTTATTCATATATAATCAGTTTTATGTAGAAGTACAACACTAACTGTGCTGAAGTGCCCAGAAGCTGAGCTCAGAGACTGAAGAAAAATCAGGGAAACTCTCACCTATACTTATATATTCCTGCCAGATTGGCTCAAATCTTTTAACCAAGAACGAGGATAAATTCTACCATCACTTATGACTGATTAAAAGCTTAATTCAGTATTTTGTTCACTTCATAGTGACTTATTAGGGGCTTTCTACTTTAAAATTTAGGAAAGGGAAGGCATGGGAAGGAAAGAAGAAGAGCCAGATGGGTGATTTTAAGTACACGGACACAATCTGTTTTAATGCTTTTCAGTACAAACAACAGCTAGAAATAAAAAGAATCAGATAACTGTTTTTGTGTAGGTGAATGTGAAAGTTTTTTTTTTTTCAGATACCTCTGAATCCTGAACAGTAAACACCTGGTCTGGTTTCTCATCACATGTAAGACCTGGCTCCCACACTTCCACTTGGAGGTCAAGTTGTCCCAAGATTTCTCGGATCCTTATGTTTCTTTCTTTAATTTGTGCTATCTCCTGCTCCTTTTGCTGAGCAACTATGTCAAATTCCTTATTAAAAGCAGTTTTCACTTTGTAAATGATGTCCTGAAAAAAAAAAAAAAAAAAGAAAAGAAAAAAAAAAGGAACAGCAATGCTGCACAGGTCCTACTCTTCCATAAATACTACTTTGGAATCATAGGTGTCTGTATTTGCATGTGTGACAGGGAAGCTTGTTAATTCTTCCTTGTTATAAGGGCAGAGTTGCAGAGTTCAAGCTTTGTTAAGTGGGCAAATTACTATTTTTTTTTTTTTTCCTAGAAACTTTTATTCCTTCTCTACTATGTATTTGCCATTTAACAAAGATTCTGAAAGAAACAGTGTTGCCAAAGCAAAATAAAAAAAAATTAGGCTGCCTTCTTGCCATTTTTTGCAGTCTTTGTCTGAAGGAAGGTGCTTCAAAGTAAAAAATCACACAATTCTAAAGACTGTAAAACACAGGTGAAGGAGCAGAAGTATACACTTTTCTGATTTTTAAGGATTGTAGCTTGTAATTTTGATATGTGTTGATGTGATTTTCTGCATGACATCTTTAAGTAAGTGATTTTTTAAGCATACATTCTTAATAGACAAATCCTTCCTTTACCCTAAGCAATTGAACTCAGCAAAGAAAAGTACAATATAAAGAAGGAAAATTGCGTGTCTCTCCTGCTGCATCAATTTACTAAACTGAAACAAAAAGAATTTCAGTCCTATCATCAAGCTTTATATTTTGAGTTGCTTAGATGTCTACAATTTCTATTACAATAAATGTGTGTTCAGGATATTTAATTGACTGCTAATACAGTGATGAGTTAGGATGTAATAAGGAAGGATGGCAGATAAGGTACAATGTTGAGAGGAGAAAAAAGGTTCTGCTCAATACCTAGCCAGCCATCTGTCACTCACCAAGCTCACTGAAGTGCTTCTACAATTAGAGATAAAATATGCATCCTGAAAGCCACACAGTAAAATCACCTTGTTAAATCCCAGCTTATATTCAAAAGATAAGTGTTCCATGTGTTTCTCCCTCAACTACTTCAAACATCAGTATATCTACCAGATTTCATATATTATAATGCATAATCACTAACGTCTGCTCGCATTAACAGCCTCAAAGAGCTCTAAGGAAGCAGGGCTTAATGCTAGTTTAACCATTTCTACCTTTGTAAATTATTATCACTAGAAAACAATTTTTTATCATGTTTATCACTAAAGGCACCGGGGCTAGGGTATAAGAAGTAGGCGAATCTCATGTTATGAATAATAAATAACAAACATTAAATGTTCCTAATGAAGGCTGGTAAGTTTGAAAAGAAATAAGATGCTTTAAGTATCCACCCCATCATCTTTAGATCAGCAGCATGTAATAGGTAAAGAGGACAAGTTTTAAGAGAGCACACTGAGATGTACAAGCTAGCTTCATCTATACAAACTCTTAACCTAGTGAACAACTACAAAGACCCTCAAATTGGATTACCAGTTTTGTACAAACATTTTTCTTCCAGACTTAAGCTGGCAAGTCCACACTAAGCTGAGTTGACACAATAGAAGGAATGGATGTCAGAGGCTTGAAAGTGGGCCCATGGAAGCCAAGTGCAAGGTGTTGCACTTGGGTTGGGACAATCCCAGATTTTACTCAGAGGATGGTAAAGCACAGAAAGAAGTTGCCCAGGTAAGTTGTGGATGCCTCATCCCTACAAGCATTCAAGGCAGATCATACAGAGCCCTGAGCACTGTGATATAGCAGGTGGCAACTCTGCCCATGTCAGAGGTATTGGAAATACATGGGTCTTAGCGTCCATTCCATCCTAAGCCATTCTATGAATCTATGAAATGATGAGCTTCTACTACATCATGAGCAATTACCAGCTTCCATGATCAGAGATCTATGCAACACTCCGTTGTGCAGTATAATTATGCCCAGAATCTAACAACGGCTGTGACCTCTATGTGGACCAACAGATATTACAGTGTCACTGCAGTAACACAAATTTATAGTCACCTTCAGTAATACTATCTGATTGACTTTCTGCTCCCTGGAGTGCAAGTCCAATTGGTGGTAAAGTATAGATGTGTCTGCACCATACTGAGAACTCAGACTTCCATCCAGGCAGCAAGATGCAGTATCACCAGCCATGACTTCTCCTGTATTCTCTTCTTCTTCAAATAATACAGCCTCAGATTTAGTCTCAAGAACTTTTTTCTGAACCTGAATATTACAAAAATAACACTGTTTTATTTTGCACACAATTCTGTGGTCGTTGCATAAAAATGTTCTAGAGGTCATATTCAGCAATTAAACCTTGCCCAGAAATCAAAATAAGTCATAATGATCATATCTAGAATACTTGGTCCCAGTTGTGGGGTTCTGCAGCACAAAGGCGTATTGGAGCAAATTCAGTGAAGAGCCACATACCCAATAAAGAATTTGAAGTACCAAGCATATGAGGAGAAACAGAGAGAGCTGGGATTATTAAGCCTCAAGAAGAAGATTCAGGGGAAACCTTACTGATGAGTATAAAAACCTGACAGTGGGGACCTAAGACAGAGCTGGACTTCTCTCAGTATCCACTGACAGGTTAAGGGAAAATGGTTGCACACCAAAAATATAGTAAACCTGATTTAAATACAAGAAAACATTTCTAAAGTAAGTGTTGTCAAACACGGAAACAAGTTGCCCATGAAGGTTATGAAAAACCATGTTTGGAGATACTCCAAACTTGAATGGACATGACCCAGAGCAAGTTGCTTGAAGCAGATGACTGCCAGAGGGCTCTTCCAAATTCAACTACTTCACAATTCTGTAATATTGATACATTTGTCCTGAGTAAAAACCACATTTCATCTTTCCATATCTTTTTATTTTTACTTGGACAATTTTTACAGCAAGAAACGTGTCCCTGTAAAGAACAATTAAAACGCCTGTTCAGAACATCCCGATTTGAAATGCTGCCCAGAGAGGTTGCATAGTCTTCAAAGGAGACATTCAAAACACCTGGACACCTCCCTGTGTAATCTACTCTAGGGATCCTGCTTGAGCAGAGAGGTTGGTCTAGATCTCCAGAGGTCCCCTTCTAACCCCTGCAATTCTGTGATTATATGAAGAGACTGTAACCTTAAGATTAGCTGCTTCAAACTTCCTTAAGTGCAGAACTTTCTCCAAAGTTCTCAGCTCTTCTTCATCACGTTTCTTCAGGGGATAATTCTTCACTTCACAAGCTATATGGAAACACTGCTCAAACGAAAACAAAACAAAAAAAAAAAACAAAGTAGAAAGGTCTTCATAAAGTATCCATTAATTAATTTGTTTAATACATGCATGCTAAACAGTTGCAATGACTTCTTAAAAATCTGGAATAAAATAACAGACATAGCAAAAAAAAAAGACAAAAATCACTTGCCTTTTTTGGTAGTGACAATGTTTGACTTAAATTTAAATTTTATTTTTTTCTTACCTCCCTTCAATAATTTATGGATACAGCCTCTTTATCCAAGGAATTCTACCAGAATTTAATTCTTGTAAAATGACTTGGTCTTCCACCACTGTTTTGATAATTCAGTATAATTAATGTCCCTCTGCTCAAAAGTGACAAAAATAGTGCTAAATTCTGCTGTTATCTTCTGCGTAGTAGAAGCCATACCAACTACACAGAGAAAAATAATATTTACTAAACCTTTAGCAAAACCGTACAAGAATATTCTTTGAGATCAAGGAATTAAGGAGTAATTTGCTTATCAGCGCTCTTATCAACCCTGGAAGATAAAATTAGCTAGGCTCAGAGAAAGAGATAATGAAAAATTTGCACAAGCCCCAGGAAGAAGTTCTTTCCCACACTACATGTAAACCAGACAGGTGTCATACAGCTATTTAGTTTGTCTCTCACCTAAAGGAATGAATAAACTAGTGCAGAAAATTAGGTAGAAACCAGAGGTTACCTTAACTGCCCGTCCTTTTACACACATGGAATCCCAGCACTCATGTTTGATGACATCCTGCAAGTAGCAATTAGCTAAGATCTCCATTTCAATCTTCTCCCTTATCTTTCAAGATGAAGAACATAGAATAACAAGATGTGGTGCAAAACAGGTGATTTGTATCAAGTTAGTGAAATAAACACATCAAAAGAATTACTAATACTTCATTACATTGGACCATCACAGCTACCTTTCCCAAAAAACTTGTATCACATGATACTGACAGGAATAATTTTAAAAACTTAAGCAATATTCCCAAGGACACAGTGTCAGAACTACAATTACTGGCATAGATCATATTCCAGTTGGCAGTGTCTGGATAAACATTTTTATCTACTTCAGTAAGTGATTTAAATACTCTTTTTTTTTCTTTCTACTCAGCAGTGAACAGCAATTTTAAGACTACTCTCTTTGCTCTTCAATTATTCCTTTTAATTTTCATTATTGGTTTTAAAACATTCCCCCACTGCACCCTGTCCCCACTCTTCTATCATACCCTGGCCACTTCTCTTTCAGCCTCTGCTTGTGCTCTTTCCTGCTCTTCCATATCCAGGTTGAATTCCTGCTGTCCCAGTTTCTCAATATCTGGCACCTGTTCATTTTCATGCATCATTTTCTGGATCTTATGTATAAAATAAGCATAAGAAAAAAATTAATTGAACGTGAATAGATGAGATGCTATTTTTAACTACAAAACTTACTATCAGAGAAAATGATTTTAGTTAAGTAATGCCTCATTTATTTCTGTGGAAACTAGAACAGATGCAAAGAGTTCTATCAGATACTTGTTGAGCAAATGCTCACAAAGCACTCTTTTTCAACACAGTCATCAATCACTACTAGAAAGAAGTAGATTTGGGAAACAGGTGGGAGGAATTGATCTTATCAGTATATATAAATACATTATAAACATAAATATAGACTTGTCAGTGGTATCTAGTGAGAGGACAAGAGACAATGGGCACAAATTGAAACACAAGAGGTTCTGAGCTTTTTTTTTTTTTTTTTTCCTATGAGGGTGGTGGAATACTGCAATGGGTTGCTGAGAGAGCTCACGGAGTCTCCATCCTTGGAGACAATTAAAATGTCTGGACTGTAACAGAGCACTGGAACTGGTAGCCATAAAATAAGTGGTCTTAAAAAGTAAAAATAAAAGAACAACAACAAATTGGTGGAAAACAGGTGATTTGTGTCAAGTTACTAAAATAAACACAACAAATCAAAAGAATTGGTAAGGAAGTCATCATCCTTTTAAAAACTCACAGTTTTATGCAGCTTCTTAATTCCCATTTGAATCTCTTTCTTCTGGTTGGCAAACCTTTCAGACTCTTCCTTAATGACCTAACATACAAATATATTGTTGAAAGACAAAAAAGAGAAGAAAAATAACATTGAAACAATCTAAAGGAACATTATCTGTACAGAAAAGAAAAAGCCAGAGGGAAATAAGTGAAACAGACATAATACTAATTCAGAGGATGTCTCTTAGAATTGCTCAAGAGAAAAACTGTACAACCAGGTTACATTGCAAACAACAGAGCTTAAAATACGTAAGAAGAAAGTAAGCACAAGTGAAATGATTACAGGCACATTGAACTGGGTAAAGCCTACTCCCAGAACTTGTTAGCTGTGGTACATTCCTTAGATTTTTCATTATCACTAAGCACTTTCAGTGGGATATATAAAAACTAAAGTAAATTAACACCTGCTACTTGTTCCCAAAGCAGAAAAATTTTGTTTGCTGCTACAGTGTTCTTTGATTCATCTCTTAGAGAAAATTACACAATTGCTCTCCAACTCTAGAATTTGCTTTCTAGAATAGTTTTACAGCTTTATGTAAGATGGTGGCTACTGATTGCATGAAACCGGAGTATGATTCTTACACTGAATGGAGCCCATCCTCTAAGTCAGATGCAAATTTCCTAAATCATTAACAAGCATCTTACACCAATCTAGGACCATTAAACTTTGCTTCTTATCACCTGTACCTGGAAAATAATTATACATGGAAGTTTTGTGGATGCACAGTCACATGGATCTGTCATGAAAAATTATAATGCAGAAACCAAAACATGAGTTGCAACATCTAAGAAGAAACAAGAATGCACACCTGGGAGTGGGATGGAGAAGACTCTACTTTCAGTGGCAGGTGCATTGATATCTGCCACTTGTGAAATTGTATCACAATTTGGGAGGTCATTTCTGAGATACAATCAGCCCCAAAAGTTGGACAAAACTCACTGCTCTGGTTCATGTCATAAACAACCTCCTAGAATCCATAAATTCATATTTCTGAATAAACAAAAAATCTATACTTAATACAGGCTCTCAAAGCATTTAATCCCCTCTCTACAAACTGATACTTCATGCATTTTTACTTTGGCTACATAACATCCTTACTTCACCCTTAACCTGAAATAAATCCCAGGGTTTTTTAGCAATTGATGTCATATTGTTGACTATAGTTTAATAGTGTTGTAGAATTTGTTGTTATGGCCCCTGACAAGAAGAGAACACCTTCCTGGTTTCTTGTACTGATCTTCTGTGCAACATTTTGACACTTTGGGAAGTAAATGTCTTCATAGGTTTCTAAAGGGAGAAAGTTTTCTATTTATCAAGTCTGCTCCATGGGTAGAAATGCTCCCTTGGTCTTTAAAGCTCCTGTTTTTCAGGTGTCTGCCTTAAAACACTTTAAAAATACCCTTATGTTTTTACAGACTACATTCATCTACAGCATATAATTCAGCACCTAAAATGGCTACTGGCTTTTGAAATCTTTGGTATGAAAATACCTTCTCTGTTTTCTGACATAACCAGGTCATTTCACTAGTACTGTCTGAATGCAAATTTCCAAGGTTTCCATCTTCTGTCACCGCTGCACTGGAAGGTTCAAGTGGTGACTTCTGGAAACAAAGATATAAAAATTCATCCCAAGTACTTAGATGGAAGGAAAGAGAACAAGAAATGAAAATGGATAAATAAATCACTTACATTGGAAGGAACCACCACCAAATTCCAGAGGGTATTAATATATTCGTTTCCTAGATTTGATCTTGCAAATCTATGCTATTATGCAAAGACTTTTGACTACAATTGAATGACTGTACTAAACTCTGAAATAAAGCAGGGCAGTGATTACAACAGAAGAATATACAACAAACAACCCACAGTGTATAGCAGTAATATTACACTGTGAATGACAACTTCATATGAGGAAAACAACAAATTAAAGCAAAGACATGAAAGTTGTCTTTCAATGAACTTTAATTTTCTTGGTAATACTGTTCCATGAATTAATAATTAACCATAGCCAACCTGCCATGGGTATTCTTCTACTAACATAAAAAGATAAACTTTAGGATAATTACTATATGTTTTCTTCTCACCAAAATTAAGAAAATACCTCAGATTTCTCTTCTGGAACCAATTCCGATGTGGATTCTGACTCAATCTGCCATCCTGCCATACATCTTAAAACAGCATTTTCATCCGAAATAGACTTGTTCAATATAGTAAGAAGAGATTGCCAGTGCAAATCAGCTTCCTTAACTTCAATTTCCTTTATCTTCCTATTAAATAATAAAGGAATTGATATATTTTTTGTGAAATTTTATTATGAAAACTGAGGAATTTTAAAATGTTCTCTGTAACACATCTATTAAGTTTTTTTAAACACGCCTATACAGTGTTTTTACTTACGATTCAATGCTGTTGGTGTTCAAGAATTAAATGAAGTTTCTACAGAATTAGAAATTTTCAGATGGCTTATTTGAAAGTGACAAGAAGCCCACCATCCGTAATATGTGTATTTATCAGAAGATACTCACATCTTGTACTGCAACCACACTCAAATTGCAAGATGTTCTCCACAATGTCATGAATTGCAGAGACCTCTACAGTTGAAAGGAGTGACTTTTGTACCAAACAACTCAATCCAGTTCTCCTTATTTTGAGACTAACCAAAACAAAGTTCAGAATCACAAGTAGATGCAAAAACTAGTCTGCCCAGATCCCAGAATTTATACCATCAATCTTATTCTGCCACTTTATACATACTTCCATTTCAGACACACCAGGGCACCGTCACTTTCACCGCTGACCAGGATGAATTTGCCATCTGGTGAAAATACCACAGATCTGATTCCCCCTCCTTCATATGAGTGACAATAGTTTTGAACAAGTAGCTCCTAGAAAAGTCAGAAACAGTTCATCAAATATAACTTCTTAATGGATAATGGCTCTAAATTATACTGCTTTATTTTTAGATAAAGGTCTATCTGAAGTGTCAATATGAAGTATATAAAATACTAGAGTTCACAAGTTTATAATTTTTGACTAGAGATAAGAACAATTTTTGTATATGGATTTTGTTGGAGATGAAGATCAGTAAACTCATGTTTAAACCCAAAAACTTACTGGAGAAGAAAATTAATAGATGTGATCATATTCACATTCATTATAAAAACAATTGCTGAGTCAATTCGTGTTCAACAGAAGTTTTTTTCTGAAACACCTTTATATATAAGTGAAAAAGAGTTTACTATGAAATAAAGTAGCTCTCACAGGTCTTTCAGGTGAAAAGCAAACGAAGCCTGTGCACACCTACCATGGTAGAAGTATCATAGATGAACAAAACACCATCCTTTGCGGCTGAAGCCAGCCATCGGCTGTTGGGTGACAAACAGATGAATCCTGATCCAAACTGATTGGTAGGAATTACTTTTTCTGATAAAAATACTGGTGGATCTTCCAAAATGCTCTGTCAACCAAACAATATTAGCAGCAGTTAGAATAATTGACATATCCATGCCATTTTGAGGAGACTAACAATAGCTGTGGGTTGTCTACCACATGCCTGCAAGCTGCATGAGTTTTACGTACAAGAGTTTGGCTTTTTCTTTCATAAAACAAAGATCTTTGTTATGCCAGGCTTCTGATATTTAAGGTGGAGTAGATGCTTTAAGTGTGGAGAAGTTTTTTTAGCTAATGCCCTATCATATATTCACTTCACATATGAGCTTTCTTAGCAGGTACTTCACCATGACAAAGTAAAACAACTTTCGGGAATTTACCTGTTTAGAGAGATTGTATTTACAGATGAAAGCTGCACAGGTACAATAGCCATAAACAATGTTATCCTTCAGTCTGACTGCTGAACTCAGAGGGTACTCCAGATCATATTGCTCCTTTTTAATGGCACTAGCATTTAGCATTCCTTGATCGTTAGCACACTTATCAATTCCTAAAAGATTGATAAAATAAAGAGGAAGAGACATCACCACCACTACCGTAAATCAATCAGTCTCAGCAAAGAGTAAGCATGAATTGTTTTCAAGGAGACTGAGTTAAAATTTGTAGCTTCAAACACTAACTGTGCAAATATAGCACACTGCAGTGATGTACCAAGAGAGCTGTATTAGTTGTGAATAAGTACTATCAGCAGTTCAGCCACAGTGAGTAAAAATTTGTCTGATTTAACCAGTTTCTTAGGTATTACATGAGCAGTGCAAATTAGTTTGCACGGAGGCTCAAATCACTGCTTTCAAAAGGGCATTTTATTCTTCTTGATTGTTTAATTTGAGCTTTCAAGAGACATTTGACATTAAGACTGATGCAAAAAATGTAGATTCTCAGCAACTTTAAAAATCATACTCCAATTTAATTGACTATGGTTAGGTTAAAAACTAATGTTGTATATTTAGAGAAAACACTATCATTGAGGATTACTTCTAAGAAAGATTGTGAGTTGTAAGCCCTCTTCAAAATTACTTGTAAATAACTAGACAGAATAATTAATATATAGTATATATTATAATATATACTATAGTAAAAATATAGTAAATATCTAACAGAATAATTGGTATCAGGCTTAGAGCTCATTTTTCTCCACAAAAGGCTTTGCTAGTCACCAGTAGCATCTAATGTAAATGATACAGGAGTAGAATGATGTAAATAATGGGTTTGCACTACTCTTTCTCTGTAACATGACGGGGACATGAATGAAACCTCGAGCAGTATTGCTCACTTGGAAATTCAAGGATGGAAGAGACGTAAAAGTGGAACTTCACAATGTCACTGACAACCACTGTTAGTGCACTATGCTGCACTGGCTGTGTGATGAGGACACCATGTGCAACACTGACCTACTCTGTGCCTTATTTAAGTTAAAGCATTTAAGTCCTTCCACAGCTACTAATTTAGTTTTACATCTGATTCCAGGAAGCGCCCCAAATCAATGCATTCCTAGAATATTACAAGTTCTATGATCACTTACAGCAGTTGAGTCCATTTTGTGTCTATTTGCTTTTCAAAAAAAAGACTCATTTTAAAGTGTTATAACAGCACAGATGTGCACAGAAAAATTACTGACATTGTACAGTTGAAAATTGAACATATAAAACCAAGCACAACCATTTGAAAATTTAGTGTGGAATATCCAATTTAGTGAAACACAAAACAGGTTCCCTTCACTTCATTCCCCATATTATATTTGTAATGAATCTAAAGTTAGATATTCTAACTTTAATATCTCAATATGCACATTGCACACTGCAGATACACAGCCCAGATTTTTAGCAGATGAATTGAAGTGCACCATTCTTAATTCTCTTTATTTCTTCCCTTTTCATCACTGTGCAGAGCTTCTCATGGAATGTTTCTCTGTAACATTCCTTACTGGGTTTACAAGTTAATATTTTATAAATACAGTGGAATTTCTGCCTGGTGCTTCTATATAGAAAAATTGTAAGAACAGAATAATTATTTTTTGAGAAATATTGACCTTTAACATGTTCTTAACAAACTAATATATATCTGTTACAATTCCATGAAGAGGCTGGTGGGATAGATTCCACTTTAATATACTTAGTCTGCATGTAGGTAATGACAAGCACAAGGTCTCTTAGTGGTTGACTTTGGGAATTTCCACATGATAGTAATAATAACAACAATAACAATAGTGGTAGTAGTAAAGTGGTTGCTTTGTGATTCTACATGTAAGATACTTCCCTCCTTCTTTCCCTGCATTTTGCTCAAAATATCACAGTATTTTTACTGAAACAATTCAGCTGACTTTAAGTCTCCAGGCAGCCATAAGAGAAGTGGTGGTGCAGAAGAATGTACAGATGAGATGAAGGAAGAGATTAAGACTGCAAGTATTTTGGGTAATGAAAGGCAATAATCTATTCTAGTCTTATAAAAGCATCACAAAATATATATTTCAGTTCATACCTTCCATGAGTGTTGATGACAGGCAAAAAATTTCCAGCCTTGTTTGTTGGATCTCTGCCACATTCAGAAGCACCATCACTTCAGCTACATTGTTCTTGAAGTCAGAAACTACTGAAAGACTCAGCACCTCACCTGCCAACACTGAAATACCAGCAAATTACTACATCATGGTAACATTATTTTTACTGAGATATTACATGAAACAAAATGGAGACCCCTTTTCAGAATATAGCTCTGCACAACAAGACTGTTTCAAATTTGCATTAAGATGTCAGAGAAGCCACAACTTGATATCAGAAGTACTGATGAGCACTTAAGTGCTTTGGTTACGCTGAACATTTAAATCTCAGTTTACATCTAGCTTGAGTTTCAGCAAGTTTGAGGCAATTTGCTGATAAACCACCAAATAAAGCAAAGAAATGTCTGGTTCTAAGAAATTACCCAGAAAATGAGAACATTATCAGGCATATTTAGATTACCTAAGGAGATGTAATTCTAAATACAGTTTAACATATGAACTTTCCAAGTATTATCCTAGAAGTCAAACCTATTAAGATCATAAAATAATGTCTGTTGGAATTAATTTGACAATCTATATGCACAGATATGAGTTGTAAGTATGTTGCCGGAATTGAGAGACTACCTATAGATTTACAGAACAATTTTTGTTGCAAGTTAAAATTTCATCATTTTTAACTATTCAGTTTCAACCACCAAACTGAACAATTCCAGCAGTCCCCACGAGAAAGAGGTCAGTAGTGGGCATTTCTAACAAGAAATTGCACTCAGACATCATGACCTATCAATAATTAGTGTAATTCCTCACACTGTCAGCCAAAGAGATCTTAACAGATTTATCAGCACATAATTCGTTTTGAAAATTGATAGGAAAAATATTTTTATAATTAGTCCTCCTTAAATTTAAGTAGTTGAAGGAGGGTGGCTTAATCTGACATGCAAGTATATTTAAAACACAACAAATAGTGAAAACACAACGTAATTAATGTTGTTTCATGTATTACCTACATATCCAAGAACTTGGAATAATTTTGAAGGCCGAGCATCTAGAATAAAGATATATCCTTCCACAGCTCTAATGATGAGGAATTGGCCACTCTGATCATAACTAAGGAAAACAAAAAACCAAGTACAAATCCAGTTTTGAATGTTATGCTCCAAAAACAGTTCCATACAGTCAATAAAGGGGTAACATTTTGTTCGCAATTCCATCCTCATAGCTGCTGACTTCCTTGAGGGCATAAACACAACTGAAATTTCAGTTTCTAGTTTCACAGAGTCAGAGCCAGTGCTACAAGTGCACTAATTGAGCACGTGTTTGATTGAAAGCTAAGAGGACCCAAGGTAGTCTATTTTATCAACTTTCTCTGAAGTTCAATTATTTCAAATAAAACCACTGGACACATTTTCATATTATTTTGATTATATTTGCATTGATTTCCCTTTAGTAAGTTGCTTTCTGTATCTATTTCTGGTGTTTTACATTAGGTAAATGTGAAAAGAGATTCCATCTGACTCCCTAAACAACAAGCAGATTTATATTAATGTTTAGCAGCTCAAATCCATTTTGTTGTGGGTTTTTTTTTTTTTTTTTTTTTTTTTTTTTTTTTTAAGACAGAATGAAAATACTCTCACATATATTGATTATTGAAAAACAACAGCAATAAAGAGTAAGACTATTAGGTCACAAAAGATACTTACAGGAGGATTGATAAATTCAAGAACTGTGAGCAAATGAATTATTAATAATTGTAACAAAAGGAACTACCATGTAAGAAAGGATGACTCAAAGGCTTAAAGTTAACTTCACAAAACCTTGAATTTTTATTCATTGAGAAATCACCCTCTGAGTCCAGATAGATGACATTGCACATAATTACTCCATACAGTGATCTGTCAGAAAGGATCTCATGCATCAACGTATTCAGTGCTCCCTTAACTTTCCTTAAAAATACAATATCATATTTTATCATCTAAATCCTGGTACTAGTACTCTTGTAAGTAATTCAGAAAAAAAAAAAGTATTGCTGAAACAAATATTTAAACTGTTAAAATACTTCGACATTTTTAGAACAAAAACTTCAAAAATTGTGTTCAACTGCATTATTCAAGCAATAATTTGACACCATTCCTGCCCCTGTTACTGCATACTTACTGCAAAGATAGTACTGGAAATCTGGAAAGAAAAATTCTGTGAACAACCCGTGGAGCTTCAACTTTGGTAATGTCAATAAAATAGATTTGACCCCCTTTTGTTCCTACAGCAACACTGTTTGAAGAGGGACAGCAAGCCATAGCCGTTGCCTAATTGAGAAATAACAGATACTTCAAAGCTCCATATCATGTTGTAGGACATTATGCTATAAGTTAGTATGCAACTTCTTTTAGTATTTACAACTCTCTAAAATTCAGAGAATAAAATCAATGTGATTTACCTCTAACTCTACATTATTAGAAAGCAGGATTTTAACAGACATCATAAGCACTTCTCCTCATGCTCTATATCTACTTATCTAAATATAATTATCTATTTCACAAAAAAAAAATCCACAGGATTTTTCCGTACTTGAATACATCTTAAGATGGGACAAAATATTATCAGTTTGAAATCAACCCATTTCTTAAAGTTTCTTACTTAGATCAGTCAAGACAGTTTTCATGCACTTGAAAAATTTCCTGTCAATTTTGACATACATTCAAAGTACAAATTTAGTAAAGTAATACCACACAAATTATTTACAAATGAATTCTTTAAAACAGAACACCAGGACATCAGGCTGAAATGCCTTTTCTGCTCTGAGTTAAATTTGTGTTTAGTTCAAGGAAATCTTCTGAAATATAAAATCCCTCATTTGTTATTGAAAGATTCTATTTAGCTTTTCTCAAAATCGGCTGATCTGATATTGAGCATTGTATAAAACAAAAATATTGAAATGAAAATTTTAAGTATTTCTTACAACATAAGCTTCTAGTTAGTGTGTACCTCAATATCAAGGTTTAGCACGCTGAGGCAAGTCCCATTTTCCAGAAGCCAAACTTTTACTTCACCTGAAATTGTAACAGACTTGAAGAGACAAAAAACATAATCAGAGGAGGGTGGAATAACCACATTATCTGGAAGTAGCTATTGATTTTCTATAGGATATAAATTTAGCTACTGTCTCAGTGTAGCAGAGCAGGAGTTCCTAGTTTCAGTTGGAATTATTTGGCTTCTACTTTAAGTACAGCTGCTGCGAGAGCAAAGAAAATATTTAATATTTTTTGTGAATTGCTGCAAGTGTAGGAATGGCCTTTAAGCAGCAAGAGACAACGCAGGGCAAAATGGATCAATATCAGCACTCTCAACATTCTGTCAGCAGTTAAAAAAAAAAACAACCAACTCTTGGAATTTTCTTCACACAGGAAAGTCCCAAAGAAGAGGTCTCCACTTTCTCACATGAAAAAAAAAAAAAACAAAACCAATTACGGTTGATCTGCTTGTATACAGACAATTTCATAGTTTCACAGAAAAGTATTGCCAGAGGCCAATCAATCCTCACTGTACTTATTCTGAAGCAAATAAAATGCATCATTGCTGTGCTAGCAAAGAAACAGATTCAATAAACTGAAGACTCCAATGTTCTTACACCACCCACACAAAGAATTCATGGCCAGGGGACAAATCAGACTTACTAAAATATATGTCTTACAGGAATCAAAGACAGCATGAAAACAAGGAGTTTTTCAGAATTGACAGACCAATTAGTAAGGTCTTCTTTGTCTCTGGACCCAGGGTAGGCAACTCTTTCTGTTCCAGTTTATGCTGAGGGCTGAAAGGATCAGTAGGAAACTCCTTGTTTTAAAATCTATTCTCTAAATTGAATTCAAGACAAACTGTGATTGACAGAAATCAACAGCAGAAACAGTATGACATTTTAGCAATCTGCATCCACCCTACACTCAAAGGAAATTTCTTTTATACTTTTTTATAGGCCATACCTGACTGGACCCCATTTACTTCTTTTAATAGGTATTTATACCACTGAAGCAAAAATCAATCCAGACCCAGCCTCCATAAGGCTGTTGGTTTTGCACCTTAGCATATATATTGGTTCCCTAAAAAACCTCACCATCAGATACACAAAAAAAAGCCTTTTCTTACCACACAGTACTTGTCCCCCGGGGTAAGGAAATCGGCAGCCAGTAAATAACTGCTGAATGCATTCAGGAGTTTGACAGCTTCTCCACTGCGGGCAGGTTCGTAAGAATAGATTGTCCCCTGACAAATAAAAAGTACTGATCCATCACAGCGCTATGAAACATCTCAATAAAAGCTTTCAAACACTTCAGCAAAAATATCCATTTTCCTTAACTTAATTCTTTAGAGGTTTTTATTTCTTTCTAAACTTAGTTTAAAACTGCCCAGTAGAATTCACATGAGTTTTACAGATTTTATTAACCTATATTTGCTGAGGATCATTTGATAGTTATTCAGCTAGTCAGATTTTCTAAATATTTCTCTTTTCAAAATTTCTTTAATGAAATGATTTTAAACACCCCATTCTGTCTTACTACAAGAATCAACTGTACTTTATAATCAACCATCTGTAGAAGACAGTTCTATGCTTCATTAAAATCCTTCCAATCTTTTGTTAGAAACACTGCACCGACTGAGTTTACTGTTGGTATAAATTGCTTTACTTGTGGGATAGCATTATGGAAGTTTCACAGATTCACACAATCACGTTAGCAGTACCAACACACACATAGCATCACAGGAACATCTCATACGTTCTGTTATTATCTCAAATACTATACCTGATCAGTAATAATCAGAAGTATTGTGTAATCAGGAGAGAATATGAGGGTAGATATGGGCTCTGAGATGTCAGCGCAGATTTCCATCTCATACTGGAGATCTCTGATACGATACAAGTATAAAATGCCCTCCTGTGCAGAAAAGTATAAATCCACATTAGTTCTAAGTGGCAAACTTAACAGCAAGAACTACTAAAAACCTCTAAAGTTTTTAACAGTATATCATCTCTAACAATCTGGTTTGCCTTTATTACGTCTCTATTCAGAGGATTCTTACTTTGAATAACAAATCCACTGAGGAGATCCTTAATACAAGTCTTAGTAACAGTTCATGTCTGATAAGAAAGGACTAATCAGTTAATTCTTAAGATTTCATTTTGTTGGGTTTTTTTTTTTTGAGACAATATAAGAATGTTTTACTTCTAAACAGTAATGAACAATGGCATCATGAGTTTGGGTTAAAAGGTGAAGTAGGTTTTGCACAAAATAGACAGACAAATCTCCTGGCCATTTTCTCTACTTTTCTGTTCCTCTAGAGTGCTGTTCTTTGTTAAAAATAGGTTACCCTCTTTTGTCACTTTGACTACAAGAGTGGAATCTCTTCCTACCCTGCCCCCTCCTGATTTCTTGTCTCAAGCCTTAAAAAGGAACACACTCTGCCAGAGAGAATTGTTACAGCTCTGCAACCCTCCACTTTTTTTTCTAGCTTGTCTTTGAAGAGAACTCTGTAAATGTATTCAATATGAATATTCTTTGATTTTGACATCATATTAGTAAGTAAAGACCACGAAGGATGCCTTACAATTCCAGCTGTGTACAGTCCCTCATTACAAAATGCCATGGTAAACACAACTGTTCTTTGCAGGGCCTTTGGTTTGCCACCTACGAGCAGAAGACCAACACAAAATATAGTTTAATTTATTGCAGCAATGTATCTCAGCATTAAATCTGGAAGAGTTGATTACTTGAGAGCAAAAATATTCTACTGTCTATGTAATTCTTGACCTTTGTGCTATGATAATAAAGGATAAGGTGGGTATACATAATTTGAAGTGACAATACTACTGTGGCCTGATGAACTAGAAACTGATTGGAGAAATCATTTAATTCTGTATATGCTGCAGAACAGCTACAAAGATAAATACTAAGTTTGTCAGTAAGAGAATCATATAATGATTTAGGCTGGAACAGACCCTAGAAGTCCTCTGATACACCCACCTTCCCATTCAGCACAGGGCCAACTCAAACTGAGACACAACTTCAAAGCTAGAGCATGTTGTTCAGAGTAATATCCAGCTGACGCCTGAATATTACTAAGAAATCCTATGATTTATTTGGGCAACCTGTCCAAATATCTGGCCACCTTCAGTTTGATTATTTTTTTCCTATTATCTACCCAGAAATGTTGCTGGTGTCAACTATATCCTTTACCTGTCTGGTTCCATATTTTCTGCTACTTTTCAATGGGTAGCTGAAACAATAGCAAAATCCCCCTTTTCCTTGAAGATGAACACAGTTCTTTCAGCCCATCTTTCTATGTCATGCATTCCAACTCTGTGCTAATCTTTGTGGCCTTGTGCTGAACTTCCTCTAAAATATAAATTTTTTTTGTACTATGGAACTCAAAGTGTTTGAAACAACCCCCTAAATCCTAACTCAACTAAATTACAACTTCTTACAGTTATTAAAATTAACCAGTAGGGAACAGAAATTATTTCACTGCCATTGTTTTTCCTGAGGCTATTCATTGGGTATTAACTGAAAGCCCATTAGTTATTCATCAGACACACAATAATGATTGCCATCAATCTGTAGAGGCAAGGATGATCTGAGCTCATCTAAGCAGCAACTTCCAACTACACTCACATACTATTACTCTCAGCCATTACTGGTGCTGCTAAAAATCTACTAGCTTAATTGGAATATAGAAATACCTTTCTTTTTCTGTACTTCTCTACGAATGTAGTCCAACATGTCCGATACTTTACGTACCTGTTCTGCACAAGAAAAAAACAAATCTCATTAACCTTGTTTATATGTCAATATTCCACTAAATATCAGTTGCATTCCAGTCTACTGAAGAGAAAGTGGGGTTTAGTATATTGAAATAAAAACGTGTGTTCTTTCCCAATATTAATCCTTTCTGTCATTTGTATTGTACAACTGAGCAGGCACAATCTTTCATACGCTGATAGAATCATTACGTTTGGAGAAGACCACTAAAATCATACAGCTCAACTGTTGACCCGTCTTTCTCTGGTTCAGTTGACAGTTGCAAAAAGAAGTGCTTAAAGTTGGACACACACTTAAGTATTCTGCTAAACAGAAACATTGAATGCTTTAAATGATGTAGAACCTTCAATACAATATGCTTACAGACATTTGTTAGAGTCTTAGGACACAACACAAAGAAGAACATATAGGCCAAATTAAAGTCCAGATGGCAAATATTTTTGTTGCTTTCTACAAAAAAAAAAATCTAGTCACACCTCATCTTTTCTTGTTGATGATTTGCAGCTCTTGAGTTTTACAAGTGACAATTTAAAAAGTGGAAAAATAATGCTGGATTTATTTATTTATTTAAGAGCAGCATTTCTTTACTGAAAAGAGATACAGTACTCTGGAAAAGTCAGGAATACTTGCCTCACTTTAAAAGCATTTATGTAATTGGCAAAAGAAAAAAAATCAGTTACTGTCAGTCCACCTATTAACTCTAAGTCAGCATTCATTAGAGAAGTTCTATGTTGGTGTGCAACATCATATTGCCCACTTTTAGTCTGAGAAGCAGCACATTCTACTGCTCCTTTTACCATCTGACCAAACCATTGAACTACATGTGCACAGTAGGACTGACATCTCCCATCCCTGCAAAGGACAACAGAGTATAGGTTGCCATTGCCAGAACTGCTTATGCTGGCCCCATCTAACTGCTATCCATTTTGGAAGCCCTCTGTATGAGCAGCACATGGCAGAGAGCTGGGGTGAGACTTCAAGGTTCCTAGAAAAAAAAAAGTATGGAATGGGCTGCTGTTGCCAGGAAAGTTCACTCACCAGCATGCCAAATGTCCCCATGAAAAAAATGGGAATACACATTAGGGAGACAAATTACCTTAGCAAGCTGCAATCAATCCAAGACGTGCCAAGCTTTCTAGAATAATTTAAAAGTAAATTGCTTTGTTTTAAGCCAGAGGCATCTTCTGCCCGCTCTCTGTGGTTCATACCTTCTACATTAGCCTAACTGTATTTACAGCCTTCTTTTCATTAGAAAATTGTTTATGTAACTGCTGATCTCAAAGAATTATATTAAGAAACTTTATATTACATTCAGTTGTGTTGTTAATCCACATCATGCTAAACGTGAGTCTTCAAAGATATGTTCTAACATTAGCTAACATACCAAGTGAGGAGAACCCAAAATATGCCCTGCAAGAGCAAATAAATTACTGTACTTAACTAGCTGTAAAAGGACCGTGTATAGTTGCTATATTAGTAGTATGAAGCTAATCTAATAAAGCTGTTAATAAGATACAGGTTATTGGAATTATCGTTCATTCTATCAAATGGTTTTAATGTATTTAGAGCTCTTTAAATTTTTTTGGCTGAGAAAAATGATTGCCAATTAAAGGGTGCTAAAGACTTAGAAGATCAACAGAAATTCTGACATGTTTACTTTATTAATAAAGGAAAACGGTTCTCTTATAGCTCTCCAGTGCAGCATTACAATTTCTGCAGGTTACACAACAGAATAAAGCCAAAAAACTCTTCACAGTCCTTTCTGTCTTCCTCCCCACATGAATAAAACACACAACAGCTATTTCTTACCAGATAGAGGTTTTCGTTGAATAATTGAAGCACTGCATTTCATAGTATCAATTGCCAAAATATAACCTTCTTGACAGCCCAGGTAAATGTCAGAGGTTGCAGTCCAGCAATGGGCAGTAGGATGCAACGAAGGCTTAATATCAGATCTAGGCTTCAGCACAAAAATAAACAAGTTCAATTAACAACTGGCAAATATCTGTATAGTTATGAACATTTCAAGGCCAAGAAATTATCTCAGAGCCTGACTTTTTTTTTTAATTCAGTCATCCTTCTACTGAGAAGGGAAACATGAGAAACATGAACATCTTCCAGAAAAACCAATGTCTGGTGGCAGAAGTCTAGTACTCACATTCCTCCCTAGAAGCTTGTGTAAATGACAAATCATATTTTCATCATATTAAAAGTGTAAAATTTGTTTTGATTTATTATCCAGCACTTTTGCCTTCTGGCTTAGAAATCCCCTCTGGTACATCCTCCACTCTAACAAAGATACTGCCCCACTACAACTAAGTAATCTCCCAGTTTCTTAATAATGAAGTTATGAAAAAAAAAAATCAACAGTCAGCTCCTAGATTGTTTTTCCCTCCCATCAGAGTAGCACTAGGAGTCCAAATTTAAATGATTACCTAATATGACCTCATCCTGACAAACGTATTTCAAACTACTTTACAGAAGAGCCTGATTTTGCAGACACATCCTGTTGGCTTTTTTCTTCTTCATTTTATGACATTGCATTCTTGGTAGAATTAGAATACGCTTTGTTTAAATAGCTTATCTTATAACCAAATTAGTCTGAAAAACAGCTCAGTTAATCTTTGCATCATGCATAAATTAGCTCTAGAAATATCCTTGCCACAGACTACCATACACCTGAAATTTCATTTCTCCAAAACAAAACTCAAATCTGTCATCCATAAAATGGGAACAACAGTATCTCTCCACCAAATGCTCACTCACTAAAGGCTGTGAGCTGTTCAGATACAATAGCAATAGGAGCTAGGAGCTACATAAATACCATGATAGAAATAACCAGATTGAAGCAGAGTCACTAAAAAACAAAACACCACCTTGTAAGAACATTAAGAAGATTCAAAGAGCAGAAGTGGAGAAGAGGAACAATACTGAATCTGATGGATAAAATAAAAGAAGAGTCCATAATTCTATAAATTCTCCTGCTGTCTCACTGAAGGTTCTATCAAAAGAGAAAATATGGATGCACTTGTGATGAAAGCATAGGACAGAGATTCATAGGTATCTAGAATTCATTAGTAAAATATGCCAACGACTTCCTATATAATTCTGGATAGGCAACTCACTCTTTATTTATGCCTCCAAAGCATTCTGAATAATAAAACAGGACAAACTAATAAATCTACAGCAAGATGGAACTATACATCACCCAGAGAAACATTTAATATAGGCATTTTCCCTCATTTTACATAGCTTGAACAGCACAAATCTTTTGGCAAGATGTAACTGAACTACCGTGAATCAGAAGCTTGCTCTGCAAAGACAACTTCTGTCTTTGCACGTCCCCTTATGCCTGCTGTCACGACTGCCTTTACATAAGGTAGGTAAAATATGTTAATCCTAGTGTGAGATTATGTAAATTCAAAACAAGATCAATTCTTCAATTGTGCAATGGTACAGTGGTGCATAACAATAATGCAGACTTTTGTTGAACTTCTGTAAAATTAACTTCTTTTAAAATTAACAGCTCTTCAAAGAAAAAAATCCATTGTCACAAAAGAAATTATAATAAAACAAAGGAATAACATCATTACTGGGGATACAATGGATTCAAGTGAGCTGTGATTTGCAAGTAGTCAAGTGATTGCAAAGTAAATTCATAAAACTCAGATCATGACTGTAAGAAATATCAAAACACAACTAAAACAGTATAATGGAAGAAAAAAAAGATTGAAATATTTTGAATATTTTAATTCCTTTCACTCTGCTGCCCCACTGTGGTTACACTGTGGTACACAGTTAGCCTCAATGGCTCCGGAGCATGGACCCCTAACAGAGATGCAAACAAGTGCACATGCAGCAGACTTGCTTTTCTTACACGACTGCCACGCACTCCTTAGGAGTGTGCTACTGCCTCCGAGCAACCATGGACTATGAGTTGAGAGTAATCCCTCTAATTATTAGTGTAAATAAATGGTTTTCCACTTTTGATGCTTATATCAACATGAAAAACATTGACCTCAGCTGGCTTGGATTTAGTCATAAAGACAAATTCTTCTGTTGAATGTGGTGGAAAATAGAAGAGGCTCATCAAGCTCTGATGCTATCCCCACTGCACTAAACTGAAAGCAGCTCACTAACCACAGCCAGGGGGAGCATGCTCTCTTATCAGTTAAAAAAGATTAAACAACGATAGTGAGGACAGCAACTCCAAGGTATGAACAAATGTTGAGATGCACATTTTAGGCCAGAATCAGATAAGTGTTCATGGACACTGGTAACAGTATACAAATCATCAGTTATAGCACCCATTCCTGTAACTCCAGCAGGGGCCTGCCAATTTATAGTGAGAAACTGCAGAAAGTAGAGGTGCCATAATTACCATTAAGTCCATTACAGAAACTGTAGTCTGAAGATATCTGGATATCTGCAGAACTCAGCAAATTCAGTAGTTTCAGTCCCACTGAATGTTACTGTATTAGTTACTTCTCAACATAAGGACCTTGAAAGATCATATTTTGAGACAATACTTCTGTATCAACTGTATTCAGACCAAATCAAGCAGGAATTGCTTCGCCAAAAGCACAATCCCACCCAGTGGGGTTGGGTTACAAGATCTAATAGCAGCTCAGTACTCCTGCTAGGTTTAGTACCCAGGAAAAAATACACCACAACAAAAAGAACAAGTTCATATTCCTGAAAAATCATTCCAAAATATCTTATGTTCACAACTTTGTTAATATTTCATAACCAAAAAATACCCATCTGCCTAGGGTGTTTGGACAGTAAATAAATACCAAAATATATACCTCCTAATTTGAAAGAAAAGGAAATCTTGGTCAAGAACTAGCAGAATTAAATCAACCTACTCTTACTTCACAAATATTTCTATACTTAAGGAGAAGATGATTATATTGAAGCCCATAAAAAGAAATCTAGATTTTCCTGGAGGCAGTTGGGAATGCAAAGACCCCATAAAGGTACCTAATATGGCTGAAAGCACATTTTCTTCCATGTGAGAAAGCTAACAATGTAGATCTGCAAGTTCAAGCACAAGAACTTGCAAGAAATAGATCATAAATATGGCACAAGTCTGCTACATTTGAAATGCTAGGCAGAAAATTCTCACAGAAAGCTGGAATTATGACTATACAGAGAATGTTCCATTCCAGGGAAATAAAAGTTCAGTGACTGTGATACATTCACAAGCAGAGCTGGAAATAACAGGGATGCAAACGGTGATGGAAACCACAAGAAGGTCTTAATTCTTCACAGGATTCTGCTGAAATCTTAGAATTCTGTCTGTAGCATTCCACAGAGGAGTATTTGATCTTGAAGAATGGAATAGTATGCTACAAGGACAAATTCTTTTAATACTCACAGGCCTAATATATTGTTTCTTTCTCCCTCTCATAGCTCACACTGCAGGCTAAAGAACCAAGCATTTTTTGCAGTTGAGGTGCTGTACATATTATCAGAAGCAGTAAGGTAGAATAAAAAGGCAACGATGCTTATGAACATATTCCATCTTTATTTTCCATGTTCTAAGAGTTTTGAAATATAAGTAGCTCAGGTGTAATCAAAGTCAGTAAAGGACATGTAGTCTGCCTGGAAGCCAAGGACATCTGTAGTCACAGTTAAAAAGCCCTACAAATGCCATGTAAAAGAGGATGAGGTAAGGAAAAAAATAATCCCATTTGCAATTTTTTTCCTGCATTCTGCTTTGTAATAAAGGCTTACTGCATAAACGTGTGGTACATTGATCTGATAATATAGAACTCACGTTTACCCAGCAAAAAGACAATGTAATGCTGCATCATCTAGTGTACAGTAGTTCCAGTATCACATATATAACACAAGCCATAAAACAGATGTTCTTAATCCTAAAAGGGAATCCCAGATTTGCAAATTGTTTTCACAGTGTCAGTTGTTTCTAGTTAACAGTCAAGTGAAAGTAAATTTCAAACAAAATGACAACTCCTGAAGCATTTCATACCTCTAAGGAGGCTAGCAAGTAAGTGATCAAACAAACACAGCAAACGGTCAAGATCCAGCACCACCAGTGGACTGGGAACGTGTTTCAAAAGCAGAGGCTGCTGTTTGGAATAAAGCTTTCAGTATTTTCACAGCTTGAGACACTTACAGAGTCAAGAAGAGAACAAACCCCAAAGGGAAGTAAAGATACCTGACGGTTTTTATCCATTTAACATGGGAATAAGTTTTCAAGGTCTCAACAGCTCTCATTAGCTCAGGAATGGTTAAATGCTGACATGCTGTTAATGCTCCTGGGATAGAGAGCAGTACCTCCACTGCGCAGACATACTGCTACACCAGGACATGTCAGAAATGTCTGTATTTTACTGTACTGTGCAATAGTAGCATGCCTTGTGAATCTGTCAAAACATATTTCAAATACATTTCTGAAACAACAAATCTATATCCTGGATTGTACCTGTTTAAACAGACATTACAATTAATTTCTTAACATCTAAATGGATAAAAAACATAATGACTTGAAGTAATAAATGGATAAAATGAGTAGCTACCACAAATGTTTCTGCTTCATCTCCTACCAGTCCAGCAATGGCTGAAACTGGCATAACAGGGCCATGGTAGGGATCTTCAACACAAGGATATGGGAAAAACAAATCCTTATGATGATTCAGAGAACCTTGCACATCAGGGAGTTTCACAGGGCTGTAAAAAAATAAATAAATAAATAAAATATAAACTATCTGAGGAGAAATATTACAAATAGTATATGTGATACAAAACTGGGAAGCACATTTTTTGAGAAGAGACACCAAGGTTTACTTCAGCAACAGTAATGGAAAACCACTGTACAGAATAACTCTATGTGAAACATTGTTTCACTAACAGCTAATGGCAATTCTACCTCAAGAGAGGCCCCTATCTGGCAGAACTGGATTGCCGCACTAATTCATTGTCTTTTCCTACTGCCTTAGACAAATAACTATCCATTCTTGTTGCTGTTTTCAGTTGGATTAACAATGTTACACACCTACCTTGCATAAGCTATGACGATTCAAGCTTAATGTTTATTTGGAAAAAATTTAGATACAATGAAAAAAGTAATAGCAGTATTTCCCTGTTACATTCTGATAATCAGCACATGAGCAGGAAGTAAGGATTCTGTAGCTTACAAATTATGTTCATTTATGATTTGGTAAAAGTATTATGTGAAATAACTAATTCACAGTGGAGGCCTAACCTCTACTCAATGGAATAAGTAGTAGAAAAATGAGCATATAGGTTTATATTCATGTGTACTCTAAGTGACAGAAGGCATTAAAAATTGTTTTGATATCACAAATCAAAGCCTTGTCTATACTTTTAGTATTTATATACTTATCATATAACCACATCAGTGGTAACATACTGGTTAGTCATAGTCAACGAGATCAAATATGCTGCTGTGAATTGTGGAATAGCTGCCACTGCAACAGTATTTGTGCCATCCTCTGAGGCTTCCATCTTGAATACGTATTAGTCCATCTGTTCTCATATCAGCCTCAAAGAAAATTTTAGAGCACGTTTATATTTGCTGTTCTCAGTGATCTGCATTGACAGAGCCACCCTTTCTGTAAGTTGGCCACATAAGCTGGAAATCACACAAAAACAGATGCTGCTTTTGGTAAAATCTGTGATTGCTGCTACAAACTGCTTAATTGTGCTTACTAGAAAGCAACTTGACCCACATTTGGCAGTTCCATAGCCACAAAAGCAATACACATTCCCACTCACTATTCAACATTACCACTTACAGGAATGGGAGAGCAATCTAGGCACTATACTGATGCAATAGGGCAGCTCTTAATAGAGACAGCTACCAAAAATGCTGACTAATATAATTTTCAGTTGTGTGCATAGCTGGGTCACGTGAGTACTACAAAATCATATACTCAATTCATCTGATTGATTAGACAGATTCACACTGGTTGTGCTTTAACAATCAGTGATTGTAATTGCTAGGCAGACTAAACTGGATTAAGTTCTTTGCAAACAGATACAGGTTGCTAGTCTTAGTCATTATAATACACCCCCAAATCTTTCTTTGAACTTAAAAGGTGTTTCACTTACTTTTGTATAAGACAATGCTCGTCATGATTTCTTTCAATATGCCAGATGGTAACAGAGCTCTCAGTAACAAAACAGAGCTGCTGCCAGTTCATAGGATTAAAACTCATGGAGGTTGCTGCTACTCCTGGCTGAGACTCACTGCACAGGAGGATATTCTCTTGCCAGTTCCTTCATTAAGGAGAGTAACAGAAAAAATTCACTCAAGTTAAATCACTCAAGATAAATATATGGATGTGATTGACTGACATTCAAGATCAAGGTATACAAACAGATACGTCACTGACAAAAAAAAACCACAAACATGCTGTCAAATAAGCCAAGTTCTCCTGAGAATTAAAAGGATGTGGTTAATTAGCCACATATAAAGATCAGTACTGCTACAAAGAGATTGAATAGTAAACTAATTATGAAAACAGGCATTTTAGAAACATTACCAAGCCTTTCCTTTTGTGAAAAGAGCAGGAAACATGCGTTTTCCTCCTACTTGTGTCACTGACTGAACAGACAATAAACACTTCAGCACCAAAGACCTCAGTCTTGCTTTTCTAATCCGTAATTATTATAATGCTGCAGTTGGAAGGTATTACAATTCTTACAATTAGAAAACTCAGTCAGCCCTTGATTATATAACTGAATTATTTAGGTTGCATCCTATTTGTACTGTGAGTGCCACACAGCAGCATTAACTAACCAGAGAAGAAAACAGTGCAGAATTGTGGGATGTTACATGTTAGCTGGTGCTACCCTGGGAATATTCTTTCCATTGCCTTTTCTTTTGTCTACTGTAGCCTACTTTATAGTCTCATGTTCTAATTTGCATATTCCTCCATTATCCAGATTAGTTCTCAACTTCATTTGCATTTTTAGGTGCTGTCCAAGAATTGATTAGAATAATTTGAAGAAAATCATTAAAATTGTTTCTTATTATCTCAGGCAACATATCTGACTGTTAATCGAAGTGACATTCATAGCTTTTGTATTTGTCATTACTGCTGAGATGAAGAAAAGGAAGTATTACTTTTCAGAAAGGGTGGTCAGGCACTGGAATGGACTGCCCAGAGAGGTGGTGGAATCACCGACCCTGGGGGTGTTCAAGGAAAGACTGGATGTTGCGTTGAGGGACATGGTTTAGTGGGAGCTATTGGGAATAGGTGAACGGTTGGACTGGGTGATCTTTTAGGTCTTTTCCAACCTTAGTGATTCTATGATTCTATGATTCTATGAAAACCATAATGCATAATGCTGTAAATGGATTTAGTATAATCCTCTTGTTTTGGTTTGTAAGAAATTTCCTCTTAGATACTGATTAGCATGCAAAGACAATGATTAAAATTAGTAGTTTCCACACATAAGCACTAACTCATTATCTCTACAAAAAGAGAGAAGTTGCAACTCTGACTGTAACAGAAACAGAAGGGCATACTGACATCTTCAGAGAGCTTTCATCTCATATCTAGCAGATAGTGCCAATGTTCTTAGAGCAGATAATTTATTAAGATCCAAAAAAAGCATAGCACATGAAAAAGAATCTGGCATGGAGCCTCTTCTTCAACCAGAAAAGAAAAAAGATCTAGAGATAAAATCACACACAAAAGGCTGCAGCTGCTTTTGTTATCCATAAGCTTTCCCTGTTTTGAGACTGTTAACTGTCAAAGCACATCTTATACTTCTTATTCTGAACTATATGCTTAAAATACATGAGTTGCATAATCATGATATTGCAATCACACTGATGATGCTAAACAGTGATTTCTTTCATCTGTACAAATACCTGTGACGAATGCACAACACAACCTAACTGCAAAAGTGTCCTGATCACATAGCAAATTCATACAACTCTGTTCAAGTTATTACAAGCTCTAAGTTTAAGACTGCAAAGCCATTCTATTTTGCCACTAAATTCTTTCTGAGTGGCACTGAGGATGGTTCTCTTATGACAATTAGGTGCTGAGAGTCAAATTTGCACTCACTCAAAAATGTTGACATTGGTCTTGGAAAATGCCCTATTTTAAACCATTTAAAAGCTTCAAAATGTTTCCATTTTGGGGGCAATCTCAAGTAGTCTTTCAAGATAGTGAATTTTTGTTTAAGTGCATACAGTGAACGCACTGATCCATATACACTATTTCTGTGGGTGACCAGCATGCAGGCTCTTCAGGGCAGTCTCTCTTGGTTTCTACTGTGATATAAGCAGACAACTTTCCAGATGTACACTGTATGAACAGAGCTCACAGCAAACATTATTGGTTGTAAGGGATGAGGAGGTATCAGTAGTAGCAGCTACAGCTGTTAATTAACATTCTGAAGTTATAGGAATTTCTGCTTTTTCTCTAGTTGTTGTACAAGAAATGAAAAGGTCATCATTGCATTGATATTACACAGAGTATTTCTTATTTGTGTTTAATTGACTTCTTCCTACTCTACTCTCTCCATTAGTTTTGAAGAAGTGCCCAAACTAAATGGTAGGTGGAAGCTTGTTGGCCATGGAGGCAACAGTTTACAGAACAATTTAAAAAAAAAAAACAACAAATACTTTCTGTTTCTCAACCATACCATATTTCTCTACATGGCAACAATAAGAATAATGACCTAACCCAGTGATGCAAGATGGTGTAATCACTGAGCACAATGATAAGACAGAACTAGGGTAATTACAAGTAATCAAGAACACTGAATGGGACAAAAAGTAGAAATCAGCTTTAGAATTCTTTTCCAATTTTTAACTGGTTACTTTCTTTCCACAGTTAGCAAGGAAGAACAGATAATTAGCTGGTGCTACAGACTTCATAAGGACTCAAAAATACAACATTTTTAAGAAGCTAGAGGACAGCTATGGCAAAGTAACAGTCATTCTGGCCATGAACTACTAGCACTAGAAAAAAACCAGCAAACATGGCAGAAGTTTGCAAACAGTGATCATCAGGAAAAAAAAAAAGAGATGAAAGTTTATCTTTCAAATTTGTTACTTTAATTTATGCTAAGAGAACACACATACAAAAGCATTATTAAATGCAAGTGATATTAGATGGTTATTTTATTCTTACCATACTGAAAGAACAAAGTCTGGAAATGAAGAGTAACTGGCTAGATATGGACCCCAGAAACTAAATGCAAGTAAGGTGTAGTCCAACTGAATGTGACCTAAAACAAAAATAAAGACATAATTTCTAATTACCACAGACTTCACTGTATAGTGTAAGAGTTGAAGTTCTCCTGTCAGTTTTTTTTATATCCACTTCACCTCTCCAAAGATATTCTTTATCACTGTGATTCCTTTGCTTTCACAAGATTGTTTTGATTAGACCATATAAGTACTCAGAAAACGTCACTGTTGTGGATTTTTTTTCCATTTGTTTCACTAATATATTGAATTGCAAATTGCTTTTTTTTCCCAATTAACAGGCAATCCTTTGCAATTAATTTCATTCATCTACATGAGGTAAGGAAGCATTATGATCCTCACTTAAGTGGCAGGGAAACTGAACCATGGAGACAGTAAGCAAATTAACTAAGGAGGGCAATGACACGGAACAGGAAGAAACATACATTAGATCACAGGCTCCTGACTTGAACCACAAGAACCATAATTCACAGCTCAGATGCCTCCATGTCAAACCACCTCAGCAGTCTGCCTGGAAGCCTAGCACAATATGATTTCTCTTTGTTATTCAGACAACTCCTTCCTGTAATTAATTCAAATTCATTCAATTTGCTTTCTCCTCATAACAGCTCAATTTTGTATTGTCATATGCCTGCCTAGCTTGAGTCTCACAAAAAAACAGTGCAGCAGAAAATGTCTTACATTACTTCCTGCACTTCTTATCGTTAGAAAGTTTCCTGTCACAGTTTCTCAAGCCTTACAGAAACAAAATACCCTCAGAAACAGGCTGCTTAAAGTTTTGTTTTAATGAAATGGTGACAAGGACAGTTACCACACCACTACCTTTTAACTCTGTCAGTTTATTCAGCTCTGGAAAACTGTAGATATATATGACAGGATTCAGCTTCCGATCTGAAAAGGCCAGCACTCCATGGTTGGGGTTCACTGCAAAGGCTCCCACCTGGCCAGTCCGACACTGCAGTGCTGTTGTCTTCTTTGTTTTAATGTCCAAGAAGAGGATGTAATTGCCACAGGAGTAGCAGAGAGTTTGATTGTTGATAAAGCCAAAGTTCTTGTTTGAGAATCCCTGAACCCAACTTAAGGAAAAGTAAGTGTTAGAACAGTTACATACATACATTTCTCAAAAAAAAAAAAAAAAAAAAAAAAAAAACCACAGCTGAAAAGGGAATGTAAAACAGGCTTGTGCTATACAGGGACTGAAGCAAATCACTGAAGAGCAGTCACCTTATGAAACTACACTGTCAGCAAATTCTTAACTATCTGCAGAAGTTTCTACCTTTGAGAAAGTACATGGATAATCAACATCAGCATCCCCTTATCACAGGAACTTGCATTTAGCTCTCAGTTAAGATATCTAACTGAGCCACATATTAGTTTGATAGAAACATAGCAACATTTACCCAGCATACTACCATCCTCTATGTACAACACCACTGTAGTACCATCCCTTCCAATTTCTTCCTACCTTTTATCATCTTCCAGATAACAGCATTAGGCTGAAAGAGGTCTTTGCCTCTTCTGCTATATACAGGAAGAATAAATGTAGGCAGAGAGGATAGTAACACATTGACTTTTTATCCTTACTAATGAACTGAATACCATGGCAACAAAACACAGACATATCAGCTGATGAGCATTTTTCCTGCCCCTTTTACACAAACACTAACTTCGCACAAGATTTTTTCTTGAAATAGAACAGCATGTTTCAGCTGACGTTATTTTACTCTGTAAGTATCAGAACACTTAAGCATAACAATCAGAAAGAGCAGTATAGTGGAACAGCAATACAGGAAATGTAATGACAAAGGGACAAGCAGGATAAAAAGGTGCTCCAGAGAAAAAGGGAAAACACTCACCTGTCTCTGAAGACCTAAACTCACAGGGAAAACCCCACAAATGAGGGATCTCCTACCAGAGAGCCTACACCGCTGGCAGTCAGCCCTTAAACGAGGTCTAAGAGAGTTGGAGCCAGGCTCCACCCCTTCTGGTCACACAGCTGAATTGCCTTCACCTCTGCTTCTCCCAGGGCTGACCAGGTCCTTTCCCCAGGTGCTCAATCAGTGGTTCAGGCTGAGACTTGACAGTTACCATATATTAAAGCTGAAGTTCTTCTAATTATGGTAGTCTCATCCTAGCTATAGAATGTGATCAAACAGCTAAAATACTTTACCAGATAAGGAAGCGTAAGTATCTCTTCCATTATGTGGAAGAAAAAAAAAAAAAATCACACAAAAAAAAACCTGCCTAAGCATCCTAGATTACTATGAAAAATTAATTCAAGTTTACACTGCTGAGAGGACTGAGGACTGAAAATAAAAGAAACATTAAGAGCTATGGCAGGAAACAATGGTGTGATATAGGAGGTACAGAGCAACCTCTGGAAAGGTCAGAGGTTGATGTGATTTGGGTAAAACAGGAAAAGGAAGCAGCCACAAACAGGACCAAAGCGTATGGGCTCACAGTACAAGGTGCCAGAACAGGAACACAGGAATAGACAAGTTATGCCTCACTTATTATCTCATTGGGCTCTAACTTAAACCTAGTCAGAGCTGCTTACTCCTATACTCCTTTCAGAATCTCTTTGCTATAGGAGGTAGGCAAAACCCAAGGTTAATGCAAATCCACCAAGAGCTGAGTTCCAATTATTCAACGCTTATTTCTCTCTCTCTTCCTTCTACCCGCCACACTAACACAGACCTAGAACACAGCAGCACCCCTCCTTTATCTGCACTCCTGTCCGACAACCACACAGGGCTAATTTAGAGCACGAGGGACCGGGGCCAAGCGAGAAGACATGACGTGCCCTGCCGAGGCCGACGGGTTCGGCTGTGAGACGCAAGAGGCATGGACTGTGCCGGCCGGCCGGCCCCCACCTCACTTCCAGTGTGGTCTCCTCAGGCGAGGAGCAGCGGCGGCCCCCCAGGGCCTCGGCGCCGCGCTGCGGGCTACCCTGGCGCCTCTCCTCACTGGCGGCCGCCATCTTGTTACATTGTCTCCTAGAAACAAGAACGGCTGCTGCTATTAGCTGAAACGGCTCCTCGCACCAAGATGAAAGCAGATAGCTGATTGGCTCGCTCACCTGCAGCAACCAACCAACCAAAGAGCGCGCGCGAGAGTATGAGTGGGGAGGATTTAAAGGGCCAGCTCACTTACAGCAATGCAGTTTGTATACAAGGGTGTGCAGTTCTGCTCTTTGTGATCTTAATTATCATGTAATTAAAAGACCTCTCTGGACCACGACAAGCTCTTCTTCCTGACCCAAGGGTAATTCTACCTTTGATCTGGGCAATTATCTATTATCTCTATTGCTGACCTGTGAGAATTCCGTCTGCCCTGAGTTTCTTAACCCGGTAATCGTGGCTGCAGATCTATCTGAGTCAGCCTTGGGGAAAAGGCTGCAGGTTCATTGCCCTGGCCGCCCCAGGTATGCCATTGCTACTCTTGTTCCAATGGCATGCTGCCTTTCTCATGGTGAGGTGTACCTGTTTCCCTGTGACTTCACTTCTCCTGCATAGCGGTACACCTCCTGCATAGCATACACCCTCACCCTCACACACATCACACCTCAGCTCTTCTTGGGTTGCTGAGATAGTGATGCTGGAGCTTTGAAGGCTGAGGAGCGAATGTCAGCAGGAAAGAGGAGGAAGGATAGTTATGACATTTATCTGCACGTTTACAGTTTATAGTGCTGCAGCACAGTAGGAATCTCCAAGTACTTTTTAAGCAGTTAGCACTAGAAGCTCATGTTTCCCTTTCCTAAGCAGACGTTACAGCTTCTTACTTTTGCTATTGCTTCTCTGTGCTATGGCAGCATGCACTCACACCCTGGCTCCATGGCATCTGCCTATTGCAGCAGGCAGCCCTTGCAACATTTGGGTTTCAACCTTCCTTTCTGTGGGTCACAGTTTATCAGACTGATGGAGACTTTAATGGCTATAAGAAATTCCAACCTCTTTTTAACGACCCAAAATATTGCTGAAACCATACTAACAGTAGGTTGTGATCCCTCACACAGTTCTCTCAGGGGTGGGAGAAATTATTTTGTTGATAAAGGGCGTTTGCTGTGCAGGAAATTACCACACCCTTCCACTGTTGCACTGCTTATTAGTTGCATAACCAAACAGCAATGACTCAACAAAAAATCACTTTCTTCTTTCCCAGCAGGTAGTGCTGGCAGGTGTGCGGCCATGGCAGTGTTTGCCTGCAGGAGGGATTGCATCAGAAATGCTGCTCTTGTGTGACAAGAACAAAGTAAAAGTCACCTGCTTCCCCGCTGTGGGAACGTGAATCCTCTAATGAGTCTCAGGAAATTCCACGTTCTCTGCCAGCCCAGACGGATTTGTGACAGATTTGCCCACCAGCAGGATGGTGGGGGCTGTCCCTCCCCTCAGCTGGAGCTGCTGCCTATGAAATGCCATTTCCACGTAAGGCACAGCTCTGGGGAGCCTCTGGAATGGAGGCGTTTTACTTCGGGGCTCGTCAGTCAGCTTAGGTAGCTTGTGAAAGACGTTCAGAGGAATGCGAATCCTCGCACCTCGGCCGAGCTCCTCGGCTCGGTTGGAAGGAAGCACGGGCTGCGCGGCCGCGGTTCCCGCCCATCCAAAGGCGGGGCGGGGCCGGCGGCGTCTTTAAGTGCCGCGCGTTGCGGTGCGGTGCACAGTTAGCGCGTTGCGGTGCGGTGTGGCGGCATGGCGGGCGATCATTCTCGCAGCGTGGGCAAGGGTAAGCACCAGCTGGGCGGGCGGCTCGTGCCGAGGCGCGGATCGCAGCTGTAACGGTCGGCTCCGTTCTTTCTTCAGGCAGCGCGGCGCCGGGGCCGGTGCCCGAGGGGGTGATCCGGCTGTACAGCATGCGCTTCTGCCCCTTCGCCCAGAGGACGCGCCTCGTTCTCCGTGCAAAGGGCATCAGGTGAGGCTTTTTTCCCCAGTTGGCAGTCACAGCATTTTACCCTGTTCTGAATAAGCGTGACTGTTGCCTGACAGTGTGCTGTTTGCTTTCCGTGTAAGCTGTGGCAGAGATGCTAAGGGGTAGCAATAGTCAGTGTGCAGTTATGCTGCCGCTTATAACATGTAGCAGTAAGTGACCTTTTTAAACAGGTAAAGTGCCATGTTTCTATGGAATCTTATCTCTCTAAGAAACTTGTTCTAGTGTAATGATCTGGGAATCTCTTTTATTGCTAACTGGAGGTGGTAAGTACCTTTTGGTGGACATCTGTTTACTTTGAATGTTTAGCTGTGTTTAGTAAATCTTTGGGTTTACTGGGAATTTTCTGGGAGTCCTGCTGGAAAGTAACTTACACTTTGCTAATAGACAAATTTCAGTATATATTTTTTTAATTCGGTGTCTATTTGGCTTTTATTCTGCGTGTCTTTCCTATGCAAAGCCATAGGGATTGAAGGTTAGTAGTCTGAATGTTGTTGTGATTTGAACTTTGATGTAAAGTTAGATTAAAGTGGATCTGAATTCAGCTATGGCTTACTTGCAATCAAGTTCCTCTTTGAATGTCCCTGAGTTATCATATGATAAGCATGTACTGCGTATTAAGGTTGACCTTTGTTATTAGCATGACTGGTAGGGCTGATGGTCAAAGGCTGTTTTTGTGTTGTATTAGCTTAATAGCCAAGTCACTGTTAGTCAGCACAGTTTTTCTCTGTGAAAAGAAGTGCTTTCTGGCAGTATTTGTAAGTGTCAAGTGGTTAATCCCAGAAAGAATTTCAGGGAAGACAAGGGGGAGCAAGAGAATGAGGATTCAGCTTCTGAAGTACTGTAACTACTGAAGTGTTATGACTGCATGTGGTGTAGACTGCAATGGAGATGAACCTCTTTGGGTCTTGTTTCCTTCATTCTTTTAGGCATGAAGTAATTAACATCAATTTGAAGAACAAACCGGACTGGATTTTTGAGAAGAACCCTTCTGGGCTAGTTCCTATTCTGGAGACCAGCAAGGGCCAGATAATCTATGAGTCCCCAATCACTTGTGAGTATTTGGATGAAGCATTTCCAGGGAGGAAGCTGATGCCTTCAGACCCATATGAGCGAGCCTTTCAGAAGATGCTTCTGGAAGACTTCTCAAAGGTACTGTGTGATCATGGTGGGATTGTGCTTTTTAATTTATTAGAGCTTCAAAATCTGTAGCTGTATTGCCAATGCTGCTTTCATCACTTGAGACGAGAGGTCATGTGTGTAGGGGAACCATTTAAATAACCAGAGAAATCTGGAGTTTCTTACTATTAGCTCATAAGTCACTGTGCATCTGAATTGTATCCAGAATTAATGTAAGGGCATGGATTCAGGAAGATAGCTAAGCTGGTTAAGATGTGTATGTCTGAGGCAGGATTTTGAGCATCCTATAATAGAGGAAACATTAATAGGCCAAACTAGCTGAATGCTTGAAATCTAGGCAGTAACAGTTGCTGTATGTTAATGAGTTTCCCTGTAGGAGGTACTAGAGCTGTATAAATGTGGAATGTGAAGAGTGCCTGACTGAAGGAGCCTGCAACCAAGGCCAGGAGATAGCTGGACTAGCATAAGGAGGATGGCTTTGGCTTTCAGTATGGGGTGGAGGCTGGCTTTGTGGCTGACTGGAAGTAAGCTTCCTATGCTCTGTATGTAGATAGTACAAGCATGTACATTTGAAGGGTCTATAAAACAAAATAAGACAGCTTGGGTATGAAGCAAAGAGGAAGAGCCATGGAAGATGTAAAGAGAAATGTGAATGAAGGAGAAATATAAAAGGCCATAGGGAGGGGGAATTCGTTTACGTCAGGCCTTTCTGGAAAGGTGTAATGGGAAAAGCTCTACAGGTAGAGCATCTGCAAGAAATGAGCTGTGAATGTTAGTTGTGTGAACAAGATCTTAAAAATATACGAACTTTGAAGAATATAAGTAAAGGGCAGCATTCTGTACTGTGTACTAATTTCTCTAGCAATTATAAAATTAGAAAATGTGTAGGCCTGTAGAAGCCTGCATATCTTGGGCTACGTATTTTTCTCTTAAAAGTACCCTTAATGTTGATAACTAAAGTGTATTTGGTTTTCAGGAGCATGTACCCAGGAAAAGAATATCGCTTTGCACTGTACCACTTTACTGGATGTGGGCCAACTGGAAACATGCTCCTCTTTTCATTGTTCTCTTACTGCAAGACTAGAATCCATTACTTGCATTTGATCTTTCTTCATCTCCCTTTTCTGAAGTATAAAATAATTTTATTCATGGATTTTAGCTTTTTCAAACTATCTCAGCATCTTAAGCTCCAAGTGATTTGCTTGCATTATTGCAAGAGGTATTTTGAAAACTTTCTCCTTTTTACAGATAACAGCTGTAATTTCCAAGGCACTCAAAGAAGGAGGCGATCTCACAGCGCTGATGGCAGAATTAGCTGGAAAGTTTGGCAAATTTGATGAGGTAAGAGCATTTCATGATAGCAAGCAGCCTGGCAGTTGTGCAATTCTTACCTACAACCCTGATTTTTATTATGCTTTTTTTGTTTGTTTTCCCCTCTCGTGCTTTGGCATTTGGAGCTAAATCTCTTCTCATTCATGTGATAGCTATAGCAGTGGACAATCTTTCAATTTATTCCCCTCGGCCTGGGATGAGCCACATCCCACTGAGTGTAATCTGTCCTTTGCAGAAATCCAGCCCTGGGCTATGTTCTGCTACAGTGGTGTAATGTGACTTCAGCTGAGCTCCAGGAAGTATCAGGTGGCTTTTTTGTGTTAGGAACTTCACATTCCTTATTTAGTGTCAGTACTGGTTCTTGGATAGCCTAAAGAGCTGCTCGACTGTCCTTATCATAAATCCATTCCTTGTACATTTTTAACAGTCACAGCTAATGCTTGTTTGGCTTGAGCAAGAACTGATGCTTCAGCATGTCTCTTCTGGTGCAAAACTTGCAAAAGCTTTCCAGTACTTTCTTATGCATTGTTTCCCTGCTCCCTTAAGCAGCCAAAGTAAAATTGCTTTCATTCAGTTTTCTCATCTGTCTGTCAGGCTGATGTTTGAGTAGTGCAGCTGATACTTCAGTTCTTGGGAGAAACAAAGCGCATTTCTCTGTCCTGAAATACAAACCCATAGAACAATAATAAGAAATGAAGCTTCCTCCTACTTTATTTCTGTGAAGTACTTGTTACTCCTTTTGTGTCTCTAATGTACTCTGATGAATTCTATAGCTGTAGGTTGACTGAGGATGGCAGGGGCAGAGCTGAGCTAACATTGCTCAGTCCATATATTGTCTTAGTTTCAGCTGGAATTGCTGTTTTTTTTTTTTTTCTTCAGAGTGCCTGATATGATGCTGTGTTTTGGTTTTAGGATAAAAACAGTGTTGATAACATGCCAGTGTTTATAGGTACTGCTAAGCAGTGCTGTGTAGAGCAATAATCAAGAAGGCACGTTTTTAAACATTATTGCATTGTGTTACTGCTACCCGATAGAGGGAGCTATGTTTCTATCTCTGGAACTGTGCTACTGCCAGGTAGCATTCTGTTAGACACCTGGTGATTTAAACAGCATTAGGAATTTTTTGGAGGGACAGCTTTAAAGTTTCTGTTAAATTATGGGGACTGAGGGGCAAGCTGTATGATGCCCTAAATGCCATAGGAATTCCATCTTAAAAAATGCCAAAGCCCCTAAAAACAGGGACTAGTCTTCTAAAAAGCAAGCTTGGGTCTGGAAAGTCCTGAAAGTGTTAAGCTTGAATCACTATGGCACTTGAAACATAACAGAAGCATTAAGTATAATAAGGAGAATGTGCTGCAAATATCCTTTTTTTTTTTTGTGGTCCTGCTGCTTTATGTGCTGAGCTGTGGAGGTCTCTTTCTGTTTCATGTGAATGTTATATTTCCTGCTCCTCCTGTGCCTGAAATCAAATCCAGTTCTAGATATGATGTTAGGAATATTTTCCTGACACCATCTGGACTCAAGTGCCATGGGTAAAGGAGTCCCTGCTAAAACTGTCTTCTACTTTAGCTGGATGTTGTGTTTACCTGACTTTGTTGTTCTAGAAATGTATGTGCATATTTAATTCATCTCAGCCATTGCAGCTTATTTACAGGTCAGAAATCCCTAAATAACAAATTCTGTGAGATAGCTTCTGCAGGAAAAAAAAGGAATTTATAGATCCCTAATGATTAATATTTTGTGGCAGTTTTTGAACCAGCTTTGGAGAAGAAGTGGACTGACAGTATATGAAGTAGTTAAATTTGCTATCACAATTGCATTGCTTGCCAGTTCTGACTCCCCATACATTGCATGCATGAGGGAAACGTGCTGTACATGCATTATTTCCTGTCAGATTGCTTCAGGATGCCTGCATTCCACCTCATGGTGGCTTTTAGTTACTGTAGTCTCCTGATGTGGAAGTCTTCTTTCTGAGGATAATTGTTATCTCTTGTCCCTCACAGATTCTCTCTCAGCGCAACACTGTGTTTTATGGTGGGGACTCCAGCTCCCTGATTGACTACATGATCTGGCCCTGGTTTGAACGCCTGGAAGCATTCCAGCTGAAGGAGTGAGTACCTTGTCTGGCTTCTAGCATGTTACCAAAGTGCTGCTGTATATTTTTTGTGTATTTGAATATATGCTGCAGCAAAGGGCTGCTTTTAAGTTTGGCTGAAGAAACAGTGAGCTTACTTACAGTTTTGGGGCAGGGTGAACATCCTAAACCAGGGTAGGGATCTTATGAATAAATGCTTCCTTTCACCAGATCTGTTTTCCTGAAAATTGTCAGATCTGGAAGTAGTGGTTAAAATACAGGACTTTATTTCCATTTGTACAAGATAGAAGAAACTGACCTTTATTGGAAGACATTACAGGCATACAAGCTGAGGTTTGAATTTGCTAATTGAAAACCTTAGGCTTGAAATGGAATATCTCCTCTTCAGAAATCCTGGGCTGAGAAAGGAGACTTGTTCTGTGAAGAACAAAATGTGTCCTGTCTTACTATAGGTAGAAGATCAGTCCCTTTTGTAATAGATTTCTTTTTAATACGTAATGTAGGAAACTGGCGTCAGAGGAGAACTGCTTTATAGCTGGTTTAACGCTGGGCCAAAGAGTCAGCTTGTATGAGGACATGGGTGATAAAATGGAAAAATGAGTGTTGTTTTAATGTGGTGGAGAGCTAAACACCATGCAGATGCTTGCTCAGGGAGGTGGAGAAGAAAATTGTGAAGTGCAAGAATTCATGTGTTGACACAAAGACAGTTTAATAAGAAATTAAAAAGGGAAAGAAAAACAACAGCGAAAGAATAAACAGCAAGTGATGCACAAAACAATTGCTTGCCTCTCACCAACCAATGCGCAGCCAGTCCTTGAGCAGCAGTGGCCCTCCTGGCCAATTCTCCTGTTTTATTGCTCAGCATACTGTCAAATGGTGAGGAATGTCCCTTTGGCCACTTTGGGTCTGGGTCAGCTCTCCTGCTTCTGTCCTGCTCCCAGTCTCTTTGCTGTCAGGACAGTATGAGAAGCTGAAAGGTCCTTAGTGTAAGCACTGCTATGCAACAACTGAAACATCAAAATCTGAACCTGAAGTACAGCACCATACCAGCTAGGAAGAAAACTAATTCTATCCCATCTGGAAGTAGGAGAATGAGTATAGAACTGTTGATGCATCTTGGTGACTAAGTTGTTCTAGAAGATTGAGGAAGATGCAAGGAATCCTGCAAATGAATTAAAACTGTTGTGAGATGAGCACTTTGTTGATGGGCTGCTGCTCTGCTTTGTTTTCTGTGTGATCCTTGATTGGGAAGGGAAATGCTACAAGTTGTGCAGGACCAGAGGCCTAGTATTACCAAGGTGCTTGAATGTCAAGTATCTGGACCACTGTGTGTTAAGATTCTTTCTGAATAAGAGTTAAGAGCCACCTAGGAAAACTGTACATTAACTAAACTTGGGATTTGGAGATTGGAATGCAGAATACCTCAAGTCAGCGTACCAGGAGAGAACAAAAAAGTTTGCACTATTAAACTTTCAGTTTGTCATGTACTACTTGAGTGTGTTCAAGTGGATTTGTGGATTTTGTTGGCTGTATCTTGTTTCCTCAATAGACTGTCTGCATTTTGAGCTGCTGGGTTGCAGACTAATGGAAGCTACAGAGCTTATCTCAGTCTTCTAGAGAGAGGAGAGACGCTTGTGAGTTGCGAAGGGATGTTTGTTAAAGAATTGCCACTAACAGAGTGCTCAAGAGGGAGGCAGAGGTGTGTGCAAGTGTCTGTCCTCAACTCAGAGCAGATTAGAGATATGAATAGGGTCTTCTGTAGTAGGAATAACACAAGAAACTTATTGATATCTTGCACAATAATTGCTCTTCCTCTTTGTCAGCTTTGCAGAGTGAACAAACTCTGAAAGAACTGTCTTGCTTTCCAAATGGCAATCTATCTTCTACGACCTGTTACATACTTGTCACTTGCTCTGAGCTGAATGTTACACTGTGAGAGAAAGCAAAACCAGTAGTAAAACAGACTTCTACAGCTGCTTTCCTTCCTCGAAGCCCTCCTGATTTCCTGCTTGTGTTATTCAGACTCTTTCTTTTTTCCATAGTGCTTTGACTCATACTCCAAAACTCCAACGCTGGATGGAGGCCATGAAGAAGGACCCAGCTGTCAAAGATACGATCACTGACCCACAAACACTCAAAGTTTTCCACCAGCTCTATTTCAAGAACAGTCCAGAAGCGTGCGATTATGGGCTTTGAGATGTCAGTGGACACATGTTTGCTGAAGTATCAGTGCCTCTCTTCAGTGTGAGCTTTGAGGATCTAGTGTTATTTGATGTGGGGTCTTGTCTGGTTGCGTTACTTAATGTTTGGGTGCATCTATGCTGGAAAGAGCAAAACCTCTTTCCTGTTAGGAGGAGGAGGAGGCAGACAGCCATTGCTGACTGTGTATTCTATGTGAAAGAAAATAGTGGCTTTACTCAGAGGTGACCTGTCATCTGTAGCCTATTTGCGGGTATTTCTTTTGGGTGGTTCTTGAGCTGACTCTCTTACTTGGGTAAAAGTTGTAATGCTTGAAAATAAAAGCAAATGTTTTAAGTGCAGTTATTTCTTCCCCTTTATAAGCATTTTTTTTTTTGTCACTGGTTTGGTTGTGCAGAGAGAAGTGAGGTACTGTCAAAAAAACAAACAGGAGGAGTTAAACTGTGGTGTAACTGGAAAAGTATGACTTAAGTGCTATCATGGAAACATGGTGGAATGAATCTTATGACTGGAGTGCTGTGATTGATGGCTACAGGCTCTTCAGAAGGGACAGGCAGGGGAGGAGGGGAAGGGGAGTTACCATCTAAGTAAGTGAGTGAATGGATTGTGAAGAGCTGTTTGAGGAAACAGCCATAATCTGGTTGAGAGCTTATGGGTTAAAATTAAGGATTGGTCTAGTGAAGGACATTTGGTGATTGGGGTCTCCTACAAGCCACCTGATCAGGGGTAGCCTGTTGATGAGGCCTTCTTGCTTCAACTGCAAGAGGTGTTGTACTCACAGACTCTTCTCCTGATGGGGGATTTCAACCAGCTGGATATCTGCTGGGATAGTGGCACGGTGGGTGGCAAACAATCCAGGAGATTTTTGGAGTCTGAGGATAACTTCCTGGTCCAAGTATTAGATGGACCAACCTGATGTGAAGCCTTACTAGGCCTGGAGCTCACCAATGCTGCAGAGGAGAGCATTAGAGAGCTTAAAATTAGAGACAGCCTGGGCTGTAGTGACCATACCTTGGTGGAGTTTGTGACCTTGAGGAATGCTGACCTGACAGTAAGCAGAGTCAGGACTCTGAACTTCAGGAGAGCGAACTTACAGCTGCTCAAGGAATTGCTGGATGGGATTCCCTGTGAAACTGTTAAGGGTATAGGAACAGAGCTGGCAGCTCTTTAAGGACGCCTTTCTGTGGGTACCAGAGCTCTCCATCCCCCAGCAGAAGAAATGGAGCAGATGAGGCAGGTGACCCACATGGCTGAGCAAGAACCTGCAGTTTAAACTGAGGGGAAATAGAAACGTACAGGAAGTGGAAGCAGGGTTGTGTAGCCTGGGAAGAATACAGGGATGTTGCTCACATGTGTAGAGATAGGGTCAGGAAAGGCAAGGCACAGATGGAGCTGAATTTGGCTATGAAAGATAGCAAGAAGGGGATCTACTGGTGCATAGGCAGGAGGAGATAGATCAAGGAAAGTGTTCCCCCTCTGATAAATGAGAATAGAGAACTAGCTTTCTCAGAAATGGAAAAAGCTGAATTACTCAGTAAGTGCTTTGTTTTTATCTTTATTGATGGTCAGACTCCCCATGTCTGTCAGGGCCCTGCACCTCTAGGTGACTGGGGGGAGGAGCGAATTCTGTCCCACTATGATGGTAGAACACGTCTGAGACCTCCTAATGAAGCTGAATTTATATAAGTCTATGGGGCCAGATGATATGCTGAGTTCTGAGGGAGATGGCTGACATGGTTGCAGAGCTGCTTTCGATCATGTTTGAAAAATCCTGGCTGTCAGGTGAAATTCCCAGTGGCTGGAAAAAGGGAAACATTACTCCCATTTTTAAGAAAGGGAGAAAGGATGTCCTGGGGAACTACAGGCCTCACCTCTGGAAGATCATGGAGCAGATCCTCACTGTTAATGTGTTAAAGCGTGTATGAGATGAAGAAGAGATCTGAGACAGCCAGCATGGCTTCACCAAGGGCAGATCTTGCCTGACCAATCTGGTGGCTTTCTATGATGCGGTGATGGCATCGATGGACCAGGGAAGGACAACAGATGTCATCTTCCTGGACTTTGCAAAGCCTTTGACATAGTCCCTTACCGCATCCTTCTCTCTTAATTGGAGAGGATGGACTGTTCTATGGATTAAGAACTGGCTGGTTGCAGCCAAAGGGTTTTGATGGGTGGTTCTGTGTCTGGGTGGAGGCCGGTCACAATTGGTGTCCCCCATGTGTTGGTCTTGGGACTGGTTCTCTTCAGCATCTTCACCACTGTCATAGATGATGGCATCAAGTGCGCCCTCAGCAAGTTTGCAGATGACACCAAGCTGAGCAGCATGGTCAATGCACTGGAGGGAATGGAAACCATCCAGAGAGACCTGAACAGGCTGGGGAAGTGAGCCCACGTGAACTTAACAAGGTTCTACAAGGCTAAATACAAAGTGTAGAACTTGGGCTGGGGCAATCCCAGGTATTTATACTGACTGAGGGAAGAGCTTCTTGGAATCACAGAATCGCAAGGTTGGAAACGACCTGCAAGACCATCTAGTCCAACCACCCTCCCATTCCTATTAGTACCACAAGCTACTAAACCATCTCTCGTAGCTCCTCATCCAGGCACCTCTTGAACACTGCCAGGGATGGCGACTCCACCACCTCCCGGGGCAGCCATTCCAGTGCCTGACCACCCTCTGAGAGAAAAAGTTTCTCCTAATGTCCAACCTAAACCTCCTCTGGTATAACTTCTGGCCATTGGAGCAGCCCTGCAGAGAAGGGCTTGGGGATCCTGGTGGATGAAAAGCTGGACATGAGCCAATAGTGTACACTTGTAGCCTGGAAGGCCAACTATATCCCGGGCTGCATTAAAGCAGGGGTGGCCAGCAGGGAGAGGGAGGTGACTGTCCTCTTCCTAGCTCTTGTGAGGCCCCATCTGGAGTACTGCATCCAGGCCTGAAGCCCCAAGCATAAGAAAGATGCAGAGCTCTTTGAACGACTCCAGACGACGGCCCCTAAGATGATCAGAGGGCTGGAGCACCTCTCCTTTGAAAAAAGGTTGAGGGAACTGGGTTTGTTTAGCTTGGAGAGGAGAAGGCTCTGGGGAGACCTCATTGCTCCCTTCCAGTACTTGAAGAAGGGAGCATATAAACAGGAGGGGGGAACAGCTGTTTACGAGGCTTGATAGTGATAGGACAAGGGGGAATGGTCTTAAACTGAGATGAGAGGTTTAGGTTAGATATTAGGAGGAAGTTTTTCACTCAGAGGGTGGTGATGCACTTGGAACAGGTTGTCCAGAGAGGTTGTGGATGCCCCATCCTCGGAGGCATTCAAGGCAAGGCTGGATGTGGCTCAGGGCATCCCGGTCTAGTGATTGCTCTGCCCACAGCAAGGGGGTTGAAACTTGATCTTTAAGGTTCTTTTCAACCCAGGCCACTCTGTGATTTATTATTTTTTTTTAATATCACATCTTACACCCACATAGTAACTCTGAGGAGGTGCATGCTTGTGTAACTTAAGTGGGAAAGCAGAAATGAAAGATAGAGGTGAAGAAGAATTAGTAGGAACTCCTCTAACAAAGGTGCTTCCTACCAGCTTACAGAGCATGTGAGTTTGCATCTATTGGCGTTTATGCTCTTACTAGTTTTAATTCACTATGCAGGTTTTGCTCTTGGTTTTATCTGTGTTTTTTAAATACACCTGGCATTACTTGGAGAAAAATAAGTTAGTCTGCTGTTTCCTACCAGAATGCTGATATACTCTACAAGTTTCCTAGTCCTGATCTGATGCTGTGTTGCAGTAGATTGTCATTAGAGAACCCGGAGGAATCGTAATGCTGTGAGGTGTCGAAACGTGGGTCTATAGGTGTTTTATCAGATGATAGCAGGGTTTGTGCTTGAAGCCATTTTCCCTGAAATGATATGGTGGGATTTCAGCAGCAAACTTTGATGAATTACTAACTATAGAGCATCCTGGTATTGTTAGTTGCTCTGCTTCTATTTAAAACTTGTCAAAGCTTTAGTTAGGAAGTTAGTAAAGTGTGCTGAAAATTGGCTTCCATAAACATGCTGGGAATATATTGCAGTTTGTTCCTCTGTTTTACTGGGAGATAGTGGGAGATGTGACTTAAGTGAGATCCACCAATGGGTTAAGAACAGAGCTGGCATCCATAAATATAAGTGGCTAAGGGCAGGCCACAGTAATTAGGAGACTATGTTGTGCAAACAGAAATGATGTGTTCTCATCTTTGTTTAGTGGCTCTAGAGTATACCATTATAAATATGCTACTTCAGCAAGAAAATGTAACATGAATTATTCTACCTTATAATTTACTATTAAATATCAGTGCTTTAAATCTCCTGGTAGACAGCTGGGGTCCTGAACCCATTACAGCACATCAGGAAATATAGACCTCAGGCAAAGTGTTTTTGATGTGGTAATGAATATGCAACACTTGGGCATAGTCTGCAAAAGAAAGAAAAAGGTTTGGTGAAATGGACTGGCTCTCTCCTTTCACTGTGTATGAGTGTAAAAAATACATTATTATTTTAAACAGTCCGAGAAGAAAATGCTATTGCCTGTTTTGGTCAACAGAAGAAGATGAAGCCAATGAACAAAGATCAAGCAGATTGATAGCTCTGCTCCTGATTAGTTGTCCCCTTCAAATCTTCTTTGGATCAGATTGTATAGCCAATGATGTATTTACTCATCTTCTACTTCATAGTTTGCTCTTGAAGGTTGCTGGTGGTACTTTTGTTTTTCAAAACAATGATGAATTTTTTTAATCATTCCTTGTTGTGCCACCAAACATAATTGCTCTCAGCACAAGGTAAAAAAATAAGAAAAAAAAAAAAGAGTTCATGAATAGGCAAAAAAAAAGAAGAAAAAGAAAAATTAAGAGAAAAGGAAATCACAGTTTCTTGTCATGCTTCATTTAATAGCTGTTATGCTTATAGCTGTGTGTGAGAGCAAGTGCTAGGCATGTGTTGGCACATTACTACTTCTTCTGGACCTGTTCTCTCTGATTTTCCACTGTCATGGCATTTCTAATGTTCCTGTGTTGTTAAGATCTGAGAACTGCCTGTTTCTCATCTTCTTTCTTTATTATTAGTCTTTTTATGGTTTTCTTTTTAGTTTCTATTTTTTTTTTCATTACTCTGTTCCCTGGACAGTGGTTTCACTTGGGAAGGGCTGATGAAAATTCAGTCTCTTTACAGTCATGAGAACAGATGCCACTTTATTAAATCATTCCCAGATCCTATCATATATTAGAAGCAGCGTGTTCTACAGCAGGTCTAAAGTCAGCAGAGGTGGCATTAGTTGTTTTTTTTTTTTTTTTTTTTTAGCTAAGTAAATAATTAGTGCCATGTGATGATATTTGGATTTTTTTTCTCCTAAAGCAAATTTTGCTGATTTGCTAAGAAAGGGATTATAAAATTTGTCAGTAAGATTTAGCTGTGCCTCTGGTGCAATGTGAATGCTACTTAGCAGTGAGCAGTACTGTTGTATCTGAGTTGAGGAGAATGTTAAAAAGCAGCTTTTATTAAGGGACTGATGTACAGAATGTTTACTGCACTGTTCACAGCCATCTCATGATGTGTAGACCGCAGTCTAAGACAGAATGCTACAGGTTTGTTTCTTAGAACCAACAGTTTCTTGGCAACACTGATGGAAAAAGCCATCTCTCCAGGGAAAATGTAGCCCAGAAAAGCAGTGCTGAAAAGAGAGGATACGGTGCTTCCTGAAAACTGCAAACCATTTACATGACTTTCTCAGGTGTTCCCACCAGCAAAGACATGAGACAGCTGGGGAAAAAGGATTACAAAGTTGTCTGCTTGAGACAACCTGAGGAACTGATGAAAACCAACTGTGATATTATAGCTCAATACTGTCCTTTGTGTGTATGGTCCTGTTTTCTCAAATGATGCTTTTGTACCTTTCCTGCTGTCACTTCTTCATCATCAGAAGGAAGATCTCAACAAGAGTAGAGGGCATATTCACAAACTGTGACTGTTTTTTCCTGTACATGCATCACAGACCTTGAGTTTCAAAAGCATGGTCTGTCCTCTACTCATAATTGCTAAGCAGGGATAATCAGCTAGTTCTCGTTATAAGAAAATGCTCTGGTTGTATCAAACTCACAGACTTGACGCCTCTCAGTTCTTCTCTGTATGCTTTATGTATCTTGGTTGTGTTATGCCAGTGTGTTCATGCTCTGGATCAAAACTTTCCCTTCAAAGCTATTCCAGGTGTGGTTCTGGCAGGAGAAAGTCAGTGTGGGGTGTGCATGTGGACACACCTTAGTTTTAATTATCTTTGCATACAGAAGCTTTGCCTTACTGGAGCTTTGTATTACTGATATGCTGTATTAACACACCCATGGCTCCAAAGGAGAATTGAATCACCAGGAATATTACAATGACAGTGCAAAATACCTCTGCCCAATGGGAGCATGTGTGCAACAGAAGCTGCATAAGGCTGTTATAGATTACTTGTGCTTACAGGTACAAGAACTGTCCCAAGGCTATTCTGCCCTGCCTGGTGTAAGCTGACAGGAAGGAGATCTGGAAGATGTTAGCAAGTTAAGTACTGTCACTCTGTGGATTTGTGTGCAGCTTGGTTCCCAGCATAGGCCTAGACAGCAAGACTGAGAGGTAGGAGCAATACAAGGAATTGTATCTCCCTTGGTGCACCTCAGAGATAAAGTGACAGATGAGGCAGGCTGTTAACAATGTGGTTTACTGAGATCAGCTCAGCCCAGCTGTACCTGTTGGGCCTGTATTGCACTTTATCCTGAATGTTAGGTTGGAAATCCAATGACATTTTAAGTTTTATGGTACTTCTGCAAAGGAGCAGAATACAGACAAATTTTAATTTTGACTCCTTACATCTGGTTGGCCCAAGACTAAGTAAGTAGGAGCCTATTGGTGGATTTGGGAATAAAGGGTGCTGCTTTCAAGTCTAAGTCAAAAAAGCATCCTTTGCTGGTGATGCTTCTCTTGGGAATTTTAGTTTCAAAAGAAACTGAAAGTTGAAGGAGAGAGACAGCGATGGATCAACTTAAGCTTGGCTTTTGAGCACGCCTACTTGAATTAAGACCAAACCTCTTGGTTCACTCAGTCTCATCAGTATGCACTGAAAAACCTGAGTGGTGGCCCTGGAAACTGTATGTCAGTGATCCCCTCCCACTGCCACATGCTTAATTGCTCTGTGCCATTTTCTCTATCTCTTTTGATGAAGAGGTGAAGGACTTCCTGGGACAGTGACTTCATGTACCAACTGAGCATTAACATGTAGTTGGGTTTGAGTGCACTAGATAAATCTCCAGCCATAAATGTCTCCAAATGTTTAAGGCTTGATCTCCAACATTATTAGAACATCACAGGGAGTCTTGCTACTGGGCTTACTATGCTAGGATTCCACCAGGTGTCTCCCAACTCCATCCTTCTGCTATCTCAGAAACATGTTTCGGGAAACTAGAAATAAAACAGGCCACACTTACTTAGGTTTTGTACAAGAATTCCTTTATTATAAATAAAGCTGCAAGAGAAGATCTATACAAATTTAACAGTGTCCTGCTATAAAAGCAGCGGTTTGAATACAGCGTCATGAATCAAGGAAGAATTCAGGTGGAAAGTTATGATATTATTACCCATCTCATCTGCATTGCCAAGATGGCTATTCATACTACAATTGTACTTCTGAACTACACCCAGGAAGAAAAATCCTACAAAAAAGACAGTTAATAAATAAAGCCATTTATCATATGGGATCCTATGAGAAGAACTCAGTGACCAGCAGCTAAGCTGTTAGAAGTGAGTAAATTCTCATTTCTTCACCACTGAGAAAACATTGCAAAGGCTTTGCATTAAAAACATATGGCAAACAAACACCAAATCCTTTTACTTGAATAATGAATAAGTTTTGGTTTCCTTTGCTGAAATCCATCTTTATACGCCTGTAAGACCTGTATGCAGAGCAAACTAGAGAGGGATGAAGTCATATTCTGTGGTTGGCACGTAATAAAGAGTGAACTAACAGCTCCCCTTAGAGGACACTGGCCTCCTGAACAGCAACAATAACTAAGACCAAGACATTTCCTAAAGGTGAACGGCTCCTGAGGCTATGTTGTACATCAGTGGTTGTTATCAAGGCACTACTAATTCCATTGCTTTGACAGAACCTATAATAAAGTATTAAAACCACAAGTTGAGGGTGTAGGGAGTGGCTGGAAACCAGAAGAGGCAGTAGGAATTCAGTTGCGTAATTTTTCTGGTCAGTAAATAGTAAGAACAGCACTGAGATGCAAGAAAGAGGTCTGTTTATTCTTCCTTAGGATCTCTCATGGAGATCAGGCTATTACTAGAGATGTGCATTCGTTACTCGTGCTTTACACTGTTTTAAAAGAACATTACTCACTTAAAATCACAAAACCTCACCTCCACCCTCTTCCTTTAAAGCTGCTTCCTATGGATGCCCAGCAAGATGTCAGTCAAGGCAGCACTAAATGTGGGTGGCACTAAAAGATCTTAGGACACTTTACTGGCTGACAGCTGATGGACCCGAACTGTCTCATAATAAATCTCTTTAATGAAATCTGAGTTTGGCCTTTTACTGAGAGGCCTTGTACCTGGTGTGCAAAAGATTTAATACAGAGAAACGAGGCAGTCCAGGAAATTATGTTTTTCACAGTGTAGCACTACAAAGGTCTGCTCAAGAGAAATACTGTTTGCCCACATCTCTCCAGATGGAACAAGTATCTAACTTTAGTATACATATTAATATATGGCTGGCAAAGACCTCTGCCCTGAGACTTATTGTAGCACAGCTCATTTCCTTGTAGCCTGAATGCACAGACCAAGTCTCATAAAAGATGCTCGGGGCAAAATGAGTATATTGCATACGCATAGGCAAATTGTGCCCAGGAATTTGCTTCCAAGGTAGTCAAATCCATAAATACCTTGGCTCAGCTCCAGCCTGGGTTCAAGCAACCCCATGGGAACACTTCAGGGTGAGTTTGAGTTTAAAAGCAAACATGCACACACATGCAGAAAATGAAGGACAAAAGATTCAGTGCACCTATCAGTTTAGGTTCCTTTTGAGTCTAAGCAGCAGTGCTCTGAAGTGTGCAAAGGCAAGATTTGGCCTGTTTACATGCTTGTAGGGCTGGTGTTACACAGCCTTGTTCCTCCATTTCAAGAGAGAAGTTTGATTATCCTGTTAAATAGACTTTTCTACTCAACCTTCCCTTGCTCAACCTTACATAAAAGTTATTTTCCAACCCTGTGTGTCATTTCCTCAGAGACCTGGGTCACAAATTTGTTTCTGTTCTTTGGATAGGCTAAATTTAGATGCCTGACAGGAAACGACATAGAAATACTCATTTCTCTCTCACTTGGCTAAGGACAATTTTAGAAGTAACTCAGACCACAACTACTTGAGCACGACCTCCCTGCAGGCCTCTGGAAATGATTGTTGCAGTTTGCTTTGCATTGGTGTAGAAAATGTCCCTCAGTGGTGGGGGTACAGACACAAGCGGACATGAAGGAAGTGGAGAAATGGTTTGTACAAGGAAAAAAGGAGAGAGAATACAAAAATTTATAGTTTGCTACCTGTGGTTCCCAAGAGTAAACATCATCAAAGTAGCAGCCTTGAGATGGACTGAGGAGACCTGATAATGAGTCAAAAAACAGGCAGCTTTTACTTGGGTACCTGGCAGCAGAAAGGAATGACACACCACAAGAGAGCTGCAGAGAGCAGTGCCACACTGCCTCATGTACACCTCCTGCAACTCTCCTCCTAATTCAGAGCCATCTTGCTGTCCTGGCCTCACTAAAACCACGCTGAGAGCTATGCTCTCTCATTTGGATAGTGAGTTTCCTCCTGGTATCAGACTCCTGAGATCAGGCTTATTACAGAATAATTTTGAGGAGTTTCCTCTTTAGTAAAAGCAAACCCTGCAGCAATCATTTCTCTTTGCTAGTTTTCAGACTTGCTGCCTGGAGATAAGGAAAGCAAACAAATAAACCAAAAGCCAGAACCCAGTAACAGCATTTCTCTCTTAAATGATGTAAATAAGGCTCCTGGCCATTCATCCATGGAAAACAGCCAAGAATAAAATCCACTCATTGTGCTACTTTGAAGAAAATGGAAAATGAAATGGTCTCAAGACACTGATCCTGCGGACTGCTCCGTTATATTCCTCCAAGGGAAAAAATATCTGGAGCACAGGAGTGTTTTTGATGGACAGGACTGTTTAAATTAGTGCTGCAAGTCCTATCAAAATGCACTTTTTAAACCCACTGTTCCCTTTCAATTAAAGAGCTGTGCTGGGCTTAAGATCTCCATCCAGTCTAGAACTGTGCGTGACCTGAGTAGTGACTCCCCTTCTCAGCCGAGGCTCATGTTGCACCTCCCATAGGTCTCACAGCTCCCACTGTCCTGTCTGCAAGCAGACCGCCACCGCTTTGAAGGCACCAGAATAAATTAGCCATGTTCATTGCTCATCACCACTGTAGCATGACTGAGGCACAGTAGAAAAATATATTCTTAGCTGCATAAAACCCTGCCAGCCCAACTGTGGAGCAGAAACCTACTTTTATAGCATCTCTTCCAGTTTCTCTCTGTTCTGCCCCCATCCCTTCTTCCTTATTGCAGAAACCATGACACAGACATGGTTCAGCTGCAGACAACAAACTGCAATGGCAAAGTCAGTTGTTTCCATAAGGCTTTGGAAAGCTGCACTCTGGATTTGTGCTTAGAGGAACAAGTGTATTCCTGCTGGCTTTGGTTAAACAGATTCCTTTTGGATCCCATTGGTGTGGACATGGGGAATGTGCACCATGTACTCACTTATCAGTGCAGATGTGTTCCTGAGCATCTCATGGAATGTGTCAACTGTCTTTCTGTAAACATCCCTGTGTAGAACAAAGGGACGGAAAAGGTTGAGGGGCTCAGCCCTCTGGAATATGATGGGGAAGCCCAGCTCAGCTGGTACCTTCCCATTGCCAATGAAGAAGTGGTAGAGCTTCTTCTCCTGCAGACATTTCTCCAGGAATTTCAGCATGTCCTGTAGACGGGCCTCCAACTTCTCTGGGGCCCAGTCTTGATTTGGACGTGTCTGCAGCAGATGCAGCAACACTGTCTTCAGGTGGTAGTTGGTGAGCCCACTTGGACCTGTGAGGCTGCACTGCTTCCCATGGAGGAAGGAGAGGATCTGAAGGCAGCTGACATGGCAGGCATTGGCAGGCAGCATTTTGGAGATCATCTGGATGAACCTCCTCTCATACACTGCAAAGGTGAGAAACCAGTGAGTGCTGGAGGGGAGGTCTGCTGCCAGGCAGTTCCGAGGGAAATGAGAGATGAAGTAAACATCAGAGTTCTCGTACTGCACCACAGGGGTGAGGTTGAAGGCAACTGATTTCCCCGATTTAAATTTTATCTTCAGGGCTCCTGGGGAGTCCAAGAGGCTAAAAGACAGGTCAAATTCATACTTGTGTGAAATTTTGTTCCAGGCCTTGGTGACTGCAATCTGGAACCACTTCATGACTTGGTCAGCATCAAGATATTGCGTATTTTTGAAGCACAGGAGGTCTTCCATTTCACTGCTGAGTCTGGTAGCATTACCTTGGCTATGGAGGAGGCACAGCATATCTTCTCCCAGTTTAGTCTTGTCACAGATGCAACCTATCTCATCCTCATCTGCCCTGCATACCTTGATAGTGCCATATCCTTGTTCATCTGGGGGAAAAGAATCGCCAGAGCACCATATCTGAGATCGGAAACAATATGGCTCTGGGGGTGCAAAAGGCACAATCAGATCGCAGACAAAAGGTTTACGCACTCTCCAATTCTCATACATGCTCCCCACACCCATGCAGTCCTCCACTTCCATGTCAGCATCCCGGTTACAAACACTCCTCAAGGCCTCCAGCAGGTCATCTGCGAAGCCTTCCACCATCTCCCGCATCCTGGCCATGTCTCCAGTGGTACCCAGGATACGCTTCTCATAGAAGCTGGCTAAGATGGCCTTGTCAGGGAAGGCCACCCCTTTAAATGCTTTCCCCAGGACAGCCATGTCATCCTCGTCTGCTCCCGTGTCCTGCCAATTCCCCTCCTGGAAATCCTGCCTCCAGAGCTCGATCAATAGGAAAATGACCATGGAAAGAGCAGTCCACATATCCCATTGGACCTTTTCCTCTTTGACATCCTCCACTACTTTTGCTGCTTTTTCCAGAACCTTCTGTGCAGCTTCCTGACCTTCAATTTCCCGTTCCAAGCGCAACTTCTCTAGCCGAAGGATCTCTTCCCGCTCCTTCATCTTCTGGATGATTTCCTCTGTATTTTCGAGGATAGTGCCATTCTCTTTAGGGAAGAGGAGTGGGTGGTTGACAATAGCTGTAATTACCACTAGGCACACTCGGAAGATTCCCACAGGCATGGCAGTTCCTTCACTGAAAGAGAAAAAAGGCAGAATGACCCATGATTCAGGGTATATTCTCTCAGGAAGAAAAAGTTAAAAATCCCCTCGTGAATAAAAGATACAGCATCCTTTCTAACCCTATACAAAGTGCTTGGGTTCCTAAGCCCATTCCTGTTTCTACAGGTTAGAAACTAAGCTTCTCAAAGAGACTTTATCAAACTTTATTTGTGGATGGTAAGGATGAAAGGATCCTTCTCATTATATCAGCTTTTAAAAACACATTGATGAAGCCATTCACTACTGTCAAACCACTGCAAATCTGCTGGGGTACTGTGGCAGGACCTCCCCAGATATTAAAAAAAACAGGGCTGGAGATGATTATTACTTGCCCTCACCATAAGGCTAGAGTTGAAGAAAGGCAGATGTGGCAGTGGCATAGGCAAGCTATTCTGGCTACCTTCCATATGAATCACATCTGGGGATCCACACAGCCAGTTGAGTCACAGCAATCTTCACTACCAGTGCTGGTTGTGTGCACCTGGGTGGGAACAAGCCAGCATGGTTTTGTTTTCCCAAGCAGGATCTACAGACAGAGTTAGGATCAGCCTGTGGCAAATCCTCCCAGCCCCCAAAACGCCTCATGACTGTGGTACGTGGAAAAACATTTTTAAACTGGAAAGGATTTCCTTTAACGCAGTGGTTTTAAAAGTATCAGGTTGTTTACTTTTGGTGTTTGTTATTAATCACTATTAATCCTGCTGTCCCAGACCCTAGGCAAGGAGGAGAACATCTCTGACAGTCTCATTCATGTCTTCACAGAGCATGCAACAAACTCAGATCTATTCCAGTGGGCTTTGTTATTGTTAGTGCATAACAAACTTCAGGGCTTAGTGGCAGAAACCTAAGTGCCCTTACTGTGAGCACTCACTATGCATCAGGACTGCATCCTCTGGCATGTGATTATCTTTGCTTATAAGAGCGCTGGGACTCAAATAACAAGGCAAAGGAGGGTTGAGTAGCATTGTCCAAGCAGAAAGAAAATTCACACGGTGCACAGGATAATGTGAAGTGCCCCTCCCAGTGTAACATTTACTAACAATCCTTTTTTTAGATCCTCTGTACGTACACAGATGCACACCCTTACACAGACTTTGCATTGAAGATAGTTTGCTGGCCTTTCTTGTCCCTTTTACATTTATATTAACTCTTCAAATCATCAGACAACGAATTAAAGCTGAATTAATGCCCAAAGCTGGATGTTCCAGTTATTCTGTGAGCTCCATGTCTGGCCACATTTTAAAAATAAACTGGACTCACCCTGCATTGCAAAAGGCTTTATCGGGTTGCTGGGGCAGGGCAGGAAGCCCTGGTGAGATCCCTTCCTTAGTGCTGTGCACTTGCAGGCTATATGAGCTTTCCAAGCTTAAAAATAACACAGCCAGAAGCAAGGAGCCATTGCAGCAGTCTTGACCAGTACAACATCGCTCCTTTGCCTTGCCTGAATCCTGTTTAGATGTTTTATGTTACTGTAATACTTCTCGAGTGTGTATGGCTGAAAGAAGCTGGCTTTGTTTTCATGTTCTTGCACCCTTCAAAACTCTCTCATGCCCAGCTGGACATGGCCACACTACTTCCAAAGGCTACCTGGAAAGCAGATGGAACCAGCCCAGCAGTTCTTCAGCCCAGTGCTGGCCATCTCGATTGAATTCATTTTGTATTGCACTGAAAAGTCTAGAATATCTCCGCTGATTTTGCAAGACTAGAATAGGAAGCATGTACACTGCATCATTCCTGAGTAAGCTGCACAGGCATCAACATCTGGAGGCAAATCAGGATGAAAACTGGAAATGAGAACATCTTCAGGATAGCATGACTTTGCAAGAGACACCTGTTTTCAGCCTCAAAACTGAGGAAGTTCTGATCAAAACTGCTATAGCAGTTTACACTGGAAAATGAAGGCTAACGTGAAGTCCAGTTCGGGCTGAAGGTTAATGATGCTCAGCAACCAAGGTCAGTGGAACCTGCCCTTGTCAGCTCTAAGAGTGGCACAGGCAGAGCATTCCCACATCTCATCAGAGACAGCTTTCCTGGCTAACATGGGAAGACTAATTCATACAGGTGAAACCAGTAGCACTGCCTGCTAGGGCGGTCCAGTCCTCCACATATAACAAAAGCTGCTCTCTTCACTTGCTTTCAACTTCAGTCCAAGCAATTTAAGCTTGATAAAAATATTTATGCCTGCTCTGGATGAGACAGTTTTGTGCGAGGAAGAGAGAGGGAGTCCAAATGTTTCCAAGCTGGAGACTAACAAAAAGAAACACCATTGTTTCATCTACACATCAAATTTAGCAACATTTCATGCATGAAAAACAAAATAAAAGTATTCATGAGGTTTTAAGAAGGCAAGTTCCCAAAGCACCTTTTCCAATTTTCTGGGCACACCATTCTTTTTCCATTCAAATCACAGTCGTTGTCCATACTCTGCAACAGGCTAACATCTCGCAACCTTCTGCACTCTCTCTTGCCGTAGTCCCAGGGCTCCAAAGGTCCCTCCAAACCCACTTCCAACCCCACAGTGATTGGTTTCCTCCTGGGCATTTTTTTGGCACTTATTGCTTCAGTGACTGGCACTTGGTGGATGCTAAGGTTAATGATATCTCCAAACAGGCCTGAGAAGTGAGGGGGCAGGTACCATCCCTGCTCCAGATGGGAATGAGGACTCAGGGAGATAAAAGCAGCTGATAGTTCTGTTGCCATTAAAAACAACCATCAGCAACATCCAACAGCAGATTGTATGTTCAAAGTCTTCCCCAGGAGCACCTGTGGCTCTCCCTGCTCAGCTCCTGTGGAAGTCACATCTCATCCTTACAAGCCTGAAGGAGCCTCTTTGCTAGAGCATCACAATCAGCCCCACAGCAGGTCCTGAATGATGCAGGAAGCCTGAGAGGGAAGGGAACGGCAACACTGCCATCTTCTCTGAAGACATGGAGAATATTTCTCCTTCATTAATGGCTCCTTTCTTTCCCCAAAGGCTTCTTATACTGCTATATTTTCTCTCAGAATTATTTTCCCCTTAAATTTTGAATCATGGGAAGCAAAACATGCTCTGTCTGGTGCTCAGCAATAAGGCAGATAGGAGCAAGCTGAAGCTTTGATTCTTGAATTAGAAAAACCCAAGTCATGCTACTGAATGTGGTTCAGTAATGCACTGAAGTACTCTGAGACATCATTTATGACATACTCAATTACCTCCTGCAATTTGGCTGACACAAAAGGCAGTTTATATGTGGCTCCACATTGTGTTTCACTTTGATAGGTAGCAAGAAAAGCAGCTATTTGAAAAAGTGATAGTAACTACACCTGGATAGGAGCTGTTTTTTTCAAAAGGTGACAAGTTTTTGAAACCAGGGTTTTCAGGGAAACAAATATAATTTTTCACAAGGTCCTTGAGGTCTACAAAGGACTCTGCTGCATGTTTTGACCACAGAGAGACATAGGCAGAACAGACACCAACCTACTCTTGGACTTTCTTGCTGGGAAGAAACAAATTCCACACTCGAAGGTTTCAGGCCTGCCCAGCCATACTTCCTCATTGCTGAGTTTTTGGGTGCCCCACGATTCCCTTCCTGCTGCAATAGAAAACAAATTGTCGTTTGGCCTGAAAATGCTTGCGCTCTATTTATGAACACCTAGTCAAGATAAAAATGAACACTTTCAGTATAAAAAATATTCCAGAATTAAGTTTGCTGAAAGCCCTTTGGGATGCACTATGCTCTTCTCCAGTTTGCTGCCTCTGCAGGTATATACTTGAGAGAGAAATTAAGTTTCCTCTTAGTTCAAGGACTTGTTACTTGAGGACTTCAAGCTCTGAACTGCAAGAAGCATATAAATTGAAAGAGAAATGGAAACTGTAGAGATGCACAGCAGTATTATTGTTCCTGACAAAAACTTGGAAAGATGCACTTTAATTAGTCAACCTCACACCACTGACACTGCTGTTTCCCTACCATCTCCCTATCAATATTTACAGAGCAATCAAAAGACCTTTTCTGACTCAGTACAGATAGTGGAGGCAGTTTTTCTTCCAGCTCACAGAACAAGCTTCAGGGATAGACTTGCTGAATCGATATTCATGGAAAAAGGCAAATGTACTTCTAGAGAGGGGAACTGTAAAGGTATTGGAGCGGTCTTTGCCATTAGCTGCTGAGAATTTGTTGCTCAAATTTTGCTTGTTTTGTGCTGAGAAGAACAACAACAAAATAATTCAGGGTGTGATTTTATTTGTACACACTTAATAACAGAGCACACATCAGTACCCTTACAGTCTGATGACAAACTTCCCCTAAAAGCCTTCTTCCAAATTCAGGAGGGGCAGGAGTAATTTAAGTTTTAGTTTCTTTCCCAGCCCTGGAGGCTGCCACACTCATCATTTGGCTGCTTTCATGTCAACATGGTGCTCTTCAGCTTTGACCTGAGCTTTCTTGGGAACTGAGGAATTGGTATTGACAGGACTTCAGTCAAACCTGCCTAGTTCTTGAGACCATTTTTACTGAAGAATCGTTTCTGGGGTGGGCAGAAGATGAGTGCCATTATGGTGAAGAATTTCAGACCAGAATCAAGTGAGGCCTCCTATGCCAGCACTGCATTTGTTGGGGCCTGAAGGTTACCTGATGGGATGGACACTGCAGGCAGAGTTGCTCATGGGAGGCATCACACCCAAGCATTTTATCTTGAAACAAGAGTTTCCAGGTCCACTGGAGTCAGCCAAGTGTGGTTGGCAAGGCAGTGGACCCTGGGGGAGGTTGGAGCAGCCCTGCAGCTGAGGTAAACACACAGAAGCTGACACAAAGCCTTAAGGTGACCAAGGACAAATTGCACCAGTCTACATTTCCTACCTGGCTGCATAAGTATTAAACACATGAAATCATGTCTAGTTTTCAAGTGGGGATAGCTCCTGCATAGACAGCAAGAGCCTAGGGGCTCAGACAGGAATCCTCGAGATGGCTGCCGCCTGCCCAGACCCCACTGCTGCAATGAGAAAATGTCCCCAGACCGGTATACAGCAATGGAGGTACTCTACTTTCTGCTCCATTGTGAGCTTCTACACACTGCTTTGACAGGAGCCAGCACAGCCTGACTCTAGATGGAGCACTGGCAAAGGCTCCTGCCTTTCCTTCTCTTGCATGCAACACATTCCTGCAGCACATGCAGCCCAGCCAGAAAAAGACAAAGACACAAAAAGCAACACAGAGTTTGAATAGCACAAACTTGTGCTGTTGTTTCACCCTCTGGAGATAAAGCTTATGAGCAGTGCATGGAACATTCATGAAATGAGTTACTGTCACAGCTGGGTGAGTGTGGACTGGTAGAGACAGGTTTTGTCTTTGCCACTCTACCGAAGCAATCAGCGGAAAGGACTGAATGCACCAATGCATGAGGTGTAGAGGTCTCGATGGCGAGACCATGCCTAAAAGTAGACCTAGCCATCTGGCCTGCTCAGGACTGCACAAGATACATACAACAACGTGACTGTCTTCCCAAAAATGTTTAGGAAGCCCCATTCCAGGTTAGCTTCAAGGCCACAGGACAGCAGTTGGATAAGGCTGCTTGTCCAAAAACCATTGTTTTGCTGCTTGATTGAGAACATCAGCCTTCTCAACATCCGTGAACATCCTGTCCCAGGCCTGTTGTGGTGCCAGTGGGGTCAGTTGCACAGCTCCAGTCGGACATCCTGCCCAACAGGTCTGCTGTGGACATTCGGAAGCAATATTTTCCTGTGAGGTCACCAGATCAATTATTTCCAAGGAAATGCTGATGCTCATCCTGTGTACGGGACTAGGGAGCCCTCCCTTCCCAAAGATGGTGAGATTTGGAGTGGATAACACGTGAGCTGCACTGACATTGCTCTGGAGGCAAACACTACTGTGTAGCCTGTATTGGCCTCAGGACCAGTAGATTTATTACATAACGGGCTGCACAGAAAGGACCCACAAAGCCCCCAGCAAGCAGTGACTTTGCTAGCACCATTCCAAGCAGAGGAGTGCCCAAGTTGCTCTGAAGCAGATGAGGAGCCTCTTGCATGTCTTCCAGTCATTCATTATCTTTGCCATCAGGAAGCTTTTCCTCATGTCTCATAAACTCCTCTTTACTGCAGTTTGAATCTCTAACTTTCCAGAGAAAACTGTGAGTTAAAGTAGAATAAACTATTTCTTTTCTTCTTGCAGAAGCACTTAAGATTAGAGGCTCTTCCCTCCTGCTTAGCTTTCTCTGCACAAATATGCATTTGTAAGATGTTGTCATAATATCCCACAACCTCTATTCTCCTGCCCCTAAAACCTGGATAGTACAAAGAGTTCCCTTTCTGGCATACACAGTTATTTGCCTTCTGATACTCTTTTCCAAAACCTAAAGAGATATGGTACTTGATTTTCAGTTTCATCTATCTCAGCATTTCAGCAGCACATCATTCCTGTATTCACAGAAAGAACATGACTCTGGCCTCTCTTCTATCACCAGCAGCTAGCAGCCACTGTCAAGGACAGCTGTGATAGTTGCTAAATTAGCACAGAGCCACATCATGCCCTCAAAGCACTCACTCCTTCTATGTAAGGCTGGACACAAGAGGGAATGCCCATGGAGATCAGGAGATAAAACTGATAGCATGAGGAGTATGTTTTTCAACACCCTGCCTCAACATCCTTTTGCTATTTGACTCTGCAGGCCAGCTCAGCTCTCACCAGCAAGCAGTGTGAGCGAGGGCTGCCTGTGCACTGCCTCAGCTCCTCCTGCTATGGCCAGGAAGGGTTTTCACAAACTGCAACACACTGCTCGCTGTGAGATGCGTGAGGGGAAAGGTAGGAAGTGTGTATGTGGCTCCCACCCACACAGTTAGCTGTTATGGTAGGATCCTGGCCAGGAACAGCTTGGCTTTTTAAACTGAATAAATTTTGTCTTGTTAACTGAGAGGAAAACAATGGGAGTAGACTAAACTTTTGTGTTTTTCAGAGGAGAAAAGATGCACACTAACACATAAAAAAAAAAAAAAACAACCTTGGCTTACCAGCCTCACCAGCTTCCACCTCCTCAAACCAACTGTGATGGGAGCCAGGTTGTTCCCTTGCACAATCTTTCACCAGTACAGATGGACACAAATGACAATGACACCCCACTGCTCTACCAAAAGCCCAGTAACATCAACCACAACGTAAGGAGCAATGTCACTGCACACATGCTGTATGGCCTCCACTGTGCTCACAATGGGACCTGCTCTGGCTGTTGCACCCTTGGTCACCCTTGCATGTGTGGGCAGCCAAGGCTCATTGATTCATAGGGGACAGTCACCTCATGGAAAGCTGGTGTGAACACAAAAAGGGGTATTTATTTAAACCTGCCTTTTCTTCCTCCCAGTTAATTCCCAAGAAGGTGAAAAAAACTTAGGCAGTGTCATTAAATCAAGCAGCAGTTACTTTGACTCTCCTTATCCTATGGCAAACATATTGCCTCCATCCCTATATATCTGACTTAACTGCATATTAAACATTCAATTATACGAATGCTTCAGTATGCAGAGAGTTGGAGGAAACATTACTAGAAAGCCGGTTTCCCAGCAGGGATACACCACTCCAGCACATCTCAGAAGTGTGCATGTGTATGTAGTCACAGCTCAGACACAACTTGCAGAATGCTTGTTTTACATGTGACAGTATGAGGCCCCATTTCAGTCATGTAACACTGAGCATTCATATATTACAGTTAGTAGAAAGCACATGCTTTGAATTACCTCCATGTTGAGAGGCTGAATCAAAATCAGTCAAAATAAATTGCCATTGTAGGCTGGGTATTCACTTGATCTGAGATCTCCATCACAGTCTTGACTCAGTGACAAAGTAACAGTCACATCAGGAGATCAACAGGCCCAAGAATAAATAGGGCTTAAATAGGACTCAGAAATGCTGAGATTGATGGTCTTTGTAATATTGGACTATTGTTTTGATAACTAGTTACAGCTGCTTGTATTCAAACAGTTGGGTAGGGACAATATTTTAAAGCTGACTATTGTAGCAAGTACATCACCACAGAAATGAAAAACAATGCTTTTTTTGAGTGCCTGAAATACCAGCTTTTTAATAAAATACAATATAGTTCTTTAAATTAAGCAGAAACACCAAACCATGAAAGCCTCTGCAGGAATGGGTGGAGCGTGGAAGAAGAAGAGAGCAGTAAAGAGCACTTTTACTGCAAGGCTTCCTCTGTTCTCACTAGGAAATTTGCTACTCACACAACTACTTTCTCTAGGATAACTTCCCAGTCTAAGCAGAGGCAGTCTGCATTTCATGCCAGCATCTGCAGGAAGAATCAGGCTCTCTAACTTCATTACACAGTGGCTCTAGAAATGAACAGCAGAAACAACACAAATACTCTGGGAATTAATAAGCCCATTCTTGGCTTGCGAGTCATAAATCTAAAAACTGCCAAGAGATACGTACACACACAAATATGTTGGCTGCAAAGTACTGCTGGCTATCCCTGCTTTTCAAAAACAGTTTGAATTAAAACACACAAACAAACAAAACAAGAGAAAAATAACTCTTATAAGAAAACAATTCATCCCACCTTTGTACTATGCTTCCACTAGCTCAGAGTCATTTCCACCCGAGGGAGTGACTCAGAAACTAGACTATTGCTACTTGCAACTGTATGCAATAATTTTTATGTGCTCTTTGCTCAGTCCCCTCTGCTTACCAACAAAAGACCTTTCAGCTTTTTCCTTCCCTGAACAGTTTGTAAAGTGATTGCTGGGAAGAAAAACTCTGGAAAGATTTAACGGGATAGGAGTGATGCAACATGCAGTGCTGTTAGCAAAAGTACCAAACATGTGAGGGCTGTGAAGCCACGTGGTTTTCATTTGGGATGTGTGGGGCGAACACAGATGTTTGCTTCCTTTATAACATAAGCACAACAAAGGATAACTTTGTTTGAAAGCCAAGGGAAAGGCTCTCCGCACACTTAAAGACTGACTTATAACGTAATGGGAACTGTGAGTCATAGCTGTGGGGCCTCTTATCATGGGCACAAAAAATCCCCTCTGCTGCAGCAGAGCTTAGCTTTGGAGCAAAGAGCTTCCAGCCCTGCATGTGAGACTGAAAGCATCTAGGACTAACAGCAAACACAGGGCTGAGCCAAGAACACATGCTGGGGATGACTTTCAACACAGATACATCCTTTTCAGTTGACATTTCGTCTCGTGACTCCTTCAGAACCTGAGATCATAATCTGTGCTCATTCCAACAGCATCAAGCAGCTTTGGCTCAACGAGCTGAGATGGACATCAGTGAGATGCTATCCTAGCACCTTCATATTGGCTTTTGTATTTGGCTGCAAAGGAGTGTGGCCTTGATGCTTAATTTGAGCAGAGCTGGCTGTCCAGGTAGGACTGTAGCAGAGCTCTATGTCCTTAAGTTATCTGAATTACCAAGTAACTTACGTCGTGGTGTGTCATAGTAAGGGAGGATTGGCTGATTGATTACAGCTACCCGAAATACAGAGACCTATCTCAATCCTTGCCCCTCCTAGCCTGGGAGAAGACAAAAGTCTTCTCTGATTATCACGAGTGGCTTGTCATCTGCAGCTCAGGAGTACAGAAAATCCAAGTGCTCTTTCTCACATTTAACAGTCCTGAGGTATTTTGTTGCTAAATCTCCAGAGACAGTTAGAAATTTAACTCCCATCTGAAACCGGTGGCAGTCAGGTACCTGAACATTTGGGGGCAAATGATTTAGGAGCTAAGCATTTTGAATCCAGATATAAACACGAACACATGCCTGTATCATGCAGATTAAGTGTCTCAGTTTATGCTTGAGAGCATCTCCCTAGCTCCACTTCTAGTATTTATCAACATTCTCCAAGAGCTTAGGAATAGAAAAATAGAGATAAAAGAGTTCTGAAAAAGCAATACAGTCTCTCCTGCCTACACTCACCGCCTACGCTACTTGGATGGTTTTTGGCAAGTTTGTTTTACTCTGAAAAGCTTCCAGCAAATCTTCATCTCTGCATCACAAGACAGTCTAGACTAGGGCTTAACTACCTCTATCTGTAGGAATTTCTGCTTATCACTGTGTGCATTCTCCAAAGAAAGGTGTAAGCCCTGCATGGGGTTCTGGCACATATAGATCCTATCTTGTCTTAAGGAGTTACTTCTCTTCCTGAAGACAGTGTGGGAATCTTTTGCTCTCACTCATAATCACGTTCTCTCTGAGCATCACCAAATCCTCTGCAATTCAGAAGAAATGAAAGCAAGGCACTCTGAAGTTGAGTTTCATTGTTTTCATTTGTTTTTGGCAGCAGACTGCGTCTTTTCAGTTGATGGCACCCACCGTCCCTTGGGTGAACCCAGAGAAAGATGCAGCAAATAGTCACACAGGTGGCTCAACTGACTCCTTAGAACTAACATATCACTTTCCTACTCTGACTCCAACACCTTCTCTGCTCTTCCCTCTGGTTTTGAAAATGAAGGAACAGTACATTTTCTTTTGCCAGGCAACTGAAGTAACCATATGAATCAGAAACTGTGCCTAAAAGGGCTTAAAGTCTGCAACAGTTGGCCTCGGTAGGTTTCATCCTTGCCAACACCATGGTTGGTTTTCCTAAGCCACATGCATGGCAGTGGGGTGCATCAGATATTTGCCATGTAAATGCTGAAAAAGCATCTCTGCCCTGAAGCACATATCGCTGATATAAATAACATGCTGGATCAGCCAGAAAAACCTGCCTTAGGAAGAGGAATAATAATGAAACGTGGTGGAGGGAAAAGAAAAAGAGAAAAAAACTCATTTACACACAGGCAGTGGCAATGAGCCAGTTCTCACAGCTTTGATCCAGGCTGGTTCAAGAAGCTAGCCAGGGAATGCTGTGAACTGAGCTTTGCTAGAGCAGAGCAGCTGTCTGAACTGAGATGGGAAAAAGGGAACGAACACCACCCAACACAGACACAGCTCCAGTACAAATAAGAAAAGGAATTAAATCACATGGACTACGTGAAGTAACAGGTACTCAGAGCTGCAGCAGGACATTGTGGCAGCCAGGACTGCTGCTCTGGTGGCTGTTGCTATCACCAGCTCTGTTCCCTCCCTTCCCACTACTGTATCGCAAGTCACACTTGCAACGTTGTACCACCAGATTTCTGGATTTCACTGAGCAGTTCTGCTTTCTGCGGGTTTCTCAGAGATTTTCATACGAGCATAGTCTGGACCAGTAAAACTGTGCATTGCTGCCTTGTAAGAGCTGCTGTTTCACTTCAATCCAGCTGTCTCTGACGTCTGTCCTCTCTCTGACCATCAGGAGGCATTGCAGGCCTTTCCCCCCAGCTTTGACACTTGTAGGATGGGGGGGGGGGGAAAAAACCACAGTTCACCCTGTATGGGTAAAGTATCTTTGTCAGGTTGTCCTGCATAGCAGTAGCAGCTATCAGCAAAGCATGTACCTCTTAGTTCCTGCCTGCTTTCCCCTCTGACTAGACACCTACAATACCAAACAACCAGATAAGAGGAATTTTACACTGAATGCCAGAAGCAAGAGCTTCTTAACACTGAACTTCCAAACTGAAGCCATTTATCAATGGAACCTTCTCAGTACTGCTACATCAGGTAGTCTTTGTCTGACCCTTACTGCTGGAAACAACACTTAGCTTACTAAATGATCAACCACACCACTTCCTTTACAGCATTTCTCCTGCAAGATCCCCTAGCAAGAGCTAGGAGACTCTCCCAAATTATGTGAATGCTGGAAAGAAGAATGACCTCTGGAACACTTACCTGCTACACGATTTTGCAGGTGCTCATTAAACTTCACATTACTGTGATCACCACAGTGCAGAGAAGACTCTGTTCAGTCACTCACCGCTAAAGCACAGCCAGGAAGTCTGCAAAACACAAAGAGAATGAATGAGGAAGTTCAGACAGAAGAGGGGTACATAATGCAGTTAACTAAATTAGGAATTGATTAAAATAGTTAACTCCCCCCTCCTTACCCAGTAAAATGATTACAGAAGCTCAAGACCTGAAATAATCAGCTTTGAAGAGATCAGGAAAGAGTTAAAACTCCTCCCACAAGAAAAGGTGAGAATGGCACGATGGGTCTGTCAGAGTTGCAGATATATGGGCAGACAAGAACCTCCCTCCTCTGACTCCATCCTCACCGACCAGCTCTCTCCTTTAGAATGGATTAGGGTCGAATTAGCAGCTGCATAAGTGTAAGGGCTGGGACGGCTCTGTCTGGGATTGGTCTGCTTCAGAAAAGTCATCCAGCTGCTCTAAGCAGCTTGCAAGGTAGAAATACTTGCTAGGGGAGCTGGGTTCAGAGAGCTAATGTGAGAAACAGAAAATGAAGGAGAAGATGCAGGAAACACTCTGAGTGTGCAGGAAGATACAGTGTAGAACCGCAAGTTAAACTACTGCATTCTGGGAGGAGAATCTATGAAATTTTAGATGCAACAGGAAACGAAGTGTCCTCCAGCAGAAGTGGTCCATTTGCACAACAAGCAGAGGTCACCCAGCTGTGTGCAGGCAGCCAGGGGACAGGCAGCATCTCCCTCCTACCCAGCTGCCATCACAGCCACTTCAAACCTCTGATCCAAAGCCTGATGAAAGCAGCAGCATGTCTGTGTGCTGAGCTTTGGAGCTGGGTCCTTGGAGGGCTTAGGGTTGAGCTGATGCACCCTTGCTGTCCTGAACTGCTTCACATTGGCAGCTCTTGGTCAGGGTTGATCAACTCTCCCTCTTCCATGTACCTGCTCTGAGCAGATCATCTGCATTCTCACTTCTCCATTTCCATCTTGAACTCTGAGACCAAATTGGACAAACAGGCTCAGCCTTGACTTCCTGTACCTCTGCACCACAACACTACTGAGGCTGCTGAGCCAGGAAATCCAACCCCAGAAGGGCTGAATCCATGCTGTAATATTGCAGTGGTTGTTTGTTAGCCCTCAAGGCCTGCAAAGCCAGGTCCTGTAGTGGCTCAAAGCCAGTTGGGTACAGCAAGAAATTCTGCTGGGAAGAAAAAAGCTGAGGAGAGCAGTGCTGCTGGACAGGAAGAAGAGCAGGAAAATGATGCTAAGGGGCCAGAAGAGCCCAGCTCCAAGGCTCACATTCAAGACTAGCTCAGCCAGCCTTGTATGACCCACACGTGTGGAAACCAAAACAAGCTAAAAAAAGAACCCTGTCATAACTGCACTCCTGGGCTGGCTCTCCATCCCTCAGCCTGCTCAGATCTTGGCTACCTGCCTCCTTTCTTCTTCCTCCTGCTGAGGGGTGAATGGGCAGAAGGTTTTGCTTACACAGCTGAGCACCCCTGCTAAACCTGGATTTCATGGCTGGTACATGGCACTCCTGACCAAGCTTCCTCCCTGCCTACAGCTGCACAGCCAGCCTCTACCTCTCTCCTCCACCCAGCAATTATGTGTCAGGATGGAAAGTACATGCTCTGGCAGCAAAACTGCTTTTTCTCAGCATGAGTGGATTATAATCGCCAATGGGAGAGAAGGAGCTGGCCCAACCAACAGCCTACTTTAAAGGGGATCTAAGCTTCCCCCCCCCAGCTCTTTTCTCCATTGCACTATTGCTATGGATTGTAATTGCAATTCTGTGGAGCAAGGAGTGCAGCATAGGACAGCATGGGGCAGCAGAGAGACTTGAGCAGGCTCCTTGTGGAGTTCATAGAATTTCTCAATGCTTCCCAGAACAATACTTTTCTGAGTTTTCACCTTGTTGACAGGGGCTGAATTTAGCTTGAAAGCTGACATGAGAAATCTTGTTTAAGAAAGGATGCAGTTGTGTAAGGAGGGAGTAATAAAGCTTGAGAACGAAACCACCCTTTTTGCTAATACACTCAGTGCACTCAGGGAGCTGACTTTTATATTGTGGTGTACTTTTTTCCCCCAGTAGCTCTCAGTAAGCATGCTTCCTTATATCACTCTATTTGAATGAACTTTTTTTGCAGGCAAGCCCCAAGATACTGAACCAACATTCAACAAGTAGGCTATTGCAGAAGCCTGACTAAAATTGTCCTTATGAAAACCACAGTTTTTGCATAAAATACAAACTCAGAAATGAGCTAGATCAGCATGCTGAACATCAGTTTCCATGGGTCAGATTTCCTCTCTCTGTTACTCATCGCCACATAAGGAGGGTTGCAAGCACAGACTGTACCTCAGAGGCTGCAGAGGCACACAGGAGCCCTTACTGTCATGGAGACAACCAACACAGCATGAAATGGGAGTGTGACACAGAGTTCAGAGTTACTGGCTGTCATTTGGCCTGAAGCAATCACTCAGGAAGAGCAAAACTCCTCTGCTTCTGACCGGACTTCTTCAGTCTGACTTGTATGGAAGGGGAAAAAAGTTTTTTCTTCATATATTGTAATGCTCTGAGCAACAAAAAGAGGAAGACAGTTAGGCAGGGAGGGGTTGCTGTTGAACTCTATGTAAACAAGGATGGCTCCCTGGGCAGACACAGGTACCCAGCTTCCCTTGTGCACACTGCTGATGCAAACACCAAATGCGTACCCCCGTCACGCAGCAAACACAGAATCATCCACCAGCAGGGAGTTGAGTCCTCAGAGCTTCATTACTACTGACATTGGCTCTCTGATCTCTTGCTACTTCTGTGGCAATCATACTTAACATATTTTTCTCACACGGGAGCAGTATGAAGCATCTATTGTGCTAAAAACAAGGCTTTCCAATTTCCATGCCTAATTTTCATTCTCTGCTTTTCCCCAAGGACAGAAAGAAAACCCTTACAAATGTATTAAGGAGAACTGGGAGCACTAGGTTTTAAAACTAGATGAAGGTAAACTCTGTTTTAATCTATGAAGGTAAACTGAGTAACTTCAGTCAGAGCTGTACAAGAACATTATTATCTCCACCAAAGCAAACTCAAAGCCTCACAAAAGCAGCTGTGTTTTTGTAATCCTGTCCCAGCACACCCTGCCCAGTCCTCACTTGGCAGCTCACACCAAATAGCTGTGCCCAAAGGGGATGCACTGGCTATGGTTTAGGCCTATAGCACTCATTAAAACCACGTTAATAGAAATGTTCTCTTAAAGACAACAGTAGTGCTCATCTTGCTTGGCCATGTAACAGACTCCAACAGTAACACACCCTACTTTTCTGAAGAATTTAATGTGGCAGCTCTAAAGACAACTCCTCCGTAGCATTACAGAATCATCAAGGTTGGGAAAAATCTCAAAGACCATTTAATTCAACTACTGACCCACCCCCCCTGCACCCACTAACCATGCCCCTCAGTGCTACATCTCTGTTTTTCTTCAGATCTTCCAGGGATGGTGACTCCCTGTGTCAGACTGTGCCAGTACCTCACCACTCTCGGACAAGAACATTTTCATAATATCCAACCTGATCCACCTTGTGCAACTTAAAGTCATTACCCCTCATCCTGTGGCAGGTTGCTCCCTTCGCTGCAAGCTGAAGATGTAGAGGCTGCGAAAGCTGTTTGAGCCAGTTTTATGGCCCAGAACCTCCAGTATCCTGATCTGACCAGCTCCCATCAGAGCTACAAATACCAACCAAACATCTTCAAAAGAAATACCTGTGCACAGGAACAGCAGCTTAGACAAAACACTGCTCCATCTCTCTGTGCCCATCAGAGAGCAATATGGTACCTCAGATGAAAGGCAGAAAAGTTCTGTAACACGAATTACTCTCAAGCCATGTCACACCAATCACAAAGTGCAGTGCTGCATCTTGCACCAACTGATCGCACCAGAGACCACCACAACATGAGGTCCCACTTCTGCTGGTTCCACCAAGCAGAGGTGGCCGTGAGGTCTCTGTTTCACAGCCCTGCCCTGCTGCAGGCAACCCCAGAGCCGTCGGCCGCCGCTCCAGCCCGGAGATCCGGGCTGTCCCATTGCGTCCCGGAGAAAACCAGCCCAGGGGCCTGATCCTTCCTGATGCCTGCAGGGCGAGCACGGAGAGCACTTTCAACAAGCGACTTACCCCACGAAGAGACACAGGAGAAACCCCACCAAAACGCCACTCCTCTTTCAGCAGCTTTTCTCCCCAAACCAACACAGGCAAAACGCCCTTCCTGTGCAGAGCAACCCCGTTTCCTTCATTTCCCCCTCCGGCTCCCAGCGCCGGGCCCGCTGCCCCCAGCCCCGCACACTCACCGCAGCGCACCGCACCGTGCCGGGCAGCACCCTCCGTGTCTCGCAGCCGTTCCCCGCTCGCTGAGGTGCGTTGCGGTGCAGGGGGACCCGCCCAGCCTGTCCGGAGCGGGTTTTCTTTCTCTCTTTTTTTTTTTTTCCTCCTTCCCCTCGTTCAAGGCAGCCCTGCCAGCCCTAGGAGCCTTGCCGTCCTCCCGCAAGCCACAGTTTGCTCCCTGAGCTCTCCGCCGGTTCCCAGATGGTTTTGTGCAGAGGGCACCGTGGACGGAAAGGAAATGCTCTCATTTTGCTTCTCGGATGTATTGTGACCTCCTGGTGGTCGCGCCGAGTGTGCGGAGCAGCGACCTCGCCTCCTCCCGGCTCTGACGGAGCGGAACGAGAGGATCCTGGGACCGCTGTGTTGTCGGCACGGCTCAAAGCTGGCACGAGTAGGACGTCGTGCATCTGTCTGCCCCAGGTGCTATCTTGGCGGGGTGGGGAGATGGGGCACAGTCCCCTTCACTTAGCCAATAACAGAGAAAGGCCAGCGTCACGGATTTTAAAAAGGTGGTTTCCAGCACTACTTCCAGGTAAAGCACTGCTGTGCTTAAATGGCTCCTTATAGACCTAGCAAGTTTGCTCAACTCCTATCACAGCCCAAGGGAAACGGGTTTGAGCAACAGCGCTTAGTAACGCCTGGCTGAGTTGTGGGATCTTTACCGTACCCTTCCTCTTCCCACAGCGTTGCAGTGACCCTTACACTGGGATGGACGTTGCATGTTCTCCTGCACTGCTGCCTTGGTTGTCTAAGGGCCATGTGTAGTGGGAGTCACTGTTGCCTCTACAGTATCAAATGCAAGGTACAGCTTTGCACTGAAGGCAGCTGCTTTCCAAGTTGTAATAGGCTGTTAAGTTGGCTTCTTTGGGTTTCCTGAAGTCCTTGCAGAACTAATGAACAGTTCTGATGCTATTCAAAGGGCTTGCATTTATGAATTTGTGTGGATGGGTATGGTTTCCTCAGTGCCTGAATCAAATTTATTCAAGTCTGTTTGCAACCTGGGTGTTGTTAGCACATTCCTTTCCCATTATGCTATAGTGTAAGAAAATCATCTCTCACAGGAGTAGTGTGGCATCTTCCCACTATTGCTGCAGGACCTGGCCTGTCTCAGAGCAGCATTTGTTTCCCCTGGGAACTATGCAGCAGCAGTAGGAGACAAAGTAGATCCTGCTCCAAGATTGCAAATATCCGTCACCTAAGCCAAGGGAAAACATCTATTAAATACCACCTGCAGAAAGCCTGATAAGGTAGTAATTGCCAATTCTGACCACATGTGTATATATATGTAACATACATTGAACATACAAATCACTACAGGTTAGAGGGCTGTGATTTGCATTCATCTAAATTTTCCTGGGATACAACAGAATAGCAATGCACTAGAGATTTAAACACTTTTTGCACCAGACTGCATGCACCAGATTTAAACACTTTTTAAAAAGAAGGGCTCACATCTTACAGCAGAAGTGCTGTCACAGCTTGAAGCAATGATTGAGTGCCTGGTGGGAGGGCAGGGCCAACCCAGGGGAGCACAGGTGCAAGCAACAGGTGCAAGCAATGCCCCTGAGTGACTGGAAGGGTGGAATCAGGATCCAACCTTTCACAGACCTCATTTAAGGGTTGACAGTGGGGAGTCTCTTGTTGGAGATTCCTGCCTCCTGATTGCCTTCCTAGGATAAGTAGCTTTTTTTTTTTTAAGTTTGTTTCTGTGGCTGGTGTATTGAGTGTATCCTTGCTTACGGTAGTCTAGGACTTTGCTTTTCTGCTATTGTTGCTGTGTTTTCTGTCATATTATAGTCCTGTGTATCTTAACAGATGCTATTACATATTCATTATCCCATTTAGGATCTCCTTTCTGTTTCTGAGATGGTGGAAGATTATGGTAATGTTAGACGTGTAAATAGAAAAGTCAAAACAAAACATACTAATTTTTTTTTTTTTTTTTTTTTAATATGATTCAGCAGTTCAGAAGAGGCTGGAAAGGTGAAATCACATCTCCTGACAACTCCAGTACATGATTCATTGTTTGACTATTGTTGTTGCACCATAGAAGGCTGAAGATCATTATCTTGCTGAAGGCAGTAATTTATTTAATAATGAGCCAAGCTCTACTGGCCTTACTCAGATGTTGGGTAGGACCTGAAGCCATGAGTTATGGTGTAACAGTGCTGCAGCACGCTGGGAGGTAGCCTGTGATTCTGTTGCATGAATTCTACTGCAGCAGAAATTAGATGTAACAATGCTATTTCTGCAGTAGGCTCTAAGAGCCTATTAGCAGGAGTAGAACAAGAGTAAGGTTTGGGTTGAGTGTTAAACTCTAGGTAACTTTCCCCTTGCTTTTGGATGTATCAGAACAATGTAATTCCTCTATCTTCTTTCCATTAGTATTTCTAATCTGTTAAAACAAACACTATATCTTCAAACTGTTACAAGAAGTAAATAAAAAATGAAGTTCTGTAGAGAGAGAATAGGGATATGACAGAGAGCTGTGTGTAGGCAGCAGCGAAACAGGCTTTAGTACAGCTTCCAGCTGTCACCTTCACAAGGAGCAGAGGATATTGAGCTGCTCACAGGGAACACACACAGGGATTCACGTTCTTGCAGGTCAAGCTGGAGGGAGATTCATGCTCAAGTGATGCCTGCTATGGCTATATCTTTTATACTGCACGTGACTGCGTACACTTGCAGGAGACTGCATCAGGATGGGATTCTAGGTGGCACAGTGTTTTTTGAAGGCCCAGTTTGGTGTGCCCCAGCAGAGTATTAGCAGCCCAAGGGGAGAAAGGACTGGGGAATTCCCTTCTACCTGTGAATGTTTCACAGCTCCCAGCTACCATGCAAGGAAATGTATGGGGAGGTGGGGGTCACTCTCTCGCAGTTTGCCAGATGGTGTCCTCATCTTACATATGACCTTACAAACACCTTTAATCTCTGCAACTCTTGTAGTCTTTCTTAGGTATTATGCGAGGAGGGTTTTTAAGAGCCTCTTCTTCCCAGAGGACTCAGTTGTCGAGTGGTGAGAGATGCCAGATAAGTTTTCAGTTAGGGGAAGATTTGGTGATTGAAAAATGAAATATGAGCGAGGGGCACAGGAGTCAAGGATAAGGGTGTGAATTCTGCTGTTGGAACAGAAAGGCTGTTGGAAAGCATAGTGGGAGGAGCTGATTCTGCTAATGAGCACACTGTGAATCGAGACATACTTCAAACTCTTTCTTTAAGTGACCACAAATATTCATGATCATGAACCAAGGCAGCAGAGTCCTGCTTTCCTTCAAGGCTCTGGGAGGTCTGCTGGGTTTGGCTGTGAGAAGGGCAAAGGATAAGGAATTTCTAATAGGTGTGACAAACCATCACAATCCTTGTTGTGGAACTGGGAGGAAAACCTAGGGTAGGAAATAGTTCTGCCATTTCAGATGGTGCTGGGGAAGGGTGAGCTCAGCATGGATCCAACATTATTGTCCTAACTTCTGTTGCTTTCCAACATTTTAATCCATTTTATTTTTTAATGTAGTGCATGTAATTGCACACTATACACAGCACTCTTGTCAGCTTCAGCTTGTCTCAGAGCCAACCAAACTCTTTATTAGGCTTATTTCTATTAATCAAAAACATTTTCATGGTTTAACTTTTTTTAGGAAAATGGTAATGAGATATAGTATGTTTCTGCCTCTTGAGATTGTTGGCTCAACTCCAGTGCCAAACATGATCAAGGTTGCTGCTATTCGTGATTTGCTGCATGATCTTTATGAGCAAGTAGAGAGCTTCAATCCAGTTTATCAGAGCAAGTGTTCACATTATAGAGCTATCATTCAATTTAGAAATAATAAGAGAGGATTTCAGAAAGAGTAAAGTAAAAAGTTGGCTGGATAATTAAGTAATCAAGAACTTCTTAGCATCTCTCTGTGACTGGAGAAATCACAGCACATTTTTGTACGTTCTTATTCCTTTTAATACTGCCAAACTGATATAACTCAGAAGAGGCAAACTGGATTTTTGGGTGCATCTCAGACAGACCGTCAGCCCACTGACAGCATCTGCAGTGTCACTGCTGCTGAGACCATGAGATTGCAATTGATTTCTCTGGCAATATGAAAACCACAATACTTGCATGCAAAAAACTTATGTAAATAACGTTTTTAATATATGTAAAAAAACTAACATTTATAATATTTTACTATAAGCAAATGGTTAGACAAACTTTGCTTTCTTTACTGTAGAATCCCTATTGATTATATTATCTGGGTAAAATGAACAAAAGTTTATTCATGGATGAGGTCCAAACTTTTTATATACGTTTACACCATTATGTCTCCTTGTGACAGTTATTATTCGGAACGCGTTTCTGAAACAACACTGGGTTGAAAATAGCTGCTGCTAGGGGGCAGTTCCACAGAGCACTGTGGTGGTGCAGTGCCACCCAGTGATTGTCTGTCTTACTACAGGATGGTGTAAAAGAAAATGCGTTTCCTACCCCACTGTCGGATTTTCCTTTATTACTACTTTGCATCCGAAGTTATAATCACGTATCCAAAAGGTCCATCTTGCACCGTCCAGAAGACGTGCGCTGTCCTGGTCCCTGCCCCAAAATTGCTTACACCCTCCTGGATATTCTGATGAGATTTTACTCCAGTTATTTGCATCTCTGCAGCAGACCATAAATCCTTACGTTCAGCAAGTGATGGCTTATCATTTTCTTGCTGCTGTGGTTTAAAACATGCATTAAATTAACTGCCTGAGGGTTGTGGCCTCAAATAAATCAGTATGCAAGTATTTAAACCGCTAGTAATCCTTTCTGTTTCCACAGAAACACATACGTGCTCTAACACAGACTCTTCCAGGAGGCTGGTGAAACAGGTGAATCTGCTTTTTATCAGAAGATCCTGATGTCTTCTGAATGAAGTCAGATATTCAAGGAACTACATAACTAGCCTTTCACCTGAAGTTTCCTGGGTTCAACTTGTCCATGCTGCTAATGAAACTACAATTTATTACAGTGTAGTAGTACTATACCATATTAAATAAAAGAATATAGTAGGGGATTATTTCTCCTGTGGTAGAGGAGTTTTTTAGGTCTTGCTAGCAGAAAGGTTTTCATAGAGCTCAGGACACTGGCTTATTCTACAAGGAAGAGTTAAAAAGTCATCCCTCTTGAAGAGTTTCATCCTAAGGGCTTTACTGCATTACATGAGTACATCATTCATAGCCATGACAGTCACAGCACTCTTGCAGGATGGCAGCTGTGGCTATTTACATTTTACCAAGAAATGTAAAGCACAGGGGATGCTGATCAGCTGGTCCTAAGCTATAGGAAGCTATGGTCACAAACCCAGATATCCTCAAATGTCTGTCTAGTTCCTTGATCATGAACCTGTTAATGTGTTTTGTAGGGTTGTTTTTTTTTTTTTTTTTTTTTTTTTTTTTTTTTTTGCAGAATTAATTCTTAGTGAATAATGAGATTTTGTCCCAGATTTGTCTTCTGTTTGCATGTAAATCTGTCGAGTGTTTTAACTCATGGTAGTTTCTAATTAAATACAGACTGCAGTGCAAACTCACAGACTCCTGATGTGATCACATTATTACATCTGCAGAGCTGCTAGAGGTGCAGCAATTGTAGGGGTGAACTTGTCAAATTGTCAAACCTAAAATGGGAAGATGAATGTGTTAGTTCATAAGTTTCCATTCTTGTTTTTGTCCCACAATAAGAAAAGGTATATAAATATCCAGCTCGTACACTTCTATATTGTATGAACTCCTTGTTTTCAGCAGCATTTTGCTAACAAAGTTTTTTTTTTTTTAAAAAAAAGTCTTCTGGTATTTCCTCACATGTGCAGCTGTTTTGTTGATTAAAGGTCTAAGCACTCGATTTTTGACAATCCAAAATCCTGGAATCAAGGAATTATCATTATCACCTCCCCACTGTTTTTGTTATGTGGGAAGCATCACCACAAAGGGAAACGAAGAAAGAGTGCAAAACCTGGAAGAGGTACTTTTATTTATTAATTTATTATGAGAAGTTTGCTTTGATATGACTGAAACTCTTTCAGCAAATGCAGTGTTTTGTAATTAAGTCATAGTATACAGAATACATTATAAAACGTGCATTATTCTCCAGCCCGAATGGTAACATCAGACCATTTCAAAGCTTCCCTTTGAAATTACGCATTTTGTCATGCAATCAGTGAGATGAAGTGCTGCAATTCAGGCTTCATTAAACCAGGCAGAATTTTCTGTTGTTGCTATTAGGTCGATGTGGAAATTAAAGGTCGTACGCGGTGTCCATTCTGCTGGGGACGGCACACGGAACATTATGTTCCTGCCCTAAAAGCTATCAGATGGAAGAATTTGTGACCCCACTGAGGGGAAAATGATGAGTTCAAGGGCTCGCTGGCAGGCTGCTGCTGTTTGCTCTGCTGTACTTTCCTGCAGCTCTTAAGGCACAGAGCCGCTGTCTGGGTTCCCTTGTCATGCACTCTGCTTTTGTAGCAAATCACTAACGAGTCCACGAGGGTACGGCGTTGGGTAGTGTTGAGTGGCTGAGGAGCACGGCCTGCATCCCCACAGACCCAGTGCAACTTCCCTCTGCCGGACCTTTGCGAGGAGATGGCGGGGCAGGATCTCACCCCCCGCCGCAACGCCTCCCCCGGCGGCCATGACGGCCCGCCTGCCGCCGTTGCTAGGAGACGGCCCGGCAGCGGCACCAGCCCCGGGCAGGGCGCTCGCAGCCCGGCCCCGCCGGCACCATGGAGGAGGTGAGCCCCCAGCCTGGCTTTGGGCTGAGCAAGCGCTGTACAGCACAGCAGCCCGAGCTGCGTTATCTCCTTTCAATTTTAGCTTTTTCAGGCGGTATGGGCTAGTGTATTCCCGAGCCAAATGAAATAAATATTTGCTCTCGGATTTATTTACTTTCTGTTTTTTTTTTTTTGAAAGTGTTCAGCTTTCTGTTCTGGATGGACAGCCTGGCAGGACAGCCCCGAGCTGCCTCCGAGGTGCAATCTCAAAGATGCACCTAGCCCGCAGATCCGAGCATGGAGATGCTCGGGCTGGCCGTGTCCAAGCTTGAACAACGGCAGCAATGCCCCTGCGACAAGGCAGCGTCCTGAGGGCTGATTCACCTCGCTTAGCAAATCCAGCTAATTTCTAAGAAGTGGCTGTTCCACTCCTGCTTGGTGTGGTTGTTTTCTGTTGAAGGCTGTAATGGAGGTTATTTTAATCTGTTTGTAAAAATATTGGTGGGATTTGGTGTGCGTAAATCGAGCTAGCAATGTTTGGCTTCATAACAGAGCTGCATCTGAAATTTCCCCTTCGAAAAGTTTAACAGAAGCACTTCCAGCAGGGGGTGGCTTTGCGTGCATCGCTGTTACCGGCGCTTTCTGACATGCTTATAGCTGGCACTGTTTGCTTAAGAAGAATAAACTGATCGTTCTTAACAGTGTAGGGAACTGGGAGGAATCGAGGCTAAAATGCTGGCTTACCTAAAAAGCCAGTGGATTATTTAAACGTGGTCGCAATAGTATTTTCTAGGCCATCTTTAGAGTAGCTGTGGTATTCAATTACAGGATCTCAGTGTTAAAGCACAAGTTACTTCAGTAAAATGAGGGGAGATCTATTTGAAGAACAGACTGAAACGTGCCCGTTACATGGCAACAAGAGAACTGTAATTACAGAAATTTGTGACTGGATTTCTAAGATGTCGCACACTCAATATATTGCTGCTTTATATTTTGACGTCAAGATCAAAATGTTTAGTTCCTCCCATTCATTAATTATCTGTCTCATTTCATTCAGGAAAAGTCTGCAAAACTGTACCTAGAAGAAAGTGCTTTTGAAGCACTGGAGAAAGACTTCCAAGAGGTCATCAATCTACTTAAGGGAGATAACACTCTGGAAAAATTTCGAACAGAATATGAAAAGCTCTATGCTGTTTTGAAGAAGTCTCATGAAAATGAGAAGCGGCTCATGGAAAAATGCAGGCAGCTGAATGCTGAACTTGTGGTGAATTCCTCTAAAGTAGCTGCTCTCACAAAGCTCTCTAGGGATGATCGGGGAACTATAGCATCACTGAAGACGGTAAAGTTTTGAATAGAATTAAGTATGACATGAAATTGTTAATGAAAAACTTGGTAATAAAACTGTCTACAGGAACGCTTTATTTTATATAGAGATCTAAATGGGGGACCAAGTGTAGAGCTAGCATCTCCAGTTCCTCAACCTCTACTTTGCTACTGATTGCTTTGTTTCCTTAGCCTGGTATTTTTACTCATCTCAAATTCCGTATTTATTTGCATAGGTCTAGAACTAAGTTGACCTCGTTGGCTTTCTATTACTCAGTAGTACAAGTACTTCTGTATCTGTAAAGCAGCATATCTATGTTTCCAACTTGCACAGCTTTTGAAACTGGGATCATTATTATTTTCAAAGTGCTGCTTGGATGTTAATTATTGCCAGGATATGAAAAATCTACTTACATGCTGAAATACAGATTGTAGATGTTTCATGGTGTTTCTGAAAAGGAATCCTAAATAGCATTTCAATGTCACTTCACCAATTTACTCTAATGTGTTCTTTGTTATTATTGATTCGAATGCAGTCAAAGTGCTTGACTTGCTAAAGAGTAATCAATGTTTTTAGCCTTCTACTGAGGTTTGACTACCGTGGATCTAAAACTGCCAAATGATCAGTTAATAGTTTTTTTTTTTTCCTCCTGATTGTTTAAAAGCTTAGGTTGTGGTATCTAGATTAGCATTAATTTCTCAGTTAGTTGAGACACCTACATGCAGTTGCCATTAAATGCTTCAAAATAGCGATTAAAATTCTTTATGGACTTATCTTGTTCCAGTAAAATAAATTCAGCATAACAATAGGACATCTATTAGCATTGTAGAAGTTATTTAACATGAATTTTCTTATCCATAGTATTACAAAGAAAATAAACACTCAGCATAAATAGAACTAGCAGTGCTGTCATCCTGTGTCTGCAACTTGCTAGCCTGTGGCACTGCTCTGAACGCCCTCAGGAAGGGGTAAAACCTCATAAAATCTTACTGCTTTTCATTGCTGCTAATCAAAATCTGGAAGGTGGCAGTCAGGAATTGTAATGGTCCTTACCACTTTCTATTATGTGGCTATTCTATGAGTGTGAACAGTAGCAAAGACAGTCCTTCAAGATGTTCCCAACCTGAGGCAACACTGTCTTGGTAATGTCATAAAACTGAAGAGTGGAAGAGTAGGGAAGAAATGAGAGCCTTTCCAATGTTAGCAGCTGATTTGAAGCTAAGGCAAGCTATGTTTTAACAATATCACATACTATTGGAGCAGCTAAGTGATTTTGTAGCGAGAAAGCAGCTTGACAATATGGTCATATTAGAAGCAATGTGCAAAACACAGCATGTAACATGTAAATTCCAGTTGCATGCTATGGATCATGTAAACAGCACCAGTACTTTTCAGTTTGGATGTGAGAACTAGTCTTTCTCTTAAACGCTCAAGAATTATTTGGATGCTATTTAAGATATTCACATTATTTTATGGGATTTGACTGGCATTATTCTTCAAAACGAAGAATAACATGAAATATGAAGAGAAGTTCAGCTGTAGTATCTTATTATAGCTTTACTGACACTCAAAATCTTTCACAGGTGCTTAAAGTGGGTGTCAAGAAAGGTTCAAGTACTCAAATAGCAAATATGATGTTCTGCAGCACTGAGTTAGACAAATAATCTGTTCCAGTGTTTCATTATTTACAAGTGATAAGAGAATCCCAGTGGGGTTGTTCCTGTAAGAATGGTATAGCTGCTTCAAATTAAGGTCCTCAATCTTGGTGACTTGATGGGTCATCAGGGTAACAGGTTTATAGGTTTGCTTTTGTGGGTTGTTGGTTCATATACAAATAAAGGTTTCAACCAAGCTGCAGAGGCAGAATTTTTCTCCATGTGGAGCCCAGTTGTAATCTGTAGGATTTGTTTAGGGTCAGGGGTTAACTGCACAAATCAATTGCTGGTAGGGCCCAGGTCAATAATAATCAATAGCTGTTACTGTCTGTTGGTTGTTCAGTGCTTTGTTTTGTAGTTTTAATAAACTGGACATAGTAGTCTGCTGTTTATTGTCATGTCAGAGAAGATAAGGGCCAAGCTGAACCATGGGGAAGTACAGTTCTCTCTTTCACTATTAGGGAAACTGATCTATAGGGATGCACCAGAATGGGAATTTATAGGAGCTCATACTGCCTTGCTTTGAGGTACCAAGTTTTCAGATTTCAAGGGAATCAATCCAGTGTACTAAGGAAACATTTCATAAATTCTCAGATCACTGATGTGATCTTTGGGTCTGTTTAAGGAAAATAAAATAAGGCAGTCACGCCTCATGATTTCTGCTTCACATTTTTCAGGGTACTTATTATAAATGCAAACATCCAGCTTCCATCTTTAATTATACAACAAACTGCATGTACCTACATTTGTACTGCATTATTCAGTGATTCTGATACACTCTACCTTCTTTCAGTTCCACTCTCCACTGAGTAATAAATGTGATTATTTTTTTCACTTAAAGCGTCCGCCTTCAGAAATTTCTTCCTCTCTACTATTGAGTTTAAAGGAAGAGGTACTGTTTGTTCTTTATTCAAAGTAAAATAAATCGTGAAGGAAACCATCATAATGGAGACCGGTTTTGCTGATGCTGAAGTCTGTAGCAATCTTTTTTTTTTTTAAATTTAGATTTTGCCTTTTCATGATGCCATTCTCTGTATGTGCTAACCCTACTGATAAAAGTTGTTTCAACATATGTGAAGGGCAAGATGTAGTTCAAGAAGTTCAGCACAGGGTTTCCTGCAGTCACAGCCTGTCTGAATGGCCTCACTGACTTCAGGTGGTTCCTTCTGTGGACTCTCACCGAAACAAAATGCAATTTTGAGCCTAAGGACTCGCTCAAACCAGTAAGACCTCTCAAAGCGCTTATTGATATTTTTTCACTAGTTCTGTCCCCCCAAAACTCCAATCATAATGATTTAATTACCCAATTTTAATCACAGTTTAATCAGCCAGCATGAAGCTTTGATTTAAGTAATCAGCTTTAATCTTATTTTCCATTTGCATTTTTCTAGAGAAAGATTGGTTGTCTCTTGCTGGCTGCCACATCTGAAAAGTGTATTTGCAGCTATAATTTGTTGTGGCTGCTTTGTTGTTTGTTTGTTTGTTTGTTTTTTGAAAGGCAAGATGATACGCTATGTCTTTGTACGATTATTTCTGCCTAGCATGCATTTATTGAAATTTCATAATTTAGTATTTTTTATGTAAGAGAATAATGAGTGAAAAATTTATTACCTATTGGATTATATCTGATAGTTTATGTGAGATCATTGCTGCATGGAAATTAGAACTCTAAATGTGTAAAACAAAAATTAACTTCAGTATTTGAAACTGTTCTAAATATGCTTGATATGTAACTAGAAAGCATTTTTCAAACTAGATTTTGAACTAAGTAATTCACAAAGTAATAAAAATACGGTTTGTTGATTATAATCTTCTTCAGAGTTTCAGAACAAGTAAAACCCACCATTTAACTCTTTATTATTAGTCTGGAAAGAAAAAAAAGCCATAGGACAAATGTTCCTGATCTTTAAGCTCCATCTGGTTTCTCTGGTTTCTCCACTTTCAATATGCTGAACTAATTGAATAGCTAACATGAAAACATATTCTCCCTCTAGCTTGAAGAGGCTGCAGATGTTATATTCTGTGTTAGGTTTTCAGCAGATTCTGGTAGTCTGCTATTTCTGCTGCTTCAATGACTTGACATTTTTAATTGAGGCTGTAAACAGCTTAGCACTACATCTATTCAATTTGAAAGAGCTCAATACATACATTGACCATACACCATAACATAGCTTGTCATTATTTCTAACTTAATGTTAAATAGGTTTATTTTTAGAACCAGGGATATTAATTCAAATAAGGAATGGCTGTAAAAAAAAAAAAAATCATCATCATCATATAAATTATTAATCTTCAAGTTGACATAGAATGACTTGGGTTGGAAGGGGCCTCAAAGATCATCTAGTTCCAGTTCCACTGCCGTGGGCAGGGTTGCCAACCATTAAATCAGACTGAGCAGGAGCTCATCAAGTCTGGCCCTGGATACCTCCAGAGGTGGAGCAACCACAATTTATCTGGGCAGTCATCTGATATTAGTTGTGGAGGTATTCTGAATTTTCTTCACTGTTACATTTTTGTATGATACAAGTAGAAATTGAAAGGGATGTTATTTCCTGATGGACTTGTGCTTGTATCTGACCCTGCTCAGGGAGGTCCTAAAGGTAATATAGAGTTGCAGAGCCACGCTTGAAATCTACATCCATTAAAGTCCATGAAGTTAAACACCCTGTCAGCAGCCAGGAGAGAAAAGAACATGAGAGACGAGACAGCATGCTGTGATTTGCAGTTCAGAAACTTCTAGGGTTAAAAGTACTATCTTTGTTGGGAATATTTCTCCCACTGATATGTCCATACGCTTTCTGATTCAGTACAATTTTTAGGATAGAATTTCGGAACTACTCAGAGCATGGTTTGAACCTAGCAAGGAATAAGCCTGCTATGTGATTCTTAAGGATCTTTTTCAAGGGGGAGAAATGCAGAGGAAGTTAGCAAATGAGAGTTTGCTTAATTTTCTATACCTGCTTGAAGATACCAAACCATGGGGTTGTGAGCTTGGCTTTCAAATAATTCTATGTGTTGAAGTTTGGCATGAGAATTGTGGCTCATCTAAACATGTAGTTTAAGCCAAAATGCAGTAGGTCATCACAGATGCAAAGGAACAAAGAGGTAGCAAGGCCAAGAGTAACATCTCTTTTTACCCCTCTGGGAAATAGTAATCTGGTTGTTCCATGTTGTAACAGCTAATAAGATTTTTAGAGAATTAAGTGAGCTATTAGAGTGCAAGGGAATTTTGTAGGCACTGAGTTTTCAATAAATGTTTAGACATTTACTGACTTACAGAACCAAAACCTGCAAGAGTTATATTTGATAATATTCCCAATCTTTGTGTTAAGAGCGTCTGTGGTGTGAACAGACATTGTCTGAATGGCTGAAAATGCCCCCATTCTAGTGAAAAGACAACTGGTGAAGGAAACTTGTGAATCTGAGCATGAAAAGGCATGAAAATCTGGTTTCTTAATTCACCAAAATGCAAGGCAATTTTTAATTTGTTGTTCCCTTTGAACCCAATTTAATTTCTGTCAATGTTTTCTGTTTGTTTTTTCAAGGAGATTGAAAAAGCCTGGAAAATGGTGGATGCAGCCTATGAAAAGGAACAGAAAGCAAAGGAAACAATTCATTCACTACAGGAGGAAATAGCACGCCTAAGTAATTCAGTGGAGCAGGGATCTGGACTGTCCTCCAGTCAGGAATACAAGTAAATTTTCCACCAAAAAACAAGTGCCTGATCTAATTCTCTATTATTCTACACCTTGTTTAGCCGCTACTGAATACTAGAAGGTCACTGGAAATCAGAGACAGAGATTTTTTCTCCATTTCAGTTTTCTCATGACTGCACATCTATTCGTCCACGTATTTGTGCAGTGAACGAGGACAGAATCAGACTGTTAGTGAGTTCATTGAGCATTGAATTAAGCTGAGAAAACAAAAAACAGTACTGTGCACTTTCTCAGTAATGGTCCCAGTGTTTTATCTGACAAGCATTTCAATATACCAAGTCTTTCAGAGTGGGAATCAGTCAAGTATTTAACTTACAATGGCAGTAGGGCCCAATAGGTAAGGAAAGGAAGCAGGAGACTTCTGTTCCTAGCTTTAATATAAAGCATTATCATTGGCTGTATATATTCACACATTTAATTTTTTTTCTGTTGAACAATGCAGCCACTAGCATCGAGTGACCTAATCTCAGGTGGAGCCTCTGGCTGCTACAACATGCAAATAATTGAGATCCTGAGGATCCATCGATTTTAAATGCCCTCCAAAAGCTCTCTTTATAGTCAGGTCCTCAGGTTGTTCTTATGCTTTAACATTAACTATAAACTCAAAGATGCAATAGAGTATATTGACCCTTAGGATCTGTGTACCTTCTGTTGAGATTGCTGATGGCTGAATCAGCTAATTCTGAATTGCTATATTCACACTGTGTAAAAGTTTTTATATTACGTGTTCTGGATATGTATGGGGCATGCTCATTTTTTGATGTTTCCAACTCTTCTGTATGTGAGGAAGGGATAAAACAAGAGAAGGATTTATTGGACTTGTGTTGATTGTGACTCTTAAATGATCACAGTAGGTAAAGCCTAAAATTTGATAGACCAGAAGAGTATTAATCAAAGAAGAGTTTAAAATGAAACAAACTTTTAAGCTATTCTTTTTCACTGAAGACCTTGTTCTGGTGTAGGAGGAAGAACAGAAAGGGCTTCTGCCACTGCTTACCTATTGTTTCCTTACTTCCAGTATCAGTGAATTGATAAAATACAAAGAAGAGATAACAAAGGAGCGAGACCAGCTCTTGTCAGAGGTTGTGGAGTTACGTCAAAGTCTAACTCAAGCCACAGAGCAGCAGCAGGATACAGAGAGGGCAAAGAATGAGGCAGATGAAGCTATTTTGCAGGTCTGTAAAGCTCACCAGGTGATGATTTTAGGCTCTGTCCTAAACGATTCTCCACTGCTGCAATTGATCTCAGTTGACTAATATACTACTGCTTATTCTTCCACATCTAGACCCTTTTCAGGAATGCTCAGAAAAGAATCTGTTGTGAATTTTTGTGCTTTTCTCTATTTCTTGGCTATGTCCTTGGAAAAATGTATTGTCATGTACCAGATACTTCCACAGCTCCCCAGTAGCCTGATTTGAACCAGAGTTCCTCTGCCAATGTCATAGTTATCCTTCATACTGGCAATTCTTCTTTGGTCTGTTTGTTTCTTTTCTGCACTGTAAATCCCTGTGCTTCTGAAGAGCAACTTAGAACACTGACCTGGAATTTTGATCCTTGTTCACTTTCTGTTGATTGTGATTGTTGCATGATGCCATGCAATTATTTTTAAGAATGTACCAAATTCTGACTTAATAGCCTATTAGGCTCTTTCCTCCTGCACTGCTTCTGGAAAGCTTTTTCAAAACCTCACTTTTTCTAATGGTTAAAAACTTTATTACACTGACTTCTACCTGCTGATTTTGAGCTTAAATAAATAATTGTTCGCTTCACTGGTGTCTGTACAGAGCACTCGCGTTCTATCTCTGCTTTTCTTTGTCTGCTCTGTAAGTGAGGCTTTCTATTTTTCTGAACATCTGAATAGACAGGCCTCTTTATTGAGCTATATGTATAGCTTTCTTTAAATGCATATAGCAGCTAGTGATACAGGAAACAGAGGATCAATAGGATACCCACTGGATGGAGAGAAAGTAGATCAGAAAAGCTGCTTCAACATACAAAAATACAACAATGAAGAATAAAGGAATGTAAAGAAAAACATTAAGGACTGGAGCAAGATAGGAGAGAAGAACACTCAAAGAATAAAGAAGAGAAGGAAGCAGTGTTTAGCTTGCAGTTTTTATTAATCACAAATAGGAAAGGGTTGATGTGCCTGTGTTCCATGCACAGTATTATTTTCTGTTTCTAAAGCACTTAATTGGGAATGTAATACAAGAGAATATAAGTATTTGTTTTTCTGTCAGCACTAAGAGAAAAGAAAGAAGTGAAACTCCCGTCAAATCTTACTGAATCTTGCCACCTTTATCTTTTGGTACCTACTTCATCGGCCCTTTAATTTTTGGGATTGTTACAGTGTATAGAACTACCTTCCATTCTTCCGAAACAAAATCATTTTCCACTTCAGACTGCTTAAATAACAATGGTTTGGTTTTTTGTTTTTTTTTTTGTTTTTGTTTTTTGAAGAACCAGTTGAAGGCTCTGGCAGTTCTGCCAACTTTTCATTTGTGCCCTGATAGGGAGAAGAATCAATAAATGAAGAGCATCTTCCAACTGCTGGTCTCTGTCTGAACTGGACTTTTCCACATGGATCAACCTCCTATAGATATTCTCTGGTGCTTCTGCTCCATCACATTTTTGGGGACAGAGAGAGCAGAAGTCACAAGGACGTTATCAAATGTGAGAGAGAATTTCTTTCAAAGTTTCTGCTGAGGAGTACTGAGAGCAGAAATATTGAGAGTAATTGTGAATAGCTGCTTGAACACCTTTGTCTTTTCTGTATCAGTATAAGTGTTTTTGCTGTTGCGGTAGAAAAAAACCAAAAATCCTTGCAATATAGCATTCAATCCAAATTTGTTTTAACCCTGCATTCAAAAAATACCACTTTACTAATAACTTGTAACAGAAAATACATTTGTGCTGCTACATCTCCAGAGGAATGCTCTGTGTATCTGAGCTCTACTGGACCCTCCTCCACGGATGATCTGGACAGTGCTTAACAACTTCTCACGATCAGTAAATAGGTTACCTACTACAGGATTTCTAGTCTGCTATTAGATAACAGTTACTTCTCAGATCTGTGCAGTAGTGGATGCAGTAGAATAGAAGCCATTGTTCTTAACATTAAGCATGAGAGATGAGAGGCCTTTTAAGCCTAATTAAAAGGCAGTGGAACTTAAATTTTTTGTTTTCTTTATTATTACAGCTTCAGCAAGAAATCCAAATGCGTAACAATGAGGTATCACGAGAAGCTCGGAAGAAAGAAAAAATGGACAAGGATCTGAAAAATCTTCAAGCTGAAATAGTTAATAAGCAGGCTGAGATCAAGAATTTACAGCAACGTGTACAAAAGAACAAAGAGGAACAACTGAAAATGGAACAAAATCTGAAAGAGCAGAAGGTAGGCATTGGCGTGCTTTTCATCTGGTCTAAAGTTAGAGTCAAATTTCAAAATAAGAAGAAATTTGATCTTCCTGAAAGGAAATGGAGGGAGATTATTTGAAGTCAATAAATTCTATTGATTATTTTTTTTATATATAATTTTAAAAACTAACAAATATTTGAAGGCAGATGACAGTTTTCAGATAAAGTTTCTCCCAGAAATCAGTAATGAAGCACAGTGGTGTAATTAGAGATCATCTCATCCTGAAAAGATGATAGTGAATGAGACAGTCTGTGAAGCACAGATGAACTAATGATAGTAACGGAGATTGCTGAGTTGCACTTCTGGCACATATTGCCCCTTTTGCCACTGATTGAATGTAGTGGCATGGGTAAAGCCATTTTAAGTCTGATCCCTTTTTTTCTTCTCTGTCACAATAATTTTCACCTACCTCTCAAGCTTGTGGAAGTGTTTCTGTCAAAGGGCAGAGAATTGTCTTTGTAAACCTTTTTGATTGATATTCCCCTTTCTGTTTCCAAAAACTTTATCTGGAAATGTACTAACATAGTGTTCTGGAAGTGTTTGAATTTTCAGGTTTTCAGTCCATTTCCCCTGACTTTGAGAAACTCTCAGAGAAGCAATTTCAGTAAATGGCAGGAGAGATCTCATCACTGTATAACAGTCCACCTCAAGGGAAACTTTCTTGGGAGTTGTTGTGTATGTAGTAAATTTATGGGTTTTATAGCTTTTTCTTCCCTTTGGGTCTCTGAATTGGTGAGGGTAGAAGTTTGTGAATTTTTTTATTTTTTTTTTTCCAACGTATACTGTTAGTAAAATACTTAGCAAAAAGAGATAAGGAAAACATGATTATTTCTCTGAATATACACTTGTTTGTTTATCTGAATTTCTCCTCCTTACAAGAAGGATAATGAGTTGCTCAAGAAGTATGTGCAGAGACGAGCAACAAAGCTGATGAAATAATGAGAAAACAAATGCTATGAGAAGCAGCTGAGGAAAATAGAGTAGTTTAGTCCAGAGATAAGGAGCTGAGGGGTGACCTCATCACTCTCTACAACTGTCATAGAGGAGATTGCACTAAGAAGGTTGTCACCTTTTCTCAGGTGACAGGTGGTAGGATGCAAAGAAACAGACTCAAGTTTTGCTAGGAAAGGTTTAGACTGGATTTTAGGAATGATTTTTCCATGGAGAATATAGTCAGGTGAACAGGCTGTGCAGGGAAGTGGTAGAGTCCCCTTCACTAGTGGTATTTAATTTATATTTATTTATATTACTATATATCACATACCACATATATACTAGTGGTACTTACTTATATTTATCTACATGGAAACAGCAATAAGAGATGTAGTTTAGAGGTGAACTTGGTATGTCAAGTTGGTGGTTGAACTTGATGACCTCTTAAGATCTTTTCCAATCTAAATTACTTTATGACTGTCCAAATATCACCAAGTAGTTCTTGAGGGCATCTTCACAATCTGCCAAGATATGCTGTTGTTAATCAGGATGTCTGTGAATCGAGGTTTTGCGGTATTCTTTGTCTTCCTTTCTATAGCTTCTTTTGGGCTTTCTAAATGCTTACTTTAGGAGCATTCAATTGTCCAAACTGTCCTAGAAACTGGAAATTCCCATAAAGTGCCATGCCTAGGCTAATTAACCAGGCTGCTGCACTGTTTTGATTGCCTGTCATAGCTTGAAGTTGTCTCGGGAATCACTGCATTGTACTTCACAAAAATATTATTTTCAAACATAGGGTAATCTAGAGTTCAGTTATAGATCTGTAAGAGGAGGTGACTCAAATATTGCCACACAATAAGGTTATTTTTTATCAACTGAACTGTAGTTGGCTATGATGCCTGCTCTTGCTCCACTCTAATTTATAATCTGTTATTGCTTGAATGACAGTGAAGTTGGTTTGGTACAGCAGCTGTAGGCTTCACTCCACCCATGACCAAGTCTGAACAAAGAATACTCAGAAACAGTGTAATCCTGACATTCATAACATAAGCTGTTTTCATGTTGTCTTCTTTTCACATGTATTTGGAAGAGTGATATCCTGCTCCTCTTATTTTTTTTTAATAGGATAGTATGTATTGACTTCATTGGCTTACTGCACGTAAATACTTGAAGTGTGAAATATGATGGTCATTATTTCCTCACTTAAGGAGTAATGATTATTACAGGAAGTCTCATCAAGCAGAAAAAAACACTGGTGCATCCAATATTGATGTATGTGTACACCATACAAACCATGAAACTGCTGTTCTGAGCTTTCGACTGAAGACAAATTAGAGAAGAAAATGGTTGGGTCCTTGTCTCAGCAAGTCATGTACCCAGATAAATGCTATTGGCATATTAATGTAGAATTTGCTCACTAAGAGACAGAGCTCCCTTGCCCTGTACTGATTGAAGTCATTTGAATTGCATACTGATTTTCAGTAATTATATGTACCAAGTGATTGTGTTGCATGATGCTTGCCAAATGCCTAATGTGAATTAAAATATTTATCCACCACCTGAGAGAGACCTGCTAAGCTTCCAGAAAAAATGACACTGGCTGTGTTATTCATTAGAAATTATCATTTCATATGAACATTTCTCATATTTCATATTAGTAGTTTCATCAGCAATGAAGAGTGGATTGTAAGCAGACAACAATCTGCAGCAGCTTTTATCTCCTGGGAAGACAGAATGTTCTGTCTTCATGTATATGTATATATTGTAATCAGATTAAGAAGAACTAATAGGATTGTTCCTTAATCAATCAGATGTTGAATGAAAGAACTGGTAAGGAACTTGAGCAACTTCAGATGAGAAATAAGAAGCTTGTGCAAGAGAGTGAGCAGCACAGTGTGATGTTTCAAGGAGTAGTGCAGGATCTTCACAAAAAGTCAATGGAACTGAAAGTAAGTACCAGAAGGTGTGTGCATCCTGTCAGATACGCAGTTTGCTCAGAAAGTAATGCCTCCTACTTATTTCCATGGAAACTGCAGCAGGTACAAAGAGCACAGTAACACTATTTGATGGAGCAAATTCTCAGCTACAAAATGCTATTTTTCAGCATAGTCACCATCATTAGCTGTGCATTTTTGCCAGTGATGAACAAAAGCTTATGTGCCTCTCTTGTAAATATCTGTACCAATGGAGATGACTGACTGTCACCACTAGTGAAATGCATCACCCACTACATCACTGTGCTCACATCCACTGCTTGATTTCCATAAACCTCCATAAACAAAAGCAAGCTTTGAACATCACTAGATCCCATATTTTCTTCATGGTGGAATTCAGTAACACACCTTTGCTTCATCTGCGCTTCCATGTCAGACCCATTTTTTTCAGACTGCCCTTCTGCTGCCATCTGTCACGTGGCAACAAAATGTAATGGAATATTGGTGGGAAGGTTCAGCCTCTATTGCCATATAACCAGCATCTGCCTCTAATGTCATGGGCCAACATAATAAAATAGGAAGCATTACTTTGAGAGCTGTCCTTGTATTTCTCTCTGACTGTAGTCATGCTACTTAGAACTTTACATTGTTAAAAAGTCGTTTTATACCACACAGAAGCAGATGAGTTTCAATAGAGGAAGGATTAGATGATTCCTGTGTATGATTTTTGAGCTATGTTGAGAGAATTTGAGGGATGGAGTAATTTCTAAGCATTATTTACTGATCATCCTCTATGTGACCCACAACACTTAAACCTTTGCTCGCTGGTGCACTGAATTTCTTAGAACAAGTATGTACCAACTACAGAGAGATTTCTTTCTGTGGTTGCTTTCATTTTCCCCCCTTGTTGGTTTCTATAGGCCAGAGATGATGAACTGACTCAAATGCACCTTGAAATTTCAAAGATGAATAAAGTAAGAGATGTTCTCCAGGGTAAGTTACGTGCTGCAGAGGAAAAGAAAGTTGCTGCAGGACATGAGAAAGAGACCCTAAAAAGTCAAATATCCGGTCTAGAGAGAGGTAGGTGCCTTAATCTGACGAATGGATCTGTCCTCTGATTCACCACTTGTTCATTCAAGGTGCATCTTTTCAGAATCATGCTCTTGGTATGATACTGTACAAATGACAGTTGGAATGATTTTTATAAAACTTTTTCAGATTTTTCACATTGCAGCATGTATGGGTTGCAGATACAGAAGATTTTACTGAACTTTGTGATGTGCAAATCTGTGCTATGTCATAAGGATTGTTGCCCCCAGTGTACATTTATTGCTCCTGCTCTGGCCAGTGGAAAAGGGTTGGAAATTACTGAAAACTGACACGGATAAGACACTATTTTTCTTAACTTCTCTGATTCTGCTGAATAGTTACAGCATGGAAAAAAAAATACTTGCAGGCAAGCTGGTAAATTTAGTTATGGTATATTTGGGGCTTCAGTTGGTCAGCAGATGTACTACAGCTGTACAGGTAATGGCTTTTACTTGCTAGCAGGTCTGCAATATTTTGAGAAAGATCTTTCAAATGTACATTTTGAAAGAAAATTCCTTGCGTACAGTAAAAGATGTTTTTAAAGTGCAACTAAATTTCAAAGTAAAATGTTTTGAAATAAAAATAAACACTTTTCAAAGTGATTTTCAGAAGAAATATTGAAAGTGTTTTTGGTAAACTAATATTATGAAGTTGTCAAACGTTTGGGACAACATACCTGCCTTCCCCCCCCTAAAAAAAAAAAGTCCCTTGATAGAAACCTGACCTAGTTCAAGTTGATACAATCATGGATTAGTCTTCCTGCTCTTCCTTGCTTCCAGCATGTGTCCTGAAGAGATTGCATATATGAGATGTTAATGCCTTTATGTATCTGTGTTTATGCAAAATCATGTCTGTTTTCCATGCATCTCTGCAAGGGTGGAAAAGCTTTCCCACAAGCGTTTTGCTTATACAGCCCAAAGCCATGCTTGGTACTAGAGAGAGAAACTTAAACGATCAGATCCATACCAGAATGCCTGAGAATGGCTACTGGTGATGTGTCCTCTTGCAATATTGAACATCTCTTAGCAATCCAGTGTGTTGCATTTCCTGAGCTGTTGTGTTAATGTAACACTCTGTAATTAATTTTAAAATGAAGTGAAAACATGTGCACAATAGTTTATATATATGGACTTTTAATAGTATGTGTGCCATGTTAATCTTAACCCATGGCAAGTAGTTTTAACTGCACTGAAGCCAATAGAATCTCACTGCTTCAAAGGAGAACTGGATTTTACTTAAATGGATTAGAATGACTCTGAAAGTTCCTGCTTTTCAAAGTGCTTCAATTTTTTGGGTGCTCGCTTTGAAATTTGTTAAAAGCATCTGATTTTCAGTGCGCTTCATAATTTCTTAAAATTTAAATTTTGTGGTATCTTGAACAACCAAATATACCACATTAATTATTGTGCCTGAGTTCTTCTGAATACTGAAATAAGTATTAACCTCCTGATACCTGAGGGTTGTAAAATAGGCTCAATGGTTATTGAACTTTTCATATAATGCTAAGAGTTTGTACTAAGTCCAGTAAGTTCTGCATGTTTACAGCTGTTCTGTTTGAATCCATTCTTACACTCTTTCCTGTCTTTCTCTAGAGTTGGAGGTTGCCAAAAAGCAAGCAGAGATTGACAAGAAAGCTATAGATGATCTTGTGAGGGAGAAGGATACACTGAGCAAGGTGACCTCGCATTTGTAATACTGATAAGCAAATTTGATGACTTGAGAGTGAAATGTCTATAGTTTAAACTCTGACAGAGAGACATAAATACTGTAGGATAAATGATGAGTCAAACAATCAGATCCTTAAGCAGGTGCTTGTACTACTTCTATAGTGTGCACTGAAGTAGTTCTAATACTCATGAAATATTTCTAAGTTTTACTCCATCATGGAGTTAAACAAAAATGACGTTTTCATCTTGAAAACCCATTGTTTAATGTCTGAAAAGTTGATTATAACTGTACTTTACACTCTGTAGCATATCAAAGTTAATATTAATCTAGGCAAATTAATTCTGTGGTAGCAAAAGAACAAACCCAAGTGTTGGTGCACCATGTAACAGTTCGGCAGACTATGCTAATACTAATCTTTGCTTTTTCAGTCCATTTCTCTTACTGATTATTTTCCAACAGCCCGAAGTTTTTTGTACTGCAAGATAGCATCTGATGGTATTGTCATTCCTGAAGTGTAATCTAGTAAAATTAATGCTAAAAGATTACTTTGGTTGAGATGCTTTTCTTGGTATGGAGTCTTGTGCCTTGACACAGATGAAGACTTCACAGATAGTAAATACTTCTTTGAATTTGGGAAAGAAATTCCAAAGGAGGACTAGAAAGCTAGTTTTTTTTGTTGTTTTTTTTTTTAATGATATCTTGGGTTTTTTTGTATAATCTCTGTGTATAAGTTCAAACCACGCTTGGTGAATTTGAAATTGCTGTTTAGTAAATGAGAAGGAAGTTATTTTATTGGCAACTGGCACGCTTTACAGTCTAAATGCCTTGATGTTGGCAAGGGTTTTTCAGTCATTAATTATACTGCTTGTAAACAATCCCATCCAATTTTTTTTCTGTAATGCAGATATTAGTGTTTTAACTTCAAATCAGAATAAGTACTACTTGGCAGCTCTGTGAGAGATTGCCTTTTCTTTTTAAAATCAGATTTGAGGCTCAAGTATTTCAACTGAGCAAATTAGATAGGAGATAATAGCATTAGGAAGTTCACAATCCACTTAGATAATGGCATATTTTTGCCACAGTGGTGGCAGTGTTGCTTTTCTCAGCTCAAGAGTCATTATTTTGTGGTTTCTCGTGCAGAACTTGAACAAGGCCACCAATGCCATTCAGAAGCAGATAGATTTGGTCAAGCTTCATGAAAAGTCCAAGAAAAACTTAGAAGAAGAAATTCAAAATTATAAGAACGAAGCTCAGAAGCAAAGGAAGATTATTTACCAGTTGGAGAAAGATAGAGATTGTTTCATCAGTGAAGCCAGTGATCTCAAACAGAAGGTAGAACACCTTTTTGTGCAAGTTGTTTTTTGCTCTTTTAACTTGTGAAGCTGTGAAGATCAGACATTTATTTGCCTATGTTCCGATGGGAGAAATCTTTGATAAATGGTTTTCAGGCAGTTTACAAAGATTTCTTCTTTAAAGTGTGTTGTCCACTACTGTGTTTCAAGCCTCTCTGGGGAAACCTTAGCAATGGCTACTTATTCTACGAGAAGCTTGGGGTATAGCTGTGTAGTTCTCCCATTCTTCAATCATCTGGGAAGTGAAAGTAGGGTGGGAGTTTGAACCAGAGCCTCTGGCTTCTCATAGCTCAGTTCTGCAACTGCAACTCTTGCATGCAGTTGGAAATTAATCTTTGATTGTTCTGTTTTGTCTGCAAAGGACCTTATTTTAATACTACTGACATCCTCAAATTCTGTTGAAGCTAGTGAGAGACTACAGTGATTAACATCTTTGTAAGAGATCAGCATTTTGTATGATCAATGCCAGTATGTGTAAAGCATCTGATCGTGTTCAATCTCATCTACAAAATGGATTTTCCAGTACCAACTACAGACAAACACTGCATAAAACTTGTGCTGTATTGTGCCCATTATTCTTTATGGCTTTATTCCTGAACTGTACACAGGAACATGATTGTGACATATTCCATTAGCTGCTGAAGATCACACTGAAAGGCCCTCCAAGAAGATCATTGATTTTCTGGGATTGGCTTTCAAGGTGTTTCAACTCAGAAGTTATTTTTTCACTTTAGAATTATCCTTTACAGCTAAATGTGACCAGGGGCTTTAAAATTGTTGTTTGAATGATGCATGCTCCCATCTCTGGATTACCTTTTGTCATTACCTAGGAATAATATTCTGTGGAAGTGAGATACGTCTTCATTGCAAAGTTATATTTTGCATCTTTTCCTCGTAGTGCATTTCTGACAGAATACATATGAATTAAGAATGTTGTAAACTAGGGCCAGGGAGTAATTCATAACATTCAGAACTACAAGGCTTTTGCTTTCACTTTTGATTAAGATTACTCACAATATTTTGAGGGTTAAAGTGAAAAATGTTTGGTTTTCTTTTCTTTTCTTTTTTTTCCTGTCACTTTGCGTGTAAATTTTCCATCACCCACAAGGCAGAGTAAATGGGTTGTGACACTTGAGCTGTTTGTATAATGATGCCTGTATTGTGACTTCAGTTTTACAAAGGATTTCCGTGCTTCTCTGGTTCAGTAAAGGGGCAATTCTTTATTCAACTTGCAGGTGAGGAGAGGCAGGAGTAGTTTTGACCATGGGATTTTGTGAGATGATGGTCATGTCCCTGCAGAGCTTCCCTACGTGAGAAGGATAACACAGGATAAAATACAAGGGTAGAAAGAGGAGGGAGTATCGTGGTTACTATTTTTCATAGGTAATATTTAGGTTCAGTGTTTGATGTATTCAGATGTGTAAATGGAGAAAATGTGGTAAAACTTACATAATACAGGAACCATTTCACCATAGGTCAACACTCTTGTATTTTACTACCAATCAATCTCTAAAAGATCCTGCTGTACTCCTTCTGAATTATGGAAGAGCTTGTAAAGAGCCAAGCCCATCTAAGTCCAAAGATTTCTTGGAAATCCTACAAAGGCTGACAGAGCCGTGCTCTCTCTAAAAGTTTCCTTGTTATTTACAGCAGGACTGAATTTGTAGTTGCAGAGCTGCTCTTTCAAAATCAATATTTACTGGGGAGTAACTGATGAACAGAGTTACATCCACAGGAATAAAATATTTTAATAGTGAGAATTTAGCTTAGTCTTGCTCTTCTAATTTTTGGCTGGCTGACTGGTCACTTGTACCATTTCAAGCCAGCATTACTTGCTGCATTACTTCTCAGTTAACCTGTACAAGTGTGAAAAAATCTGTTTGCTCTTTGTTGTGTAGCTTGGGTTCCTTAGCTACAAACATCAGTAGAATATTTCTGTTTTGGCTTGAAATACTTAGATTATGAAATCTTGGTTTTCCAGTGACAGATTTAGGCTTTTAGAAAGCAAGTAGTGAAGTAACTCTTTGAGTCCATCTGAAGCATAGGTATATCATTAAGACACAAGAAGGACTTCTCAGAGTTGTTGAACAAAGATAAGCAAATAAGGATAGTACCAGAGCTGAGTTGTTGAGTAGGTTCACTAAGCTGAACAGGTAACCAGCACCAAATGAATGAAGTAAGCAGGTGAAAATTCTGTGTACAGAAGGAGACTGTCAATTTTGAATTCTTTCTGCTTGGCTTTGGTTTCTCATTACCAAATCTGAAAGGTGTGTACAATCAGCACAGTCATAATTGAAGATATTCTGTTAAGAAACATTGCATATATCTTTTCTGGATTTATGAGAGGGAATCACTTGAGTTTAGTTACTCCTGAAAAAGCAGAGTCAGCATCCTGACTATGAGCACCGCATTGAGAAACTTAGTCCATGAGCTTATTGCACTTAGATTGCATCAAAACCAAGCGAAAGATTTACAGATAGAGTGACCTACTTTCAAATCTTGCTCCAGCCTATGATTGCTGTGGTGCTAACTGAAAGCATACCTTATTGATTTCTACTCCCTACTATTACTATTGACAGGTTGTTTTTAACAGAAAGGGAAAAGGCAAGAGTGGGTTATAAACTGAGGCTATGTTTTTGTATTGCACTGTAAGCAGTTCCTAGGATCCTCTGCAGTCAGCTTCAAGTGTACTAGAATTGTATTCCTGTGCTGTAATAACATTTTCTATATTTAGCAATCCCCTATCTTCAGAGTGGATTGTGATAGAATAATCAATTAATTAAGCTCCTGCTCCATAGTTAGACCTAACAAGGCTTTACTGCTAAGCAAGGGACAACTTTGCCGACTGCAAACTTAGCAGTTATTGACTATCGGATGTAAACATTTTTATATGCTTCTGCATCAAATGTAAATCAGAGCTCAAATGGCTGCTTTCAAAACCAGTCTGGAGATCTGGCTATGCAGTGCTGTTGTAAGTGAACTTCTTTCCTGGATTTTGTCCATAAGATTCCTCAGCTTTTTGCTTAACGCTTTGATTTTTTCCTAGCTTTTAAGTATGGCATTCCTTTCTCCTTCAGGCAGGGAACCCCTCAAAAAAATGATGCTTCTGACATGTACTCCTTAGTTTATTTTTATTTTTATCATCTCTTTCTATCAATGAAAGCATTGGATTCTATTTGACTAATACCTGTGCTCCTTGGTTTTCGTATTTGTACAGTAAGAGGAAGGTTCTTATTCTGGAAAAAAAAAAAAAAATTAAGAAGTGTACATTAGGAAGCCCACCATAATGATTAGCAATTATGTGAATTTCTGCTCTTTCAGTGTAGTAATTCTTATGTATTGTTATGTTGGTAACTATTTAATGAAGGTTTCTGTCACATTCTATATTTTCATTCATTGATGCTTCATATGATCAGTTGTCAACAATCTGCTATGTTACTCTGTTCTCTTTAGTGAATCATTATTTATCCTCTTTAATGGGAAAAAGTAATTGTGATTACCTGAGATTCAAGTTTGGAATCTACAGTTTATGATCAGATATGTATTTTTATTTTTTTTTAAAGTTGAGGCTTTGGAAGTCAACTGGATTTTACAGTAGAGGTGTAAATGCAGGGCTTTTTTGAAAATGTTGTCTTTCTATCCATCTTATCATACCAATGACCTCCAAAATCATGTTCCAAGTCTAGCTTTGCTTTGTAATAACCTAAGGTCATTCTTAATGAAAGCTGCTTATGTTGATTTTGTTGAGCCAGTTCAGTGGTGATACTTCCAGTAGATTGTTTTTAAGTTAAATATGTGTATATTTGTAAGTTTTAGTCTCGAAGGAAACAACCATGGTATCAGATTGAAATAAAATGTTCCTCTCTGTTAAGCAATCAAAAAAGGTTAAACTTTTACTTGGACAGAAGTGATTTTAGCTGTAGATTCAACTTCTTATCATGGAGATCCGGAGTTGTTGCTTTTGATTAAAATCATAAACTCAACCCATTTCAATAATCTTATGATGATTTAATCACATTCTTTTCCTTCTTTCTGCTTCAGGTCCTCCAGCACCTGAAAGATGTTGAAATACGAGAAGTGAAGATCTGTGATTATGAGAAGAAAATAGAAGAATCTGAGATTAAATTAAAACAGCAACAAAACCACTGTGAAACTGTGAGAACAGAGAGGAACCTGTACAGTAAAAATCTGATTGAAGCAAAGGTAGAATAGTTTTCTCTTGTGTTTCCATCTTTGCTTATATTGTGTTTTGTTTTGTTTTAATTTTCTGATCTACTTTTATTTTGTTAAAAGGAAAACTCACTGGCTTTAATTGCAGAAATGATTTCTGAATTCCTCTAGGAAAATGAATGTTTTAGATCCCTGCATCTTTATCTGGACAGTATGGATTTGGGCTGGAAATAGGAATTCACAGTCATTGTATGGTAATACTCCTACTTCAAACAGCGCACAAAATCACAATGTAATGGAAATACGGATTTATACAACACTATCAGAAAATAAATTTCTTTCTTTCCTCCTTGAATCCACTCAATCCAATCCCTTTAGAAGTTGCAGGGTCTGCTTGAGAGAAAGAGTTTAATGGGAATAAGATTGCCTCCTTATCTTTGTATGCACCGTAAGCAGTAGTGTGAATTGTGCTTTAGAAAGCGGAGGGAACACTTTCTCAGCTGAAGGAGAATTTTCTGGCAGAAGTAAATGCTTCTACCTTGTCCCTTTCAGTGAGTGTCATCTTCCTCTGATAATGATTCCTTCCATTCATAACTTTGCCTTCAGGATCTCACTAACAATACTTGAGGAAGAGAACAGATCACCTAAGAATGCACTTTGTTATTCTGATGTAAAGATCTACAATACTATACTAGTCCTGCTGTGGTTGACAGAGCCTGAGACCTTGGATAGCTGTAGTTTACAGTATTGGTCATTTTGGAGTAATGCTTTTATAACATAATCATAATAGATTACAATTTATGCTCTGATATGAATAGTTAGGTGTTTTGCTTGAGAAGCAGATGGGAACAAAATGTCCAAATACCTATCCTACTTGCTGATTGATTTGATTAGGAATGAACTGTTGTATTAAGTGAGTGAAATGCTTTGCTTGTCCACTACCTGCCTCTTGTCATTAGAATACATTCTAGAAGCGATGCTGCGGTTCTTGCTACTCCCAAACAATCCCTTAGGAAAAATAGTTATAAAAAAAAAAAATTGCAATTCAATGCTGATTTTTTTTTTTTTTTTTTTTTTTAATATATATCCAGTATAAATTCTCTTACTTAGGAAGAACTGCTCAATCATATAAAGAAGCAATGAACTCGTCAATCTCTTCATTGTTTGAGTGTTACATGGCGGCATAAATAACGCTGTTCAAGTTTTAAGTTATTAGAGGCTGTTATTTATACTTCAACTTAGTAAAGTAAAACTTTTCAGAAAGTACTTTTGTAAAGTAAAACAAATTTGCAGAAACATGTTGGTAAAGCTCGATAAAGGTGTTTGTGGATTGCTTAACACAGAAAGGTCCCCACCTTACTAATGATCTCCATGCTGGCAGGCATTCAGTATGATACAAATATATTTTGCGTTCATCTCTGAGGTTTCTTCTGTTGTTAGGAGCTCATTTGTTTACAGCAGTTGATTAGGAAACCTAATATTGCAAAATTGCAAAATAATTGTGTTGTCTTAGTGTTCATCAACTAGAGAAGTAGGAATGTGTTTGGGTATGTATCTGGGCAGTAGATTTTAAATCTATCAATCCTTAGTTAAGAGACTTATGGGCTATTTAGTAAAACCTGCTTTTAACATGACGTGTGCAGGTAGATGAGCCTACTGGCGTATTACATCTACTTCCAATTAACTGAATTGTTTGTCTGGACCACCAAATAAGTGTGGAGTCCATGTTTACCTTTTTTTTTTTTTTTTTTTAAGACCTGTCAGACTGGTAATCAGTACTTTCTCACTATTGTTTGCAGTGTCATGACTCAGGATCTTCCTTGACTATGTCAAACGTCATGAAAGAAAATGTTGCTCACTCGTCAATCCATGCATATGTGGACAGTGCTGAAAGAGCTCTAAACTTGATATGGTTCTGTATTGAAACAGAACGTATTAGTGTGGAAAATGCTACTCTGTCTTCTCTGTGAGGTGTTAACCCCCAGCAGAGGTCTAACAGCTCATAAAGCTACTTCTGCTAGATTCAGAAGAGCATGTCTGTCTATGCATTGAACTTAGTAGCTTTGACTTCGTCTCACAACATGTACCATCAGTGCAGTCAGTCAATGAAACAGTTCCCTAGTGTTGCGTGGGCAGGCACCCTTGTGTTGAGTGGTCAGGGTGGCCTCATCTCTGCAGTGCTAGCAGGCATGTGTTTTGAATCTAAAATTTAAGCCAAATATTCTCATATCAGGGAATTTTTCATCTCTGAGCACACTTTTTCTACTTGTGTTTGTGTAAACTAACAAAAAAGCAGAATGGAGATAAGTTATACTCACAGAGATGTTTTTATCTTGCTCATAGCTATATTCATTTTCCTAAAAAACTTGGTTCCAACTGTTTACAACATTATTGAAAAACACAGTGCTTAGAAGCATGGAAACAAATGGATAGAATCAAAATCTTATTAATTTCAATTGACTGCTAGTTCTTATTTTCTGTCTAGAACTTCAAATGAGATGGCTTATTATACTTATTATTAATGAGCATTTTTGTTATCCATGGAGACCTTTTTCCAGCATCATCGTGCTAGCGTAAACTAAAAAACATCATTTAATGAAACTGTTTTGTTCTGTTGTATTAAAAAGTAATGTCTTGTCGTATGTACAACACATCTCTCAAGTACTGTAGTTTCGTTTTCCGGTATCAAAATGGCCTGAACTCCTTCACAAAAAACTTACCATTTTTTGGTTCTTTCTGTGATCACTTTCTGTCCCATTAGGATGAGATAACAGAAATGAAGAAGAGACTGAAAACTGTGACCCATCAGGGGGATCAACTGAAAGAGGAGATCACAAAGAAAGAAGAAGCTCTTGCGAAGGCACAGCTAGAACATCAGCAACTAGAGAGGGAAAAAGAATCATTGAAAGTAAGAGTCCTTACACAAACAGACCTTATTACAAAGGGCAGCTCCCATGATTGTAGAGACTTCATTGTTTTCCTGGTCTGTGGGAGTTGTTTTGCTGTATTTTATAAAAATTGAAGCCAGTTAAAGTGTTTATTAGATCTGTTGGTTATACAAGTCTTCCACATATCTGACAAATTTAATCTCTGTAGTTATAGTTGGAAAGGTCCTAGACTGCCTTGAAGCTTTAAATCTCTTGGTCACTCAGTGTTTTTAATACTAAGTTGCGTAAGTGTGGATTTGGGTTAACCTGCTTGTTCTAAACTTTTATAATGGAGACCTTTTTAATTCAGGATTTCCTTTCTTTAAACTCTCTCTCTGTTGTTTTAAAGTGCAAACCCAATTAGGTTATTCTTCACAATCCTGATCTTGATATCTGATCTTGAAGTGCTGTTCCTCCTTCTCAGCCCTGACAGCATCCCTTTTTTTAGATATACTATTAAATTTGTGATGAAACCTCAATACAATTTCTTGCTCTCTCAAAAGATGGAAGGAGTTTGTGTTCAAAACAACTTATTTTTTTCTTTACCAGGCACTAGAAAAAAACAAACAAAACCACATCAAACAAACAACACCTGCAAAACCTCTACAATTTCCACAGTGTTTTCTTTTGATAGCTTCTTGTTGTGCTGCAATGACTTCTTAGGTTTTCAGCCCCACTCAGCAACGCTGCAGTTGTGACAAGATGTCAATAAAGTTTCATAAAAAGGTGATGAATTGTTTTTTTTTTTTTTTTGTATCTGATCTGCCTCAGAGTTGCTCTATCAGTGATGGAGGAGTCAAGTAGTGCCTCATTTTCCATGTGCAGCTTTTTGCCTTAACTAGTTGCCAATTCTGTCTCATCACCTCAGAATTGTCTGCCATTCGTTTGGCAAACATATGATTGCTACATGGTTTACCCCCTCAATTATTCACCAGCAAGTGTGTCCATGGACTGACATTACATCAGTGGATAGCTTTATGGCTTTGTGGTCTACTACCTGAACATCTCTGCTGAATACTAAAGCAGAGGAGGATTCAAAGAGGAAGCTGACTGACACTGGCACAAAAAAACCCAATTATTTGTGTATCAAGCCAACTTCAATTTGTCCTGCTTGCACTGATGTGAAGGAAGCAAGCTGTTCCCAGAAAATCAGTTTAAAGAATGTGCTAAAGCATGGAGGAGTGAGATTCATGGGAATGAGATTATAGAGACATTGGACTTATGCTTAGCTCTGCAGTCAGAAAGGTCTTAAAGATGTGTGATCATGGCAAATGAATCATGGGATGCCTGATCCAAGCTCCATTAAAACCAGTACAATGCCATCTTTTGGTTTCAGTTGACCGTTTGAAAATATGTATTTAAAAGCTATAAGAAGTATGGCTGTCCAGGTTTGAGATGCTGTCAAGATCTTCTGTCCTTTTATTTTTTCAGCATTTTCTAGGAATCTGAATGTGAAACTTTTTACTGTTAGTGTTATTTCAGCATTCTCTGTCCAGTCCATTTTGCGTTTTCTATAAATCTGTATTTTTCTCCCATCTTTAAAGCAAATACAAAAAACCCCATCACTTCCTGCAGTACTTCAGAACCTAAGCAGGAATTTGGTTTGAGTTCAGTTTGAGAAGTTGGCATATGAATGTCCCATATGAATTCTTCCTTCTTGCTGACTGTCCTTCAATTTTTTGTAGACTCTCTGAACCAACCTTAAATGAGAAATGCTCATTTAGAACAGTTTCAATCCTGGCACTTTTTCTGGTCTTACTGTGTTTATTCATTTCTTTTTCTCTGTGCATAGATCCTGATATTGTGATTTTCAATATATTTAATCTCAGTGAAAGTCCTGTTACTTTGTGGGTCACGTGTGTGGCTTAAAGTATTTATGTTCTTCGCTGTATAAGGTTGTTGAGATCTACTTTAGCTTTGTACGTTTCAGGGAGATTTGTTTACATAATGTTTGCTGCCAACATCTGCTGCCACTTCTTATTTACAGTTCATAATTTTTGTGACATAAGGAGAACACAGAATTTTGATATATTAAAAAAATATTGTCCAGCAACGTGTAATGCGTGTGTAGTTTTACATCTGTAGACAGCTTTTGCACACTCTTGATCACATTTCAATATGAAGTGGCTTGCGTTTTTCTTCAGCTGATGGATTCTAATAAACATCCAACACTGAGTAAGAGAGATATGAAAGTTGCATTTATAAGAATATGAAAATTTTATTAAAGTAAGAATTGAACGTGTTATTTTATTATGATGATGGAACTGTTTTTTTTCTGTCTTAAATCAATAGTTTTAGGTGCAGCCTTCATCACAGCCTCATTCTTTCAGCACTCAACGATGCTGTTTCTGAAAAGGCTTCGTGAACGTTATCCTTTATAAGGGTTGGAGTTGTGAAAGTGTCTTCTGGTCAAGGCTTGAAAGTTTTCACATCTGTGAAAACAAACTAGTCACCTAGTTTCACTTTGTCTGTAGCTAATTGCCTACTGCTAAAAATGTCTAATAATCCAAGATGACTTCAGTGTTTTTTTTCTACTTATGTCTTGAATTACATTCATCACAGCAGCATAGAATTACTGGGTAGTTTCCAAGATTTGCGTTAGTGGCACACGATCACTGTAACAATGCACTGCTTAAATTTTGCTCAAGGGCAGTCCTTCCTTTTCCAGTCTTCTACACTTCCACTAAAAATGCTCACACTCTTTAATTTTGCTCTTTTGTGCCTAGTTGCCCTGCTCTCCATATATTCTTTTATTCCAGTCTGAAGCGTGTCTTGACTAAATAATGATTTGTACAGTGTAGATCACTGTCCTTTCTAGCAAGATGAGTTATCTTTTCTCACAACCCACCCTTGCTTTGAACTTGTCTGCTAGATTTTTTCAACAGAGTAGCTACTCAATTGAAAAAACCCTCCAAATATCACCTTTAAAAAAAAATACTAAATGAGACTCCTGAATTATGACTTGAACCATTATTATAGATAATTCTTCTAAATTTCTGTTGTGTGTAGCATTATTAAAATACTGTTTGCAATATTTATTTATGGGTCTTCATCTTGTTTGTCTTAGAGATTTATTCTTAAAACTAACAAAATATGCCCTTCTTAGGAAATGAAATGAATGTATGAAATAGTATTCCTAATTAATAATCCCAGATATATAATGAGAAGTTGTTACTAAGCACGCCTGACCTATATTATTTGACTCCACTAGGCTGAATTACTTAAGATGAAAAAACAAGCTCTGGAGACCAAGAACTTTATAGAAAATCAGGAGGCAGAAGAGAGAAAACTCCTGAAAATTATTGCTGATGCTGATGCTGAGAGGCTGAAGCAGAAGAAGGAATATGACCAGGTAGGAATTTCAGATTTGGCTTTTCCAACACACTGCATTCTGTTCCCTCAGTTCAATGCATTTTTAAGTTCAAGATCCTCAGCTACTGCAAAAATGGTTCTTCTAAAGCTTCGTAGTGCTATTGAAATAAACATTCTAAGGTACTGAAGTGAGTGGAATGATGTCGTTTACATATTATTCAGGAGACTGAACTCTAATAGGAGAAGCTGCTAAGCCATTGCTATTGTTTTTTCATTAATAACAGTGAAACTTAATGCATGTGATTTTCACTGATGGAAATGTAATAATGATGCTTTGAAGCTGTGCTGAGGAACTGTAACTGAGATTATTGCTTTGACCTGCATCCTTAGGTTATTAATGAGAGAGATGTCCTTGGGTCCCAGCTTGTTCGGCGCAATGATGAGGTGGCTCTTCTCTACGAAAAGATCAAAATCCAGCAATCCATCTTAAACAAGGGTGAGACTCAGTACAGGCAGAGAATGGAAGACCTTCGGCTTCTCAAGCTGGAGATCAGAAAGCTTCGTCGTGAGAAGGGAATACTTGGTAAAACTGTGGCTAATGTAGAGGAACTCAGGTAGAAAATCTGATTAATACATTTTTGTAGCAACTGCATGCATGATTCTGTATTTGAGATAGAATTATTTTCATATGTGATAAAGATTTGTATCAACAAACATTGTACCTTGGAGAAGAGGATTATTTGCTTTGACCTTACAGACACTGGATTAAGTTCACAAAGGAGCTAATCAGTGAAAATTAAAATATAAAATGAATACAAGAAAGGAAAAAAACATCTTGTCCTAAGCTGAAGTAGTTTCCAAATTTCACCTTGTACTGTGAGTTACTGCCTGCAGAATAAACTTGATAGAGAGCAGCAAAGATGATGTTCGTAGTTCAGTGAGCTACTTAGTGGTACCTAGGGCCCAAATTAGTGGAACTGCTTTTTATTAGCAATCTGCAGAGGATGGGGAGCAATTGACATATTTATAACAAACTCCTACTCATTTTCAGAGCTTTTTATTTCCAGATTTATATGTAGACTTGCTCTGAGAGAAAGATTTAGTTAAATTTTCATTGAAGGTTGTGTTTCTTTAAAACGAAATTTTAATGGCCCTGGTCTGATTTATTTCCTCCTACTCTGGCTTAATACTTCCCTTCTTTTTTTTAACCCTCCCAAGCTTAAGGTATATTCTTTGCTGACATGAAGCTATTGTGATTTTTCTGTAGAATCAGACTTGGTTTGTAAGAAGCAGCAGGCATGTTGTCAGCAGAGAACCACTGTGCTGCTCTATATAGATATTACATTTTGAGTGAGACATTTCGGTTAACTATATGAGTATAATTCCTTGGCCTTCACTGGAACAAATTTACTTTGGTCTGTGGTCAGTCCATTGACTCCCGTGAAATTATGCTAGCTTGATTTGGTGTAAGATAAAAAAGAACTGGGCACAAAACGCTAGCAACTGCAGTTTTCATTGACTGACTGCAGACAGGAATAGGATTTGAATTCTTTGCCCAAATGCATTCAACTGAAAGCCTGTTACTGCATTGAAACTCAGTAAAGGCATTGAGGTATAGTGCTATACGTGCCATGATGGGTGGATCAATTCTTGCTAACTACAGCAGCAATCGCATACTTTAATGAAGTCCAAAGCTATCATGAAAGCTGTCTGTTGAAAGAGTCCATTTATCAGCTGTGCTGCTAATTAGCTTTCTTGATTTGCCAATTGGAGATGTTCTTTTTTTCCTTTTCCATTACCTTGTCCAACCTTGCAGTTTTTTGTTTTTTTTTTTTTTCTTTAAAAAAAAAAAAAGGCCCTTTTTTGTCTAGCGAGCTAAATTCAATGCTGAGGTTGGCAGGGAAAGGTTCAGTGGAGCAGGCATATGGTGATTCTCCACTTCCTTTCCTCTTCAAGTACTTACAGGATCTGCCCACCAAAACAATAAGGGTTGGATCCTTGTAGAATGTCCCTTTTTGTTTCCTGCTTCTTCACTCCTTGATCCCAGCATATGAATCTTAGTTGTCAAAGCATCTTTGGACCATTCAATTAATTTTAAATTCAGCAACAAATAGTGTCTGGAGTCCCTTGAGGAGAGGAAGTAAGAGTAAAAGAAATCAATGTTGGTTTCTCCACAGAACGGTGTTCTTCATAATTAGGTCCTGCAATGTGTTTTCTTTACAGGATTGTGTGAGCCATGTTGCTTTAAAACCTTCTTCCAAACACAAACCCTCAGATTCAATACAGAGGCTATTCCATAACTCTGATTTGTAGGTTACTGCAGGTGAATTAACTGGGCTTAATGTACACAGAAAAAATTGAGTTGTGAACAAGGTTTCCTGAGAACTGATGAAAAGTCCCATTTTTGAATCATTCTTATTGAAGTGAATGAAGAGCTCTACCTGTGTTACCCTATAGGAACTTCTATACAGTGTTCTTAGTCAACTATTAATTTCAAGAGTCACTTTGCAAGTGTTGTAATGTGTGGAAGAATGGTTTCTTCATGTTCATATTAATGCCTTGGATAGATTGGTTTGGTTTCATTGTGGAGTTTTTTGTTTCTTTTTTTGTTTTGTTTTATTCTGGTCTTAAGACAGGAGGTTCATCACATGCGGAAGGAGCTATTAAGAGAACAGACTCGGTGCAAAGTTTTGGAAGAAGAACTGGAGAATCCCTTGAATGTTCACAGGTGGAGAAAACTTGAGGTAGTGTCTCAGTATCGAGTTCCTAAAGCCCGTATTTCCAAATCAGTGACACAGCACAAAGCCTATTTACTTTACTGTTATGCAAATTATATGGAAGGGCAGTCAGACTGAAATTTCCATGGTACCAAAGGAATAGTTAACTGCTGAATGGCTTCCTTGCACAATGCAATCAGTGTTATTTTTGTGTCATTTTCTCAATGAAAAATTGCAGAGGGAATTGTAAAGAGCCAGTAGAATGCTAAAGCGAGTATGAATGCATAAAGTGAATTTAGAAGGAGGTGGTTCCCTCACATAGGTGAAGCGAAAAAGGTGATGGGGAAAGGTATAATCCTGCTCTTACCAATTAGATTTAAATGTGAAGAAAGAATTAGTAAAGCTAATAGGACCTGTGGACTGGGAAACAGTCAGACCTGAAGTCACATGTCACATTTTTCACCAAATCTGTGAAAAAAGTACACATAAGCATTGGTGGGCTTCCAAAGGTAGTCATTCTGGGTAATGTGAGGTCAGCTGTTACGTACACAGCAAATCTAGCTTTTTGCACTACTTGAACCTACCAGATGAAGTGGAAAAATAATAAATCTGTCAAGCATAGACCAAATACATGAGCATCAGTTGGCATCACTGCATATTTTCAAAGTAAGCGAGAGCCAGCTGAGATTTTTTTGGTTGTGTGTGTCTCCTATCTGATGCCAGCCTGAGTAGCTTAGCTGCTCTAGTAATGAGTGTTAACACGTTTGTCCTTCCAGAAGTAGAGTTGAATGTGTTTACTAAAGCAGTATTTAATTTCTGTCCTTTTCATGCTGAGCTTAAAGTTTGAGTGGTGTGACTAGCCCTTCTCACAGAAGGGAGATAAAGCAAAGAATGCTGTCCTCAAGGACATTTAGGCACAGTCTCTAGTAATGCCTTATAACAAAGGCAAGTCAGGCTGATGGAAACATCCTGTGTTGAGAGAATGAATTTATGAATGATAATGGGTAATGATTTCTTTCCATTCTAGGTCAGTGGTTTGTATTTGAAACACAGAAAAACTGCCAGATGGCTGAATTCATATGAAATAATCCTGATGGGGTTTTGGTTCAATTCCTAAAGAACAAACACCCTCACATCACTACTGTTGGCACCATGTTTGGGCAGTGCTATGGAACAATCACAGTCTGAGTAGTTCATGGTGCCTAAATTACTTTTTAGCCTGGTTTCTCAGTAAATGATGCATTGTGAGTACTGTATGTGTATCTGTGTTAGTGTGTCTCAGTTACACTTGAATTGATTAGTTGATTTAGGTAAAATCTGATAAAGGGTAAAGAGCCATGAGATATCAAGGTTCTCATAGATTCAAGCAAATAAGCAGAGAATGTCTTCACTGAGGTATTTGCTGTGTTCAGTCCTTATGATCCACCACAGAAACCACATGGGAGAGGAAAAACCAAGTGAGAAAGAAGTGTTGTGCATAACCAGATTTCTTTTGTTCAAGCAAAAAAATTTCCCTCTCCTAAAATATCACTTGTTGCTGTTCGAGGTTTTTAAAACATTGGGAAGTGCATGCACTGCTCTCTATACATTAGGAGAAAATTTCAGTTTCTGCTAAAACGCTGACACTAACTGCCTTTTTCTTCTTTGTCACGTGGTTCTGCCAGCCTGTTGGTTTGGGGGTTCCTTTCTGAAGGACTCCTACTTATAGTAGATGTTTTGATAGGTATTCAGATGGTTAGTAGTGCTAAACATGAGCATATTCTGACTGTTCTTCAAGAAGCAGAAATTTCAGACTCAGAACTGCTTGAATACTTGCCCTGGGAAACAACTAATACAGTTTCTCCTTCCTCTCTGCATTTAACTTCATGTTTGTTACTTTTTGACACTTAGATTTTGTGTTTTTAATTTGCAAGCAAGAAACACAAGTTATAATAGAATTTTTGAGACTACTTTGCTTTTGTCTAGGCCAGTGACCCAAGTACCTATGAACTGATCCAGAAAATACAGAGGCTACAGAAGCAGCTTATCAGCAAGACAGGTGAAGTGATAGAAAAAGAACTGCTCCTACAGGTACTGCAGCATTGGTAGATTGCTGTATTTTGTTATTATATTTGACTTACTCTGCATTCTCTGTCTTCTCAGACGTGTTTCCAGAATGTTTCCTAGATGCATCTTTGAATTACTTTTTCATGCTCCTTAGATAGCTTTAGATGGCAGCACTGACACACTAAAAGAGAACAAATAGCATCTGATCAGTTAATTTTTATGTTCTGGTTTCTGATACCTGGATAACTCTGGAACATAAAATTAAAGGTTTGCCTTAGTGTATTCATGTTTTAGATTAACCTTCAAGTCAGTATTATATTTTTGGCATGGCATTTTTTTCATTTCAACCACGTCTACTTCGACCAGGACATGAAGGAAAATGTTTGATTCCATTTGTGCTTGGGTTGGCTTTTGACAGAAAGAGTCCAATGGAGTTTGTGTGAATTAGAATCATGAAATCACAGAATCAGAAAAGATTCTTTAGATCATCAAACCCATCTAACCCCCTACATTACTAAATGTACCATGTTCTCAAGAGCCACATCCAGATGTCCTTTAACTCCAGTAAGATTTATGTTGTCAAAGCAAGTCTAAATTCCCATAGTGCAAACATTACTATGAAATGTGTTTTTTTGTTTTTTTTTTTTTTTTTAAAAAAAAAAAAAGGGAATGTTTTGTGTTTCAACCATAGATGTCAAACTGAGGAAAGATTCTCCCTCCCTCAGGTGTAGATAGCTGTAGATGTGGTTTGAACATCTTGGTCTTAAATACCCTAACAGTATTAATGCCTACATGGTATATCACACACTAGATAGTGGAATATTATTGGAAACTCCTGTCTTGAGAAGAAGCTCAAGGGTTTGCCACTTTTTTTTTTTTTTTTTTAGGAAAAATAGATCTGCAATTTTGTGTTAAGGTAACGAATGGTGTATTGTTATGCCTTTGCCTGAAAAATATGATCTTTATTACATAGTACTGAAGTGCTGTCTGTAAAACAGTTTGTTAGTGTAAGCAAATGAAGCAAATACAGATTCAAACTTGCTGTGCTGTATCCATACACAAACCCAATTCTACCTGTGTGATTTTTATACAGACTGTTGCTTATCTTGCCTTATCCTTAGTGTGCTTCCATTTAACTATAATCTATAATCCTTAGTTAAAAGTGAAGAGCTGAGGTATAGAAATACTGAGTTATCTGACCAAGAAAATCTTTGAAATAGGTATTTGAGCCTAAGTTACTATAGTAGCCATTTGCACAATCTTTTTCTATAGCAGTCCCTTCTGCAACAGTTTGTTATTATTTTCCTAGATTTAAGTCAGAGTTGGAATTAAATACTTAATAGCACTTCCAGATATGATACTTGAGATCCCTTGGGTCTTAATTCATGCGTCATTTTCCTGTGCAAGAATGCTGAAATGAATGTCTCCTTTACTGAGAATGATGGTAAAGAAAAGGCCAAAAACACCATGCTTAGCATATGATTAGGGCTTCACCATCAACATTTTTGGGTATTTTTTCCGGTTTGCCACAGAGATTTTTAGTCAAACACTAAGACTGAAACAGAGTTATTTCATAGCAGGGTGTGGGTGAGGAGAGGTAATGAGAGATGGAGGACATTGTGACATTGCTTGGAGGGCAGCTGATTTCCTGTAAGGACAGTGTGTCCAACTGGATAGGTCATTGGTGGTATAGAGCTCTTAAATTGAGTGTACTATTTGAACTTCTTCTGCTAAGTGGCTGGATAACATTGGACAAGTCATTTTATTGTTCTTTGAACTACTTAACTTGTATACAGATAACCTTGTCTAACAGCCACAGACAACCCTTTGCACTGGAGCTGTAATGGTTGTTGGCCAAATCTGTGCTTCAAAGTGAAGTAGATTTTCTTTCCAGTTAGACAGCATGGTTCAGTCTCTGCCCACATTCAGGGGTGAGGGAACTACTGAAGACCTGTGCTCTTCCTAGTTAGCCCATTCACAGCTGTATTCAGTCAGAGACTGTAGGAGCTTAGAGAAATAAACTTATGAGGGTTGCCTTTGCTTGCATAAATCATACTTCCTCTCTCAAAGTTGTCCTTATCCACATTTTGTCCTGTACAAGGGCATAGCCATTACATGCATCTGCTTTAAAATATTCTCAATCTCTTGCTATACGTAATAGTTTTTAGGTATGTGGCAAATATGATATTTTTTTTTAGGTAAAACTTCTGAGCATCTCCGTCTTTGATTTCTGTCTGTGCATATGACATAGCTTATATTCAATTACATCAAAGTGTAGTAATAAAATGGTGTGGAAAAAGCTGTGTGGATTGGATATTGAATGTTAAAAACACCTTTGGAATCTAGAAATAACATAGGTCTGAGAGTGATTGAGCTCAGTGTCAGCAACCTGCAGTTTGATTTGTAGGCTATTCACCTTGCTGCATCCTCATGCAGAGCCATAATGCTTGTATAGGAAAAAATAATTCCATTTGTGTTGTATGCAATACACTTCTGTCTTCTGATTGTTCCTTTGTAAATAAAAGCAGGCTTATGTAGGGAACATGGACATAAGAATGGAAATTTTGCTAAGGAAGAATCACATTATATGGAATCATATAGAAAAGCATCTGCTTACCTAACCTTTCCCGCTGTGTATTTGATCATGTCCTTTTTAGTTAGATTTTTCAATCTTTCTCACCTGCTACATCTTTAAAAACGATGCAGCTCTAAAGTAAGGCCTTACTATCAGTGCTATGTGATTAAAAGAATGATTTACTACATTTTCAGTCAGAAAATTTGGGTAGCTGACAGTTCTCTTGTCCAGGTAGAATGCAGCTTGACTTGAAAATCTCATTAAAAATATCTTTCATAACCTATCATCAGACTTTTCTTGAGAAGTACTGAATATGCAACATGATGAATGGTTTTGTACAATGACTTGTTAGAGTTGAATACTCTAATAATGAGATAGAAATTTAGAATTTTAAAAATATTTCTAAATTAATTAGTTTATAACCTATTTGCTATCAGCAAATAGAAGTGGGTATCCTGAGACTTTGAAAAGTAGATGCAAAGCAGTCAGTGGCCATACTTTCTTATTTCATCTCAGGGTATTATCACACCTGTGAGCTGCTATGCTGATGAAAAATGCTGTCTTAAAAATCACATTCAAAACCAAGGTCTTAAATACTTACGATCAATAAAAATCCAATGACTTTCTTTCCAAACATACGAAATGTTACTTCAGGGTTAGCTGGCTTCTTTTTTTGAGTCATTACCTTCCACCTGAATTTTACAGTTAAAAGATACAGCTTTTGTTTTATTATTATTCCTTTCTAAACTTTTGAAAAATACCGCAGTTCTTTGTGGAGAAATGTGGGTTAAACGTGGAATTCCAGCAATGGTTGAAGGTCTTTGTGAACACGTGGTATGAAGAAAATGCATTGTATAGCCTTAAAGTGTAATTATTATTAAACAGAAGGACTCTGTTGACAATGTCTTAATGGGGAAAAAAATACAAACTTGCCCACTTTCCAGGTGGGGTTGTTCCCAGATCCCCCATGTGACTGAAGTACTACTTCATAATGAACAGTGATGTGTGGTAAGCACACAATATATCTGTGTTACCTGGTTATGATTAGGATTAAGTTGGTTATAGGAACTTATCCCACTGCAAGTGAATTATGCATTGTTTTCTTTGTTTCAAATTTAGTTCTTTTCTATTGAGTGAGCTATTCTAATTTGATTTCACGTCTGACTGAGTGGAATTTTATTCAGCTGCATGTCTCAGAATGGGTAACAGTGGAAAGATTCACAGTATATGTCAGCTACCTCGGTTGTCAATCACCTCAGAAGATTGGTCATAAATGTAAAAGAGAAATGGGCAACCAATATTATTTGTGGAGGGAGGAGGCAAGGGGGGAAGCACATATACAGCTATATATATAGTTGTACATCTTATAGTGACAAATACAACATCTTACTACCTAAGCCTGTAGTACTGAGAGTATTGTTGTTCTATATGTGTGCATTGTTCTCCTAGATGTGTGTGCATGCATTATATAATCAATATTATTTTAAATTCCTAACTTCTGAATATCTTTATTTTTCAACAATCAAGGACTGAATAGGTAGGATGTGATGCTTCCAGGCCATTAGCATCTTGAGATCATAGTCTCAAAGAGCATGAGGGCAAAAGGCGTGATTAGCTCATATATCTGACTCATATTAGAATTAGAAAACACCCACATGCCCTTGTACTGAGCCAAGATTTTAGCCAAACCCTCCAAAGAACTGATGGTACCGCTGACAGAGAGTAGGAGGTGCAGAGGGGCATTGCTGTCTTAGGTATAAATTAGCAGTTTCATTTCAGGTATTGAAAGATCCAGGGAAGGGAGAGCAAAGGAGATTTTCTCTGTGACCTTGGGCAGGTTACTGAGCTTTTGCACACCTCACCTCAACTAAAAATGGAATAAAATCATTTCTATGCTAATAGTGGTGTGTGAATGAATATATTAGAGACATGACTCAATTCAGTAGTAACAGTAGCTAGCTAAACACTCAAAATAGGTAGATATATTATTTCTTCTGTGCTAACTTGATAGTAGACCTGTTGTATCCAATTTGAGGTGCTTGTTGCTATACTGTCTGAACAGATACATAACCATCTTTTCTCAGAGCTGTGACTGTAGTCTCATAAAGCTGCCGAGGGTTTATGCAGGCTGGCACCTGCTGAAGTCAGAGTTTTATTCCAGCTAAAGGAGGAGCTCTAGGATCTGCTTTCTTATCTTCATTATACAAAACTTCTGCCCATTTATTATATAAAATATTGTTTTTGCAATCTTGTGTCATTTCTTTTCAGCCTACTTCACAAAAGCCCCATTCTCTTGAAAACCGTTTCTTTCCTTAGGCTGGCAGTTTCATGAAGCAAGTTTGGTCCTTTGCTGATCTCCTGGTTTTTCATATAGCTCCCATTATACAGCGCATCATGCAAAAAAAGTGTGCTCAAATGTTGAGTAAGAGATTTTCTCCTTGGAGAGCCTGCTTGGGAAAGTGGGAATCGCCCCCATTTTGCCTGCCTTTATTTTGGTATTCTGAATGCTCAGTTGAGTTTTATTTTAGATATTATCTGTACATCTTCAAAATGGTTGAGATATACTTCACCCCCTCAAAACTGGCATTTATATATTTTCAGTTGCTGAGTAGAGATTCTACTTAGGTTTAGAGTGTAGCCTACTTGTATGTTACATCTGGTGTTTGAGTATTTTTTGGCAGAATTGTCTATTTTCTTAAAAATAACTGCAGTCCCCTTCAGAAAACTAATGACTATAGAATGCCAAAGTCCCTTTTGACCTACTCATTCTTATTGTTTCTTTGTCATCTTACCTTTAGAGAGATTTTAGTGAAGGTAGTTTGAGAGAGTGCTTTGTATGCACTGAAACTTACAGGTGAACTGCAAAATCCACTAGCAAAATACAATCCTTTTTTTACTTCTCTTTTATAATTTTATATATAAAGTCAGTTTTTTGAAGGGATTTTTCCATCCAAAAATGAAAAGGAAAAAAATTTTTTGACTTTTTGTACTTCACTGGGACTTGGGTCTTTTTTCTCTCTCTCTCTCTCTCTTTTCTGGGGGATTTGAATTTGTCTGGAAGCACTGGATTAATGCCCTGTCTTAAGGCTGAAGCTAGCAGTTCCCTCATCCCTCAATTAAAGCAGTGAGTATATTGAATTTTAGAGCCTTTCTTTGCTTCAAGGTACCATTCCCATTGGCAGAAAAAAAAAAGAAGACATTTTTTCTTATTCAGCTTATACCAACTCTCGAATGGCAGAAGATTGTCTTGCCAGTGTAATTGCATCTAATTGCTTAGCCACACAGTGGCTGTGGCCACATCAGCACAAAGAAATCACGCTGCTAACGGAGAAAGCTAAGCTGGCAAAATGTTTAGCCATTGATCAGATAGTTCCTGACATTTAAAAAAAATGTCCTTTCCTTATGGAAGGGTTGTTATATATCTTGAGGAGAATGAGTATAGTAGTACCCCGTTGAGTGTAGCTTTTGAGTTTGACTCCAGTTTCAGTTAGTGGCTGAAATTTCCAGGGATTTATAGTGATATGTAGAAATGAGAAACACTGCATGGACTCTGGCCTGAGATATACTCTTGAGTTTTCAGATGAGTATGAATTGAAGAAAAAATTATTTCCACAGTGTTGTGTACTGACAAGTTGGAATTAGTCACTGCTGCATCAAAGGGCTTTGTTTGGAAACTGGACTCTGAAGAGAATCTTCTTTTTTTTTTAATTAAAAAAAATGTTTTCCCATGAACTCTGGCTGTAGCCTAGTTCTAACTAGTAAGAATTACATATATCTAATTATTAGTGCAGTATTTTGGTGCACAGCAGTCTGCTGAGTTAGTGCCTTCAAATTAATTTCATCCCAGTGCCTTGAATTTGCTTTGAACTGGAGTCTCAAAGGCAGTATGAGACACGTGAAGGTACTTCATATGCTGTCATTCTTCAGGACTAATTTTTAAGTTATTTCCTCCTTTTGCCATCCTTTCATTTTCCTTTTGTTGAGCTTGAAGCGATCATTGTTCAAGTAGGTGTTTGATTGTGGATTTTTACTCTGCCTGTAAGGGCAAATGTTGATGTTAACTAGAACAATTAGGCTATCTTTCAATGATTCTGTGCCTCCATACAATTAGAATTTCTCTGGTGCCTTTTACTTTGCCACTGATATTCTTTTTCTACTTAATTATTAATTTTTTTATTAACATTCTCATTTGCCATAGATGCTGGCTGTGTATCCAGCAGGATTCTGTGAGCAGTATGGAACCATTCACACTGAGCAAATTGTAGGACCATTGTGTTATTTCTCTGTGCAGTGTACTTGAGTTCAGATGCAATTCTATAATGATGTAGTAAGTAATGGCATTTCATAAATGAGACAGTTAACAGGCTCACTTGTGTGAAGATATATTGAGGGTCTGAATATCTTGAAAACTTTGAGCTTTAAGAATTAAGTATGTATTCAGCTCTTATGCTAGCTCTCCTCAGAAGGGAGTCCATTTCTATTTCTACATATTTTGAATATAGTCCTTGGTAAATTAGGGTTTATTTTAGTCCTTCTAATCTCAGTCCATCCAGAATTAGAAGGTGTTCTACGCTATAGAAACTTACAGCATGATAAACTGCTCTAAAAACATGCTGACATTTATATTCTTTTCCTCCTCCCACATACATTCCAGTTCAAATGGGAAAGAATAAAGTCCTCCCATTAAAATAGCCTGTTTTGTTTAGGGTCTGTTGTTTAAAGAGGACATTCAAACATGGCAGAAAAGGTGATAATCGGTTTAATGGCATAAGGTAAAGATCGTCGGCTGTTCTTTACAATAAGAATACTGTTTTCCAATGAAAAGAATAGGGCATATATATCTGGCATTGGCAAATGGGAAGCAAAGCAGATTATTTAGTACCCCCCCCCCCCCAAAAAAAAAAAAAAAAAAAAAAAAACAGTTTTGGTAAAGAATTATCTTAGTGGAAGGGTTTAATTCATTCTCAATCTTTGTGGAACTTCATTGCTCTCATAAATGAAACAGATTTCGCACAATATAAGGTTTTGGACAAAAATTAGTTGCAAATTTATTTAAGAAATAAGAAGGAAACAGGTCAAAATACTAAATTCTGGGAATCTGTGCCATTTTTAGCTGCTCTACTGGTGTTTTACCCAGAAATATTTCAGATTCTATTCACAAACATGAGTACATTACAGGTGAAGTAAAGGTCTTGGAATTTATGGGTGGAGTATGTACATGAACATGTAATGTTTCTAAAGGTTTTTAGGAAAAATACTGTATTTCCTTGTTTGAACTTGGATGAGAACTGTAGTGGGTCATAAAATGCCATCCCTCCACACCATGCAAGATTGATTTAATTACAGAAATGCCATCCTTGATAGATGAATGTCAAGTATAGACTTGTTTCCTGCATTTTAATATTTGTACATTTAGTCCTTGAATTTTAGCATGCATGGGAGAAATTAGTGTTTTGAAGTGTACTGTGGTTTATGGTTGTGCTTTTCCTCTGTCTTTTAACCTGTTTCTCTAGTCCAGATTTGATGTTTCCAACAAACAAGGAGCAGATGAATTGTCTTACCTGGCATGATGCTCCTGGGAATCTGGATTCATTTCTGTGTGTCTTCCAGGAGTTTTAGTAAATTTTGGCAATTTGTGTCAGCGCTGTGTCCAGGCCCTTTTGTAGGATAAGAGGATTGCTGCCTATCTGGAAGTAGTACTGCAGCTTAAGTGCATTAAAGATTGACCAGCATTCAGAGACTAAAAAGAGAAGGTTATGTAAACACTCCAAGTAAAAAACAAACAAACATCTCTTACCTGTAATCTGCATCAGGAAAGTAAAAACAGTAATCACCAAAGTGTTTTCTTCAAGTGCTTTTTATTTAGTCTGGACCTAGAAATCCTGACCATGGCCATGCTGTGCCATTAAACTAAAAATATTTTGTAAAATGACGAATTCCTAAAGTTCTGACTCAGACAAAATTACCATTGGCTTCAGTAATAGTTCTCCAAAATAACTCTTGAATAAAAAGCTCAGGAATTGTTCCAGCAAATGACAAACAACTGAAACTGAACTTGTTTACTCCTCATTCCTGTATTCAGCATGTATCTGGAAGGAAATAAATCTGCTGTGCACCTCAGGGTAAAGTGTATTAATCAACTAGTTATCTTGTTAAGGGAAAGCAAATGACTTGCTGTGCTGACTGAATACACTGCTATGCACGAAGCTAGTAGTGCTGTTAGCAATCCAGTACTGACTGTTAGCCATCCAGAAGCTGCCAAAGAAGTTAAAATACTGGAGAAGTTCAACAGCAGTGCAGCAATACATCCACAAGCTCAAATTATAAATTGTGACCTAGAGCCAGTTGTGAATCTTTATTTTCCAGAAGTACAGTTTGTGGACATTATTCTATTAAGGCAAGTGTATCCTGCTTCTGCCTAAGCAGCGGGATATGGGCGTCCTGTTCCATTCAGGATTACTATTTTGTATGACATTAAAAAAAGGAAGACATTCCACAAGGACAGACTGTTATTAATTTATTTCAGTTCACTTATTTTCATTCATATGGGAGTGTAAATGTTGATTGGAAAATGTGCAGAAAGGTGCAGCAGCACTAAGGCAGTTTTGAAACAGTTAAGGGACAGGCAGTTAGAGTCACAGAATCATAGAATGGCCTGGGTTGAAAAGGACCATAACGATTGCCTAGCTTCAACCACCTGCTATATGTGCAGGGTTGCCTGGAGCCACATCCAGCCTGGTCTTGAATGCCTCCAGGGATGGGGCATCCACAACCTCCCTGGGCAACCTGTTCCAGTGTGTCCTCACCCTCTGAGTGGAAAAACTTCCTAATATCTAACCTAAACCTCCCCTTAGTTTAAAGCCATTCCCCCTTGTCCTATCACTATCCACCCTTGTAAACAGCCATTTCCCCCCCCCTGTTTGTTTATATGCTCCCTTCAAGTATGCCACTGTGAGGTCTCCTTGGAGCCTTCTCCAAGCTAAACAAGCCTGGTCTCTCAACCTTTTTTTGTAGGAGAGGTGCTCCAGCCCTCCGATCATCTTAGTGGTCCTTCTCTGAACTTGTTCCAAGTCTTTCTGGTACTGGGGGCTCTAGGCCTGGATGCAATACTCCAGATGGGGCCTCACAAGAACTGAGTAGAGGGGGACAAGAGACATGTTTTTAAGAAGCTAGCTTAACATTAGAGAGATGAGGACATGGGTATAGAAAAAACTCCTCTCTCCCCATCCTTCAGATGAGACAGCCAGACGTGACCTGCCAAGTGTTTTGAAGGTGTGAACCTTGCACAGGGAGAGTCTGCCAGGTAGGGTGCTTTGCTCAGCCAACTACTCCTCTTCCTTTGGTCTCTGAGCCTTCCTGTGTCTGTGTTAGTATGAATAGTTGTGATCCTTAACAGAGGATGGCACACTTGGGCACAGCATGCACACTCTTTTTCCTTTAGTCCTGTTTTTCTGAATTTTATGAAGATGACCAGGAGGAGCTGGAAAAAACTTCTTCAGAGTATTCCAGTGGTCAGCTCTAATTACAGTGAGACTGAAAGGAACTGTATATTAAAGCATCCATATTTCAGAATTGCCATGTCCATTTCTTAGATGCACTGTTATCTCTTAATAGATTCCAAAGTGTAACAGGAGACCAATTTTTCTTCCCTGAGGTACTTGGCATATGCAGGAAAGCGCTGCTGTACTGTCAGAAAGATGTATGCAGGCTTTGCTGCCGTGTTAGACAGGTATTTGTAGGTTTAAGTGGTGGCTTGTCTTTGAGACAGCTGTTTGGAGGCAATGATTCTAGAACACCAAAGGACTCGAAGCTAAGTGCTCTCATCTTTCAGAGAAGTATAAGGATCTAAGTCAGGCAGGTGATTAATGGCATGTAGGTGCCTAAATTACAGAGAGGTATTTGTAGAAGCAGTTCAGTAGTTTCCTTGATCACCACTTAGGGTCAATTTTTAAGATCAGTCAGAAGTGTGAGCAGAAGCTGGATCTGGTGGGAATCCCCATCCCAAGTCTCCACCTGTAGGAACAACAGATCATTAGCAGCATGGCCTTTGTCAAGGCTATTTGAGAAGTCATTTGAGACGTGTTATTTTTAAAATCAAAACGGCTATTGAGTTGTTAAAACACATGTTGTCACAGTGATGTGAAAATACAGAAGTTATAAATTAGATGGCTATATTTGAAGAACATATTTTGACTCTGTATATAATAATTATTAGCCAGCACAATATTTCCTACTGTTTGCCTTTAGTCATGTTCACTTACATTACTTAGGTTTCTTTTTAATAGGATCTATATCAACCTTTGAATCTCCCCCAGGATGCTTTAAGACAAGCCACTGCTAGACTGTGGAACAAAGGTTTGTTTAAAGCTCTCTTCTGCCTAACTCACAGGCTGCAGGCACTGTGGAAGTAGCTGGAAAATTAGCATCAATCCATGCAGTGTCATCAGTAATCCTCAGCTTCAAGGAAATCTCACCACATCACTCTCCTTTTATGCGTATATACGTGTATGTTTGATACTGTGCACGCATACAGAAGAAGAGCAGATAATTATTTGATCATCTTCTGCAGTGTTAAGGATAGACACTGAGTTTAAACACTGAGTTTAAATGAGCTATTCTGATTAATGATTTTATAAACTCTAGTGTAGGGTCAATAGAAGAAAGAGAATTGCTGCTATTATTTCTGCAAGAGGCATCCATGCCATTTTCTCCTTCTTGTAGCTTATTATTCTTGTGTGTCTGAGTTCAGAAGTCTTGAAAGGAGAGGAGTATATATAACATATTTGTTTGTCCTTTGGAAAAAAAATAAATCTGTTTCCCACACACTTCCTAAGAGGGATGCGATAGTAGCACTACAATAAAAATAATAATAAGTTGCAATTGCGCTTTAGCTGGAAATGTTTGTACTGTGTTGTTCCTGGAAGATGGTAATAATGTAGCATCCAGCTTTTATTGTTACAAAAAAAAAAAAAGTCAAGGGTGAAGACCTTAGAAGATGCTCCAAGGTATTTTTTACTCTCTCATTAAATTGTTTTGAAAATGCCAGTCACTTTGGTGCAGTCTGTGCCAAAGGAAACAGATTTGCTCTGGAGAAGCATCATTATCAACAGGAGGGCTAAGTCATCTCAGACAGGTTTAATTTAACTCCATCTAGAGTGGTGCAGATTTCACCAGAGACAAGGAAATGATCTTGGCCTTTCCTTCAAGTTGGTGGCAGCATTTTAATGAGAGCCCCCTAAGCACCTCATACAATATTAGCATTGCCACATTGTGAAAGGACTTCAGCGTCCTGTTCCAAACCTGAATTAATTTACTCAATAAAACCTCATGTTGGACAGTTTTAAAGGACAGCCTAGATGGTGAAAATACAAGCTGTTCTACAGAACTGCGCACTTGCAAAGGTGTTTGCTGATGGATGTGGGACAGACAAGAAAGAAAAGGAGCTTTTGAAAAGTCTTTATTGAGAAAGCTTATACTGCGCATTTCTCACATTGCTGCAGGCAACTTTCTTCTGTTGTTACAAAATTTGTGAAGGTTACTACATGCTAATTTTTCTATGCCTCATAAAACTCTTAATTGTAGATGTCGTCAGCCAACAGCTACTTTAGTAGCTAAATCCGTATACACAAATAAGCCCGCAGCTTATAAAGATAACTATAACCAGGTGTGTGTACTTATGTGTGTATTTAATCCAGATTCTGGTGTTCTGTTTAACACTTATGAATAGGGATCACAACCCCTTAAGGGCCCTCTTCTGCTTCATGGCATCATAAACAAAATGGCTCCGGAGCTCAACATAGATAGCTCTGGTATTTTGGATATAATGCCAGTAAACAAGAAACCCCCCATGGCATGCTGACTGACATGTTTTCCTCAGCAAAGTAGTGAAGAACTGCAGTGTGCTTGCGGAGTTACTGTGTTGCTTTTTCCACCTTATTAATAACGATAAGGATTTTTGGGGAGATAAATATTTGAGGGTTTGCCACCATACACAACATTGCATATTTTTGTTCTGTATCTTGATCTTTATCTTGCTTCTTTTTTTTTTTTTCTTTGGCTGAAGATTGCTGAGCATCAGTTAATTAAGATGGGAGCTAACACAAATGAGGCTCACTGTGACACAAAGGGTTTGAGACTTTGAGTTTGTGTGTGATAGAAAGCTCTAGATGAACAGTGGAGAAGGCCATTAGTATATGGCATACCTGGTGAATTTGTTGAATTATCTGCTGGGGAAGACAAGCTGATGAAAATGAAAAAGCTGTGGCTTTGTGGCCTGTTTCTGCTGTGAATACATCTTCATTAAATGTATGGTCATCCATTGTCCTTTGCTCAAAATGATATCCTGGGCAAATGAACACAAAGACTGGTATTGTAAGTTTCCTAGTGTCTTGGTGAGGGAGAAGATGACATAAAATGAGTCTTGTTGGTTTGTTTATTTGTTTATTTATTTAGAGCTAATGTCTGGTGTATTGGTCTAAGCCAGTGTTGATGACTGCTTCCCACTGCTTGTCAGGGCAGTGAAAGCCTTAGTGTCATGTTGGGAATATGTCTGATGGTACTAACAGTCCCTCTGGCAGGGAACAGCAAGTACACTGGGCTGTGCAGGTCAGCAGAAATTGCTTCTTTTGAAGTAGGATTGCAGTTGCAAAGGTGATTCTTCTTGCTGCAGCCTGAGCTAATTTGTGATCATGGAGTCCTGAAGGATCAACTGAAATCTCCCAAGCATCAGTCAGTCCTCTGTAGAAGAAAACTTTTTTCTCAAGTCTCCATGGAGAAATCAGGCCAAGAGTACTCTGGATTCTGGCTGACTTAGCAACTAGTTAAATTTAGGGGATAGCAACTTGTCTGCCTCCCCCAAAGACTTGCTGTGCTAGAGACTGAGAAATGCAGAAATGTATTGTTGTGGCCTAGCCTGAAGGCAGATCTGTGGGCTGCTCTGAGCTCCCCTGGAAAACAAATCTAAGATAGGGATGGCTGTTCTAAAAATAATGTGGAGTTTTATTTGCACGACTTATTCAGCAGGTATTCACTGAGGTGCTGAAATTCTCTTTAGAATGCCTGAAATTTGACTGTAATACTTAATCTGAGTCTCTCAGCATGTCTTACATACATGCAAAGAGCGTACTTTCATCTCACACCATAGACTTGGTGCAGTTTGTTGTAAACCAGTGGAGCTGGTTGAAATTAAGGGCTCAGTCATATGTCCTATGTCTTATGTCACCTGTGAGATCAGTGGGAATACTGGTAGCTATGGTACTGGCCTAGGCTTGGTTTGAAGAAACATGCATTATTCTTTCTAGTGAAGGAGTAACAGCATCTGGAATCTGGAGTTATGGAAAGGTCTGGTGGATCTTCCTTCACCACCTCATGACCTTAAATCATGACTTTGAGAACATGTAACTGCTGCAGTCTGAAGACAGAAGTGAGCAAGAGGGGAAGCTGTTTGGAACAATATAAGGAAAGGCATCCTACACACGCTGTAGCTCCAACATCATTTGAGTTGCCACCAACAGAAGTAAATGGAGTCGTCTTCAGGCAAAATAGTGTAAACTGACTTCTAGTTGGTATCAAAGATATCTTCCTTCCTACCTTCTTGTTTTTGAGTTACTTCCACCCCAATGATCTTCACTGCTGACTTAAGATCTTCTTGTCAGTGTCAGGATACCTTCTTTCCTTCTTGCCAAACCGGGACCTCTCTGACATTATAAGGAAAGAACATACATTTTATTTGCTGCCAAAAAGGTAGCATAGGTCCATCTTCAGGTGTATCAGTTTGTACACTATAACTGAAAGTTTCTTTGAGTACACCACTCTTACGTATCAGACAATTTTGCAGCTATCTGCATGTGACACGCATTGCACAGATTGTGTCTTTCCAATATAGCAACAGTGTTATAGAAACAAAAATTTTCAATTCTTCTGTGCTTTTTTTTTTTTTTTTTCTTTTTTTTTTTTTTTTTTCCTTTGAGCATTCCTGAATTCTTATGTGTGGGGACAGAAGTATCCGCTTTAAGGAGTGCATTTTTGGTGTCAGTATTGCACAGCCCTTGTGTTAACTGAGATTTACTCTGGTGGTCGCTGTTTGAAAATTAATTAAAATTAATTGGTTTGGGTTTTCATCCTAAAATGAAAATGTCAGAAAGTATAGGAATTCCAACCTGTGAATGCAAAACTTGCTAATGAATGAAGAACCACTCAGGATTTTCTCCCTGTGTTTTGCTGACTTACGGTGCTTTTAACACAGTGACAAATTAATTGACTAGATGTAAAGGAGATGGACAGTGCTTAGCAAGAAAGGACAGGATGTGCATTATAAGACAGCTGGTTCTGCCTCTGTTGGCTTATGGAGACAATATACATTGGAAAGCTAACGAGTCTCTGTTGCATAAGATAGATTCTCCTTATAATAGAATTGCACGCTTTGTCTCTAAATGGGGTTATTATACACACCATTGCACAATGTTTGAAGAGCTTGGTTGGCCCTTGTAGAGGGTTAGGAGAGAAATAAATTGGAAAACAATTGCACATAAGACCTTCAATCCATCAATTGCTTCATATTTATCCAAATTACCGTTGTACTGTTCCAAAATACAAATCTGTGATACATTCAGGGGTGGAATGTTAATACTGACCAGCCACATTTTGAAAGGAAGATTTTTCTTTTGCTGCTGTTTTTAACTTGCAGTAAAATCTTGCATTCACAAGAAGAAAAGGCAGTAGTGACAGCCACTTGTAGCGACAAAATAACTCTCTACTGAGAGTGAATTCTCAATTTAATTTTTGCCACTATGCAAACTCCATTCTGAGTCTCTGGAGCTTTTGATTTTTCTAGAGATGAACTGTGAACAACCCCATTTATAAGGAGCTCGTCCTCAGTTGTATTCAAAAATTCTAGGGCGATGTTTGTAAAAGTAATTTATGATTTAAGATGCTTCCATTTCTGGGTCCATTACAATGCATAGTTTTCAGAAAGTGCGAAGATCTGAAAACTCTGAACACCTCGTGCTTTCAAGTGCTGAACGCACAGAATTCGAAATGTTCAGCACAGAAAGGTGTAACTATGTCAATGGTGTTGCTTCCGTTCAGGCATGGTTATGTCTCGTTCCAGCAAGTATTCTTTTCCAATGAGAAAGCAGAGAAGACACATGATAAAGAAAAATTACTTAGCGGTAGTTGTGCGAGTCATAGTTGTTCCTATTCATCCTTTCCTTTCCTGTTCCATGGCCCACTCAGTTAAGCTGGAATGTTTTATGTATTTCTGTATATGTGTATGTATATGTGCATTTGAAGGATTTTGTCTGGAATAAGCTGCTATGTTTTTGTACAGTCCTTGCCTGACATTTCTGTAGCTTTATCACTTCCTGTTGGGTGAAGCTATGATCCATAATGTAAAGCAATGTGGCTCATAAGAAGAAATCGGAATAAGCACAATTACTTGAAATTAATATCCCACCTCTGAATACTTCTCCAGAGATGGTTATACGTTCTCTGTGGTAAAGTGTGTTCACTGATGACAGTGTATAAGAGTATTGCACTCATCGTTTGAACTAACTGGATTAATGAGCTCTCCTACTGCTATCACAACAACTTTAAATAGCTCATGGCTAGTGAGGAAAGACTGACACACAGGCAAATTTGTTTCTGCAAATATCTTCCCGATATAGTTGCATTTTCTTGTGATCTCTCATTGCAGGTTGTGCTGCAGCTATAGTAGTTTTATAACAGCTCTTTCTTCTATCTTTTTCTTAGGAAAAGGAGAAACTATATGTGGAATTGAAGCATGTCCTTGCCCGGCAGCCAGGACCTGAAGCTGCAGAACAGTTGCAGCTCTACCGGCACACTCTCCGAGAGAAGACCAAACAGCTGAAAGTAAGGGATGCTCTCTGTCTCTGGGTAAAAGGCTGCCAGGTTTGGTGAACAGCTTCACTGCTGTTCCTGGAGACTTAGACTCCAGGAAGATTTTCAGTGTTCAATGTGCACACAGTAGTATATTAGGTTAGGAAAATAAAGTCCATTCTGCGCCTCCCCAGTAGCAGTAGGATATATTTTTGTCCCATTACATTTGTTTATTTCATTACAATTAGAATTTAATAGAATATGCGTGCACAGCATAATGCTGTAAATGCTTTTTGTGCACATTGTGGGACACCACCAGTTTTCCATTAAGATTATTCTTTCTCTTTTCTTAAAATCTTGAGATCTTTAATAAGCAAATCAAAACCATTTAATTTACTTTTAACAAAGTAGTGGGAATATATTGAAAACTATGTCTGAAACTGTTCTAATTTCTCTTAAAATGCATAGACGTATGTTAGACTTGCAAATTTTATAGTGATGACTAGAGTAACCTTAACCCTTTGTCACTAGAAGGGAAGATTTTTTTATTTGAGAAAGAATTTTGAGGAAAACTTTGAAAGTATGGTATTAAGAAGTGATTCTTTGAAAGAATGAGCTGATCTTCCCTTGTTCTTGCCTGCATGAAAGATCAGTCTCCCCAGGAGTTCGTCTACTCCTATAGCTCCTTTCTCTGTTGAAGTCATCATCTCCTCTTCACTGCATCATAATCATGTCTGTACTAACCATGAGAAAAAAAAATGTACAGGAGCAGATGGGCCTTAGGAAACAAAGAGGCTGTTATGCAAATCTTAGCTTTCCATGGAGAAGAAAAACAATGTAGAAAATGTAAAACAGAAGCCAAAGTTTAGCTAAACTGAATGTGATTTGAAGTCTTCCATACGGTTTGCATTTGCCCTTAATGCAGTGAATTGCTACTGTGCATTGCAGGCACAGTATGCTGCAATGTACTGGTGTGCATATCATTTTGTGGTGCCAGGTCAAGCAATTCTCCTCCTTAAAAAAGGAAAACGCACTATGCATGCTCTTATTTTCTTTAAAGTTTATGGATTCATTTAATCCATATTTACACTGTCTGGTGCTACTTTGATTGTGTGGATTTAATTACTTCATGCAACAAAGTAGGTCCCTCTCCATAAAAAACATTATAATTAAATAAAGCCCTGCACTGTGATTTGTAAGCCCTTCATTTTGAGTTTTCAACCAGATTTGTGTCCCAGAACATTAAAAGCTAATGTATGTATTAATACAATTCCTGTAATGCCTGGGGGCATATTTTACATGTTTTATTGTAGTTAAATTGCATATCCTTAATCTCCTAAACTGTCCTTAGGTGGGCAGAGGTGACTCAACGAAAATTGAAGGAAAGTGAAACGTGGTGGGAAAATGGTGATTTCTTACATGGTCAAATATGAAAAGCAAAAGTGCTTGTAAAACTAACATACGTGTAAGTGAAACTAACTTCTCCCATTTCTGCATTTTGCTTTTTATTTTTTTAGATTTTGTCCTCAGAACTGAATATGTATGAATCACAGAGCCAAGAATACAAATATGAAATTGAGAGGCTTGCCAACGAGCTTCTGAATGTGAAAAAGAAATATCTGGCTCAGAAACGCAAGGAACAACAGGCCAAGTATGGGAAAATAACAGTTTTATCTATACAATGTTTTGCATAAACCTCCATTTTTTTAAGACCCTGCTTTATCCTTTTGATCAGAATGTGTCCAAATTTGACTGAAGTGATAGAGTTTTGTTGCCCAACTTTCCTGATGTTTTGCTTTACGCTACTTCATATTACTTTGTATTACTAGTCTGGTCTAGATTTACTATGATTTGTGGTCACATCAAGAACATCCAGCAGTGATACTGCTGACGCATTCTGCAGTATGGTTAAATTATCCATGCCAATTAGATAATGTACAGAAGCTGCAGATTGGTTTCTGTACCTCTCATCTAACGAGAGATCCTCAAATGTTATGGAGACCTCAGTGCATTTCATGAGTTGTAATTAAGTGAAACAGGATTGCATATGGAGGACAATCTTTCTTCAGGTGACAACTCCATAATCCTGGTATAAGAGCAATGTCGTTATTGCTACTAAAATGTGGCAGCTGTGACTATCCCCTTTTGGCAGCAAATATCATTGCCAGTGGTTGCAGAGAAGAGCACTTCCTATCCACTTCTTGTTTTCTTCCTACATGAGATAGAAGGAAAGGTGGAGAGAAATGATGGGCATGGAGGAAAGTGAGAAATGCTTGGAGCCTGGCTTTGTCAGATGTCTTACCCTTTTGAGGGGAGACCTTAAGAACTTTCTTGTAGGTAGTTGTTGTCTCTCTGTAACCAGCAGCAGCTTGGGGTTACCTTTCTGCCAGTCTCAGTCCATAATTGAGCATTTGTCTGCTCCTTCCAGTAAAGATAAAACAACTAGGATCTCAGTTGCCCATATTCAGGCCTATTAAAGTGACCTAATTTGCAGAGGCTGAGAGATGAGGCATTCTGATCATGAATCTCTAGGCTGGAGCCTGGAGTGTGACTATTAGTCACTCCTGAAAATTGAGTTATGGGACTTCTGTTAAAAATAAGTTACTTAGAAAGAAGTTTCTTAGATTTCTGCAGTCAGATGACGTGACCTATGACCAATTTTTTCTACGTATGTCTTTTGTCATTCCATCCATTTCTTCAACTTGTCCCTTCCTCACATATCATAGCCAACCATACTTTGTATTGCTGAATGTAATTCAAAGCTGGCAGTATCTATTTCTTCCTTAATCATATTTGAGGCAGCAAACAGTTTTGATGACTGAATTAGCAGTGATAAACAGTGACTTTAGTCTATCTGTAAATTGCATAATGTTACCTTCGTGTTTGGAATTAACAATTGTGCAGTGCTAATGGCTTTCCTGGAGCTTTAGGATCAATATGTGAGCCTACCATCATGCCTGATAATCCATTTCCAGCAGCTAAGTGTCCTCTTCACAATAGTTTTAATGTTTCCATTTTGGACCCTGGCATCCTGTTTCTTTCTGATCCTTAGATGAGAAGAAATTCACCAATGTTTTGTTGTTATGTTGTACCTAGAATTAATTTCTGTTATGACCACTGAGAAAACAATTCGTTAGAGGCATAACTACACTAAAGAAAACAAAAACACTATGTGAGGCAACGTTGACTGAACTTGTTAATTGTACACAACAAATGGAATTTTGTGGTGTAGGTCCATTAATGACAGACTCATTACACTGCTTATAGGTTCAGGACAAAGATATCTGCTATTAGTGCAGTTTGTCAGGTTGTTTTCCTTGTGGATGAGTACGGTTATCATCCTGTGAGCACGGTGTCTTTGTGACATCTGTGTTTTGGAAGTACAGTCATTTGCTGTTGGTGGTGCTTCTGCTGGACAACTGTGTCTCACTCCTCCCACCTCCGGCTCACCAGCACTGTGTTGTCAGCCTTGACTCACTTCCCTTGTGTCGTGGCTGCTGTAGGTAGCTGGGCTCTGCTAGGCCTGGGCTCTTCTCTGCCCCTTGTTGTTCTGTTCCCTGGAAGAAAAGTGCTGGGCCACAAGCTGCATTCAAGGTTATGTACACCCAAAGGCATAAATGGATGTATCAGCCATGGATAATTGCAGGTTCTGTATTTCTAGATTCCTTTTTCTGTTGCCCAACAGCAAAGGAAACAACCTTGTTATGCTGCCTTCCTTCTTCAAACTGCTAATTGTGCATGACGTGTCTTTTGCTTTCTGCAATAGAGAAAGTCTGTTCTGCAGCCAGATGCTTCCCCAGGGAGTCCTTCATCCCTGACGTACAGCAATTCCACGTCGTTGCTGCCTCAGACTGCTCTTACAGGCACATCCTGGTGTGTAGATGCTAACCAGAGAGTCAGAGCCAGTTGATTCTTAGAATCTCAGGTTGCTCTAAATCCCAGCTGACACAAAACCACTGACTTGATCTCTATCACACTGGCTAATGTTAACACCATGTCTGAAATAAATGTGTCTGCTTTTGCTAATAAAAAAAGGATCCTGTCAGGACAATAGCATTAGCAGCATTATTGATTACCCTGGTATGAAGGAGAATTAATACTCTCAGATAAACTCACTCAAAGGTATCATCTAAAGCTTTTATTGATTTCCACAAGACACTTCTGTTTTGTGATTTAAACTCTTGATATTGAACTAATGCAGCTTTCCATGGGATGCTGAAGGAATATAGTGAGTGACAATAGGAATTTATCTTCACTTTATGTTCAAGCTGAAAATACCAGTTTCAGATTTTCTGGATCTGAAATCCTCTTTTTCTTTTCTCTGATTCTCAATGTTATCTTTCTTAGATGTTTTAGGCTTTCTTTTCCTAACTCCATTTTAACCTCCTTCTTGTATGCTTTCTGCTTCATTACTTTTTCTAGTTGCTTTTAGCACCAGGATTCTAGTTTGATCTTTGTAAAGATTGGTGAGAAAATGCAAAGCTTAAATCCACACCAAAGACCTGATCCTTCAGTCTTACCTATGTAAATAACCATGCTGAGGAATGTCAGTAGTAGCTGGGAGCTTTTGTACGTGGCTGCTTGCACATTAATTCTGCATTAATATATTACAGTATTCTGCTGCACAGAATGTTCCATATTGATGAGCACATCTGTTGGCTGTCTCCATGGGAGCGTGAAGCCAGGGCAAGCACGGACTCTGGATCATTTTCCCTCCTCAGATTTGGAAGCCCAGTAATGAGATAGGATGAGCCATCTAAATGTGGCATGTTAGCTCTTCGTGCTGTCAGCTGGAATGTCCATTAGAGCTATACTGGTATAACTAAAAATATGTACATGTAGTTTTTGTGGCAAAGTTCATCTGAGCTATCTTTTGCCTATTCTCCCACCCCCATATGAGTTAAATTTGGAAAGAGAGGCAGAACTAGTCCTCCTACAAGGTTTCTCTGAACTTCCTCCTCTCCCCACGCAGACTGTAATATTTAAGGATAGAGAAAAGTATCAATCCCAGGAAGTGTTTTCTTTTCCTTCACTGGGGACTGAATATAGGTGCTTCTGGGTTCTAATGTAGAAGCCTGGTTTCACTCATGATTTTGTCTCTGTAAAATAGATGTAATGGTACTGACCTTCTTTGTAAAGCCTAGAGATCACTGCTGTTGTGACAAACTAGTTCATCATAAAGCTCTACCTTGTTAATTTAAAATATCTCAGGACCTACTTCTGAAACATCCAGTGTATCACCGTGAGTCTGAAATACTGCCCTTTGTATTTGTTCTGCTGTGCTTCCCTCACAAACCTCTTTAGAAGGGAACCAGCTAACCCTTGTTCCCTCATCCTAAGGCCATTAAACTGAAGCCTACCTGGATCCTCAGACAGAGCAGCTTCCTGGGGCTGCCAGTGTACCCACAGTGCTATTTTTTCTGCAAATGTCACAGGCAGAGTAATTATCACTAGAACTCTCTCAAGACGTGAAGAGAGATAACACTATTTATTCATTAAAATTCAACAAAGTAAAAGCATCTCCACATTGTGCCTTTGATGAATGTAGCTGTTTTAAAACAAATGTCTACTTGCTAGAATGGGTTGATTATTAGAAATCTGAAGTCACGGAGCTCATGCACAAACTTGCTCTAATGAGGTGCTTTGACCATTTTGGGGAGTGGCACTAAGCTCATTTGTTTCTGGTTTTAAATAGTTCCAAAAAGCATCACTAGCCTTGTAATTAGATCCAAACAGACACCCAGTCATGGCGGTGTAGCCAAACAGACTTTAATCAACAAATTTTTAATGATCTCTTGATACATGGTTGCATCAAAGAAACTTCGGAGGATGACAGATTCTTTAGTTTGTAAACATCATTGGGCAGCAGTACGAAAAATGCATTTTCCTTTTCTTTGTTTCTATTTCAAGGGAGAAGGAGCGATCCTTGGCTGAAAGGGAATCTGAGTTCCCACACCTCAGATCTGATGTTCCTCGCTTCACTGGAGGGGGCTTTGCTCTCAGCAGACCCATTCCCAAAGTCACAGCTTAGGAGTGGACTCATCACTTTCCCAGTCTCTTGCTAAACTGTGTCCAGGCTGGATTGTTTGACAAATGAGAATTCAGAAAGAAATTCCATATCAACTTTTGCTCTGAAATCACTGTATTGCCTTCAGGATAATAAAGGCATTTTGTGTTAGAACTAACCTACTTGTGGTTTAGAAACAGTGGTCTAAATCTGCACGTATGATGCCAGCAGAAACCTGAACTGTAGGACTGAGTGGAAAGAGGGATGTGCATGAAGACCATGCAGATATCTCTTCAATACTGTATCTCTTTATTTAGCACAGTAACACCACAAAATGTCTTAAAATGTGGAGAGATTTCCCCTTTATCTACCTCTGTTGTAAGCACTCACTCCATTTGTCATCTGAGTCAAAACACCTGAAAGAAAAGTGAAAACAGAAAAGAAAAATTAATAAGCTGATGTTCCAAGCCCTACTGTGCAAATGCAAAATTAACAACTCTGCTCTTAGATGTACACATGTAGCAGCTCTTTGTGCAGGTGGTATATAATTTGGTTTATTCAGTGTTTGCTGCTGTTGTTAGTAAGATCAAGGAGGCTTGCGGCTGCAAAGTGCATTATTAAGAATGTGATTCTGTTTACTCTGATAGACGCAAAGTGACATAATTATGCCTATTCAACTGGGGAGACTGCACACTGGCTGGGACGTGCTGTTCTCCCACATAAATCCTTCCCATTAAGTCAAACTTGGACTCAAAACATGGGAAACTTCACTCTTTAATTTCTAGGCTTGGGCATTTTTGTAACTTTCAGAAATTGTTTTTGTAATGCAGCAGGAGCCCTCCAACCTTTTCAGCCAAAAGAGATTTAATTACCATTCATTAACAAGTGAAATAACAAAGTCACGGCATGAGGTGCCGAAGTATAGAAAACTTTCAAGCTGTAAAATAAAATGTTTTCAAACTGATTTGTACGTGGAAGCTCTTTCTCAGCCTGGGGGATAAAAATACTTGTCCAAAGAGATATGCTGATAAATATTTCACATGCACCAAAAAAAAAAACCCAAAAAACCCTTTGCAAAGATTTTGTTCTTTCCTTTGGTGGAATACATAATTAAATATTAAAGCTACTGTGGGAAACTTTTAATGGAAGTGTTTAATTCAAAAGAATCAAGTTAAATACGACAGGGATCTACTTTGCTTTTACACTGGGGACCAGAACACTTAGTCATCAGATCCATTGTATTTTTCTTTTGTTCCCAAAATAGATATTATTGCTTTATCTCTGCTGAGTGCATTATGCTAAAGTTATCATTTTAGGGCAGTCATGCTGTCTGAATCGTGTCTTTTGTGTACCTGACATATCCTTATAGTTAGAATAACTGAGAATAACTGACATGGGTGCCTCAGTTTGATGGGATCCCGAGAAGGTTTTAAGAGCAGTGTTTGTTAGGAGCCCGAGTATCCAACCTGCAGCTGGACTCCACTCTGCTTACTGATACTGGGAAGATGTTTGTACTGAAGTAAAGCAGTAAAGTCACATTTACTAATTCACACAAATAAGAGGCACTGTTACCCTCACAGCAAAACATCGCACTACAGAGAAGCAATTTATTTATCATGCTCTGAGCTGTACAGCATACTGCCTAACTTAAGCCAGCAGTGATTGGAATCTGTGCTCATCCCTTCCTTCTGTTTGGTATCAGGGTTTATAATACGAGGTGCTATTGTGCTTAACAAAATGCTACGTTGTTCAGAGCAAAAGAAGAGGAGCCAAGCAGATGAAATATGCTCGCTAATTGTACTTTTATGAGTACTTCAATAAAAGAGGCTCTTTTCCATCCTCTGATGTATTTCACAGTAGTTTGCATTGCATACATTTGTACTGTTTCTATGGTAAGACGCTCCATCCCTCAATGATTCTTGACCTCAGTTTTCCAGTATATAAAATGGGTGGGATAGTATTTGCCTAATGATTTGCAGAGGTGAATTTGCTTTTGTCTAAAAAGTGCTTAGTCTTCTAAATTAAAAAATAAATAAAAACAAAACAAAAACCCACAGAGTGCAAAAGAACTGCAAATTTTCTTATGCAACACGTTGCTCCAGTCAGAAAGGCTGGGAGCTGAGTGCAGGAAATTCCATGTGCAAAGTACAGCAGATTTTACTGCAGACATCCACAACACCGGGCATCCAGATTTGAACCCATTGGCTCCCAACCTGCAGCTTCATTACATTATTTGCTTATTATCAGAGAAACTAAGTTAACGTGTTAGTTTGTGGAAGAGAATCAGAAAAGAAAAATAAAGATATCAAATTATTGCTACTAACTTTCAGCACAATCAGGAATAGAACAAGCACAGCTTCATTTATACTGCCAGAGAGTCAAAGCTATTTCCGAGTTCATGTAAGAGAATGGATTAAAGAACACCAAATCCTCCCAGCCTACAAAAGTCAAGGAGCTTGAAAAATAAAAATCTCCCCATGTCAGTGAACCCAGCTGATGCTGAGGTGCTTTTAGCGTTGGAGGATTTGGCTTGCACAGCAGGGAAAGGCAGAGCATTAACGAGAGCATCATTTATTCGGTCACTTTTGCATTGTGAGCAGCAGCTCTGAAGCATTTCTCAAAGTTTCATTGCAGAATAATACTAATAGACTTCTAGTCTACACAAGATATAAGTCTGGAAGCAGCAAGGATATCTTTATCTTTGCAGGAGCAAGAAGTTATGTGAAAAGATGGAGACAAAGGGCTGTAATCCACAACCCTTAAAGTAGAAATCTTTCTCCACTGGCTTGGATTGGAGCTGCATAGTAGCTCACACAGTAGATCTATCCTGACTTTCTTTTAGCGAGCAAAGTTTGCGCTGTGGTGGGAAGGCAGAAGAAAAGTTGCGAGGAATTAGCACCCACAAGCAAGAGCTTCTACCAACAGGGTAGAAGAGCAATTGCCATGAGCAGAGCAGCAGGTGCTGAGCCTTGAGGCACTGATTGGCCTTAATGGCCCTCATCAGCCCCACCTGGGCCCAGGGCTGCTGTTTAAGAGTCACAGCACGAGTATTTTTGTACAGATTTTCCCAGTAACAGGACAGAAGAGCAGCTTCAGGGTTACTTCCACAGTGCCTTAGAAGAGTGAGCTGCTGCGGGATGGGAAAGAAGGATTCAAAGCGGCAGAGGTGAGTAACAGGGAAGGTTCCTCTGCTGGAGGTGAGGGGCTGCTTGGCTGGATATCCCCTAATACTACCTGCAGGTAGGCTGCTGGTGCTCAGATTGCTGTTTTTTGTGCTCGCATTTACGTGCAGCTGTAGGGGAAAAGCAGAGAGCATATAGTCCTTGGCTGCCCCGTGCCCTTGATGATGGTATCAGAGGGTAAAGTTATCAGTAGGGTCAAAAAGAGGAGTCGGGCAGCAGAAATAGCTTCTGCCATTTTTGAAGCATTAGCAATGCTGTCTGAAAGCTGGCCCATCCCAACCATATTTACTCAGATTAGAATCTCAAAATCATCTGTATCTGTAGTTAGGCACTTCAGCGTTTGAGTGTTATCTCCCTAGCAGGTGGTTTCACTGCTGTGCTATTCCCACCAGCAGAGCGTGTTTTTAGTTTGTTTCTAAAAGCGGTAGTCTGAGCCTGATGCTCTTTCTCTTCTCGGGTACGGTTCAAGCAGCCCGTGCAGCTCAGTATGGCTGCTCACACCGTTCAGCACGCAAAACGCTGCTGGCAGGAGGTGGCTCACCGTTTCTGGAGGTGTTTAAGAGCCCCGTGGATGTGACACTGAGGGATGTGCTTAACAGCCACGATGCGGGCGGGTTGGTGATCAGACTGGATGATCTTAGAGCTCCTTTCCAGCCTTAATGTTTCCATGTGATGGCCTCCGAGGCTCGTAGGAGTGGGTGTGAAGGGGCAGGGTATGTAGTATGTACTAAGGCTCTCAGTTCTGCAAGCTGGAATTTGGCAGAGCTGAGCTCCCCTTCCTGCTGCCGGGAGCCTCTCTCTCTCTTCTGCCGGGCAATAATCCGCCCAGGTGTGAAGTGGATGTTAACAACGGAGCTTTCAGCCAGTTTTGGCTATTTAAGCTTCCCAGTTCTTCACAGCAAGAACCATTTTTCAGAGCTTTTTCTTGGCAGAAGACTAAGTAGCGGTAATTTAAAGCCATTTTAATCTGAAATGAGAATCTCTACATGGGGTTTGAATGCACTTCAAGTTAAGTATGTGTTTGCAACTTTTGTTGCTCCCTTTTAATTTTAACTGAACGTGCCTGTAGGAAACGGTATGTTTGTGTAGTGGTAAAGCACAGATAGCTCAGCCTCACTGTGGGGTGATTAAAAACAAAAATAGTGATACGTTTAGTACTGATGTTGAAATGTAGGCAATTAACCTACATCTAGTTTCTCCCTGAAAATATATATAAAGGAGCCTACAAACAGGAGGGGAATCAACTCTTTGAAAGGGTTGATAACTAGGACGAGGGGAAATGGTTTTAAGTGGAGGGAGGAAAGATATAGGTTGGATATCAGAGGGAAGTTCTTTACTATGGGAGTGGTGAGGTGCTGGAACAGGCTGCCCAGAGAGGTTGTGGATGCCCCATTCCTAGAGATGTTCAAGGCCAGATTGGATGGGGCCCTGGGCAACGTGGTCTAGTATTAAATGGGGAGGTTGGTGGCCCTACGTGTGGCAGGGGGTTGGAGATTCACGATCCTTGAGGTTCCTTCCAATCCTGGCCATTCTGTGAACCAGCTGACATCTGCTCCTATCTCACCTCTGCAGGAGCACCTTGAGACTTTATTGTGAGTACAGAGTGCTTCTGGGGGGAGGGCGGGGAAGGCAGATTTTCATTTAAAAAATGAAATATTAGTAAAATAATACATTTCTTATGGCCTCCCCCTCAGTTTAGATACTGAATGGTCGCTCAGGTCTCCCTGAAACAGCCCCAGCTCTCTCAGGTCTATGTTCCATCTGTACTGAAGACTCCATGTATGGATGCAGCACTCCAGGTGAGGTCTTGTAGCTCAGAGAAGAGGGTCAGGATTGTCCCTCTTGCCCTGCTGGCCGTGCTGCTTTTGGTGCAGCCCAGGATATAGTTGGCTGTGAGGGCACATTGCTGGCTTGTGCCCAGCTGCCATCATCTACCAGCACCCCCAGGTCCTTCTTGGCAGGGCTGCACTCTATCCTTTCATCTCCCAGCTTGTAGTGGGAGTTGACATTACCCAGGTGCAAGACCTTGCATTTGGCTATGTTGAACCTCAGGAGGTTCTCCTGTGCCCACTGTTCAGCCTCTCTGTGTGTCTCTCTGGATGGCAGTCCCATCCCTCAGGACAGCTAGTTCTGCCCTGCACACCTGTGCCTCCCTGCAGTGCTGTGGCTGAACGGTGAGTGCTGGGGCTGGCCAGGCAATAAATGTTCTCATTTCCAAGTTTCTGTTTGAGCTGCCTTATCCTCTGCAATTTCTGTGTTGTTGTTCAGAGGTGTTCCCTTCTGGCAGGTTAAGAAAAATCATCACTGAAGTTTTATCTAACTGATTGCACACAAATCTTTTCTAGAAGATGGCAGGTCCTTTGTTGATTCAGATGCTGTAGGAGAAAAAGATGAGGGTGACCTGTAATGTCTCAGACCAGCTTTCCTTATTAGCCTTGCTCTGCTTTATTTGCTTAGTTGTGAGCTGTTCATTAAATCCTGGTGTTTGCACCAGTCCTGCATTTGGAACAATTTGAGCAGCAAGCTTTTCTTGCTGACATTATCTTCCAAATTCCTTAAAGCAATCTCTGCTTTGGTTTGCTTCAGGAATGGATCTCGTTGCAGAAAGGAGCATTTCAATTGGTAAGCACCACAGCAGAGGCATTAGAGCCACCTGTATTAACTGGAAGAATTGAGCAATTAAGTGAACTTCAGTTACACAAGTCAACAGATCTCTGCTTGAGTACATTAGCTGAGGATTTAGTGTATTTCCATTTGCATCTAATCAGGTGCAGTTTCTTCTTAACTTTTAATGTGATGCGTGCTTACTGGATCTGAGCCTGATTTTTATTTTCCCTTAACTGCCTTTATACAGAATACTGGCAGTACACAAACCATTCCCAGGTCAATTGCTGTCCTGTGGTCAGTAACACAGGACAAGGCTCTGGGTGGGTGTGACTGGGTCATGTCTTGTGAAATTAGATGCTTCTGTATTATGGCAATCTGGAGGATCTTGTGGGTGTCTGGCTGTGTAGATCCCATGGTGGATCCTGCAGTGACCAAGTGTTAAAGGAGGGCCTGACAGTCTATTTTATTGGTACTGAAACAGTGCTGGAACACATGCATTGCATTTCCTCTTCACAGCTCCCACTCTGCTTTTGTGGTATGGACTGGTGGGATAAAATGTCAGCCTGCGCTCAGAAATGGTGTTGTGACATGTAACTGCAGGGAGATCTCAGGCTTTATACTTCCAGTACAACTGCCTGTTTCCAAAGGGGCAGCTGATGGTCCCCATAAGGCTCCATGTGCCCAGCTCCCACCCAGGCTCTCCCTGCAGTACTGGCCAGCAGCAGCATTGATACAAAGATACTTGTGCCTGGGGCCAGGTGCTCTGTGCCTGCTGAATGGGAGCAGATGCTGCAGTTGCAGAGCTGTCAGTCATGCACCCTTTGCAAGCACTAAAATTCAAATCGGTGCTATCAAGGGAAATTACATGCCAGCATCACTTGTCTGATCAAGAGCTTCGCCTTGTGCTCTCAGGGGATGTCTTATAATTTACTTCAGGCAGAGGGAATTTTTTTTTTTCCCTATCTACTTTAGTGCAAGCTGGCAGCAAGCTACCTAAGCTTCCTGCTGCCCAGCACATCTCTCTGCCTCTTCCATTTGCTGGCAGCTTGCAGATTTCTTCTGGGCCTTGACCAAGTTCTGCAGCTCAGGTTGCGCTTTCTTTGCCTTCTCTTATTTAATGCACTGGCAGTTCTGGTTTACCTATCTCCATTCCATGTTCCATAGGGATGCCCCTTTCCTCAGACTTGCTGAGCACCTGGTGTAATTTGATTCAAGGCACCAGAAAGTGAAGGGCAGGGTGGATAAGGGGCTGGAATGGGGTCTCTGATGTGAACAAGGGCCCCTGAGCACATTTGAGACAGAGAAAGGCAATGGTGCACTGTAATGGTGATCACCTGGGTCATGGCTGAAGTCTTCCTTCTTGTGCTGAGCTCACCCTGGGGTTGAAGAAGAGATGTGGTAGTGAGGTGTTAGTTTGAGGGCCTGCTCCTTGCTGGTGGTGCAAAGAATAGCCCCAGTGTAGGACCACAACATCCCACTGCCACCCTGCTGTTCACCCTGCTGCTGCTGAGTGTATGAGCAGCCCTAAGGGTGATGTTTCCACTCACAGATTGGAAACTTCTCTAATGCCCAATCAGGACTGATGTTTCTAAAGACTCTGCTGGGCTTTATATGTCCTTTGGGATGCCTGGGGAAACCTGTGCATCCTACGGTCCTCTAGTTTGGTAGGTTTTGCAGAGTATGCATGGCTCCAGACGTTAAGGATAGTGAAGTTCTGTCATCACGCATGTGCTGGTGATGACCACATAAGAATCCTGCTCAGGAGAGAAGCCTCCACCCAGCTGGTGGCAGTAGCCAGGGCCATGTTGGGGTTCCTCAATTGTGTGTTCAAGGTGGCATCTCTGTGAAGGATCCAAGCGTCTCCCAACCTTTGACTACCATGTGGCTGGGGCAGAGCTGGAAGACTCTTCACTGCTGGAACCTGTGCCAGGTCTCCATGCTGAGCAAACTGCCCTTGGGCCTTTTCCCTCTTTTGTTTCCTCACAAATCAAACCTGGTTGGTGATGTAAAGCCTTAGGCCATCCCTTAGTTGGACTTGGTACTACAAGCATAGCTGTAAACCTACCCAGAGGTTTTTCACATCACTGCTTTCTTTGTGGAGCCAATGCAGCATAGGCCATGTCTAGGTAAGGCACTTCATCCTTTTTTGGAATCTTTTCATCTAATCCTCTTGTTGAAGGCTCGTGGGCAGCTGCAGCTCAAATCACTCTGCATTTTTCCAGTGATTGCTTTGCCTGGTAGCATGGTGAGCATTTGCATCAAATAGGAACATGATAGATGGTTGGATTTATGCCATGCGTTGTGATCTGAGGTTACAAATGTATTTAAGTAACTTGTTCAGATTAAACATCAGTGTAGTCTGTTGCTCCCTTGTCAGCATCGTGGGCAGAGAGAGAAAATAGTGGTGGTAACTGTGGTGTTGGAGCGTCACTGGCAAATAACAGGAGCACAAAGACCATTTCCAGAGGCAGATGGATACAACTACTCTGTCATGTAGGATTTTTAGAGTGGGGACAGACTGAAGACCACATTCAGGGGCTCAACAGCATAGATGGTGTGAAGGACTGAGGGGGTGTGAGTGAATATCAGGGCTTGTGAGTTTGTAACAAAATGGTGGGTGGGGAGGGAGCCCAAAACACAAAGGGAAGAAAGCCAGATATCAAGGAAGTGATGATCCCAGATGCATGAGCTGTTCCTAGACTGCAGCTAAGTTCAGCAGTGGTGTGAGCAGCAGCTGGCTGGCTCTCAGGGCTGTAACTGCAGCTCAAGGCTGGGTGTAAATCACTGTGGTGGATTTATGGCTCTCCTGTGCAGTCTCCCACTGGGGAGCCACGTGGGAAAAGTCTGTGGGTGACTTTGCAAGGGAGGCTTCTTATGGTCCTGTGCATTTGTAGGTGGAGGGAATGTGTGCAGCTGGGCTGTGCAAAGAAACGGCGAAGAGGGAACAATCCCCAGATCCGAGTGGTGTCAATCAGGGAAATTAAAATAACAAATGAGGAGGACAGGTACAGTCAGTCTTCCTGGAACAGAGGGAGTGAGAGCAAATGTTTCTTGTTTGATATGTGGCTGCTTTCAACAGCGTGATGATATTTTTGGTTTGCTTGGTGAGCAGGGGATAGATATGGGTGAGTGAGGAGCACAAAGAATTTGGGAGGCAAAGCCAGGTGCTCCTGGGAGGCCCAGGAGGAAGATTTGCATAATCTTAATATCTTCCTTCAGCCCTAATCTCTGAATTGTGCCTCTTGGAAATTTCATGATAGATGTGATAGCAACTTGATCCTATCCCTCCATTGCAGCTGCTCTTTGTGTTCCCATAACACTGTCACATTGTACAGGGCTCTGCAGGATGGGGCAGGAAGGACAATGCCTCAGCACTGCTGTAGATGTGGGCAGGAGCATGGAACTGCTGGTCCTGGAGGAGCTTTCAGCACAAGCCCAAGTCTCTCCCTGTCCCCTGCCCTTTTCTGGGTGAGAGAGGTGAAGAGGGAAGAGCTGCATGACAAGTTGAGTGCAACAAGTGGAGCATCCTCCTGCACTTGGGCTGCACAACCTTGTCCCATTTATGATGCACTGTGCAAATGTGCAGGGCAATAAATAGTGTTGCTTATGAAGATTGAAAATTGTGATCAAGGTAGAGAGTGAGCAGAGGTCTAGCAGCCACAGAGCCTTCAGGACCACCTTCCCTGCCAAAAGCAGCCCAGAGCATCTAAATAAGCTACAAGGGCTCTGCTTTTTGAGTTGGGAGAGGACCAATACTCTGTGTGAGAGCACCAGGCCTGCTGCAGAGTGCTGAGGGCTGTGATGTACAGGATTGCTCTGGGAATTAAGTACCTCCAACCCAAACAGCCCTTTGTGGTAGTGTCCAGGCTCCCTTTCTGTGCCAGGAGGCCTCTGGTCCTACAGAAGGTCTCCAGACAGTGGGCCTTATGTGCTGGAGTATCCCTCTGGGTCTTCTGTGCTGTTGTACAGCAGGGAAAATAGGCAGTCACCTGTTTGGAGGCTCCTGCAGATAGAGAAAACTGGCCAATATGCACCACTGGTCTTTATTACTGATATGCAAATGCTGTTATTCCCCTCCTAGGATTGGCACTACATCTAACCAAATGTTATGGGATGAGTACTAATGGGAAGGTTGATCCTTGAAATGCTGTGTGGGGTGGGAAAGCTGCTCTGACTTGCAGAGCTGTGGCTATGTTCCCTTCCATACCTAATTTTATTTTGTTAGATTTCTTGAAATCATTCCCACTAGAGCTTCATATTTTAACATCTAATTTATTTCTAAAGATAAACTCATAACCGTTTTGGATCTATAGGTAGGTTTTGTTTTTATTAATACAGTGGCCGTAAGCAATTTTAAAGCTCTACTTTACAATATAAAATGATCTTCCCTTATGATCAGATGTTGATACGGCAGCCTGACTTATTCTGTAGTACTGCAGCAAATGTCAAATGTTTACAAGCCTATAATAGTGGTGATGGATGTGTGGGCAGAGCATGTACAGGACAGGATGGTGGGGCTCATCATGCTCTGCGTGTGAGGTTCTGCAGTGGTTTGGAAGGCTCTAGTCTTCCTGTTTTGTGTTGGATGTTCAGCCCAGGGTCATCCTGGCACTGTATATGAAGTAGATGGGTGAACTGCTTGAATGCGGTCTCTGCGACAAGCGAAGAGGGTTGCAAGGAGGGCTTATCCCCAGGTGTGGTGTGTTTAGGTGAAGAGACAGCTGCAGAAGCACGGAGGAGCAGCGGTAGACATCTGGGATCTACGCAGTAACAGCCACAGAACATGCAGAAGGGCCCTGGGTCTTCCACTGCCTCTCCTCCCATGCAGCACAGTGGGCTCAGGGATGCTGTGTGCTCATGAAGCATCCCTGTTAGCTCCCAGCTCTGAGTAGGATGTGTCCTTTTTGCTCCAAGTTCTCACGTGGTGTGTTTAAGCACTGGAAGTTCAGCCTGTTCCTTTCCTAATCTGCTAGTGGAATTTATATTATCTGGACCCAGAGCAATGAGGAGAGCCCATCAGGGAGTGCTTTTTGAAACCCAGCTCAAAGTGCATTCCTGCCCCAGTGGTTTTCTGTCCTTTTTTAGGACAGAAGTGCTGGTGATGCTGTGGCAGTGCTTTCCTGCTGGTGCCTCCTCCCCCTTCTCAACTAAAGGTCTCTTCTCAGGTCATGCTTGGGGGCCGTGCTTGCTGCCAGGTGTGTTACCACCCCAATGGATGCTTCAGTGCTTGGAACTGCTGTATGGTCATTATGTCTGATGCACGGGGAGATAAGCCTGGCCTGCAGCAGTTGCCGTTTGTGCTAATAATAAACATTGACCAGCTTTCAGTCAATAACACATCTTCCTTGCTCTCATGCAATGCAGCAGGGGAGCATGGCTGTCAGCAGCCTCTGCTGTCCCTGTGTGGGATGGAAGGGCAGAATTATTGTTCCCTTTTGGAGCGGAAGCCACATCCTTGCTTTCAGGCTGTGTCTGTGGTGTTTAACAATGCAGGGCTGGGCCTCCTTGTGCTGGGCGCACATTCCATGCACTGTACTTCCTCTGTGCATTGCCTGCTGCTAGCAGGTTTATGTTTGAGTTGTGCAAGGGACTGCAGGCAAAGCTGGCTGCTTGCTGCTGGTGTCTGTGCATTTCTGATCTCTGCTGACCTATACCAATGGGAATTCCAGAGAAGGAGAATGCTGGGAATGAGGGTTTTGAGGGTGGGTTATGTGCCCCGTGTCTGCTGGGGACAATAGTGAGGAGCAGTCCATAGGTAGGTTCTCCTCCATCCTCTGCCAAGTGCTGTTGAGGTGTTAGCACAGCCCTGCCCAGCAATTCCAGGCGTCCAGATCAGCTCAAGGCTCTCAGTTAAGCCTTAGCAGATCAGTACCACTGCAGTATTGGTGGGTGGGTAAGAAAGGACTAATTGTAGGGAGTCTGAGCACTGCAAGAAAGGAATGGCTGAGGCAAGCAATGTCTAGGAAAGAAAAATAGCTGCTCTGCTCTGATCAAGAGCTGCTTTTTCCTTCCATATGTCTCAGGAGCTGCTCCCTGTTACTGCATAGCAAATGTGCTCCAAGCTGACTTGCACTGTGTTCAGCCCAAACTTTATTCTTTTATGTGCATTATAGGGAAGGTGTTGACAGATGAGGTCTGTGATGCTGAGGCAGATGATTTCATGACTTCTGCAAGGCCTCATTTTCTCTCTCCTAAAATGAGACTGGGAGAGGCTACTCAGCTGTTTGAACCATTGTTTTGATCTGTGGTGACAAATCTTCTGCTGATGCTTGTTGTTTCTGTAACAGGAAAACAAAGGGAAGGCGATGCCTAATCTGTTTCCCTTTGCAACTGTGCAGGCCTCTGAAGGAGACAGAATGCCTCCCTGTAATTGTTGCAGATTTGTTTATCCCATGTCTTCTTCGTGTGGGATTTGGAAGCTTCTGGACAGTCCCCCCCAGGTGCTTGCAGAGACCAGGGAACTGAAACGAGACAGCAAAAGCTTCTGCAGTGTAAATATTCTTTCTGAGCAGCCCAATGGTGGTGTTGCTACAGAGAGCACTGTCTGCCAACATGGACTAACATGGCTGCTTTCGTCCCCAGCACACCTGATCTTTGCCATGGATGATTCCTCGGCCTTCCTCTCCCCTCTTAAAACTAAAACTATTTGTCCCTTGAAGGAGTTGCTGTGAGGAATGCAATCTAGGAGGCTTTCCATGCTGCTTTCCCACTTAGAAGGATAGGAAGATTTCTATGAATGAAGATTCAGTAGGAACATTTAATGCTGTTATAACTGTCTGGGAGTGTTCTGAATGCTCTTTAGTGGAATATGCCCAATTTTGAAATAAACTCTACAAATACATGCTTCTTTCAACAAGGCTTCCAATGGGAAAGGCCCAACAAAATGATTTTGTGAAGGAGGGATGCAAAGAAAGGCAGGAAACTGATACAAGAGGAATGCCACCAGAAAGCCTGCTCTTTGATCTGGGGTCATGGGCAGATTTTGGTGCATTTCAGCTTTAAGTCCTTTTTATTTCTGCTCCAGGCAGTCTGGAGCCTGGACGTGCACTAATTTTGAGAGATTGATCCTTGCTGGTGGACGATTACACCCTGCTTGCAGCAGGGGTCTGAGCAGGGATAATCCAAATGGCCTGGCATTTTGCTATTCAGTAAGTAGTGTTTTTTGAATTGTTAATGTTATAGAGCATTTACCCAGCAAAATAAAAGTTAAAATGTTCTCTCCAGGTTTCATTATTTCTCAGGTTTACTCAGTAAAGGCAGAAATGAAATACATGGGCATCATGGCTGTTTACAATTAGCATAAAATTGCCCTTTTATTGTAGCTGAGCACTCCTGTTTGTGCTGCCTATTCCTTTTGGAGAGACAGTCAGAGGATGCTCCTGAGGTTCTCCTGTTGGAGAGATCAGTTGAAACAGCTGAATGCTGTCAGTCTCAGAGGCCCTCACCTCAACCATCTGCTCTTTGGGAGCATGGTGTCATTGGGACTGCACATCCATATCAAATGGAAGCCGTAGGGAAGGTGGTGGGAAGATCCTGGATGCACTGAGACTTGCTTGTTCTCTTGGTAACATACAATAGGAATGGGAGGTTTTAGGACAGGGTCTAATTGATCTGTCTGGTGTCCCTTCCTTAAAGTTAGGGGAGGTTTTGGTGTATGGAAGCTGATCTTCTGGTGGCTACTGCAGCTTACCTATTTGAGCAGCATTGCTTGAATAGAATCGTTCTATGATTCTAAGGTCTATGCTGACAGGGGAGGACTTTAGCCAACTGGCATTGTGGCTGCTAGGAGCAAAGAACTCACTACAAAGAGATTGTTGGTATTTGGGGGGCATCTGACTGGATGCTTGCCTGGAAATGGGCCCCTTATTCCTATTCATCTAGCCAGGAAATTGTTTCGTGGGTCAAATGGTTGAGAGTTGAGCTTATGTTGCTTGTGACCATGCTGGAGACAGTGGTGACTGGAAGGGACTGCTTAGAGCTGGCCTTGGTTTCTCTAGTGGCAAGTGCAGGGAAAACATCACGGGTGTTGAAGGGATTGCTGCTACTGTAGTGAGCCATATGGTGCCTTTTTTACAGTGTTACTGCATCTCAGTGTGGGCTGAGCTGGGACCCAGCATCACCACATGTGATTAAATGCTTGCTGATAAGTCCTTGGCTGGCATAAAACAGTGCACTGCTGTCTGCAAGGGAGTCGTGCTTACTTGCACCAAGAGATCTGGCTGCGAGCATCCAAATTCATCTGAGAGCAGCTTGTTAGTAGCACCTAGATACCACAGTAATTGGTGAGCTATAAATACCAAAGGCAGACATAATATTAAACAGGCTGTGTCATCAATTAGCTAATGACAGAAGCACAGAAACGTTGGATAAAAATAACTGGTAATAGCACAATCCTTTCTTTTTACCCCCTCCTACTCTCCCTCATCCAGAAATGAGCAGCTCTGGGACACCTCATTTTTTACTGTTAATAATTTAGGAGCTGTAACATTCTATGATGAGCAGTGTCTGATCTGCAAAACATTCACTTTTCGTGATTGCTTTATGCTTCCAATCCATCGCAAGAAGCAAAGCTGTGTAAAAACAAGAGGATTTGATGCGTAGGATCCTCTCAGGTAATGAGGTGGAGCATGTGGTGCAGCTTCTATCGGGGTTTGTTGATGTCTCTTGGTATCCTGTGGTGACTTCCCTATGCCTGGAGACACCCAAGGTCAGGCTGGATGAAGCTGTCAGCATCCCTGTTCAGAGCAGGGGAGTGGGACCAGATGGCCTTTAAATGTCCCTTTCAACTCAAGCACTTATATGATGATTTGATGGGCATGAGGATGTTGAGGAACTTAGCTTTGCCCCAATTTCTTGGGCTTGGATCTGCAGCTGTGGATCAGAACCCATAAACACCTCAGCTGTGGTAAAGGCAGCAGATTTCTTTCAAAACTGGCTATCAGGTTGAAAAGGTCATAGATTCAGTGAAAAGGAGTACAGACAGATGGGGCAGACTGACCCACAGGCAATGTGAGTATGCAAAACCTGTTTGAGAAGACTTTCAGTCTGAGAAAATCTGCACAGAGGGCTGTTTTTAACAAAGTCAAAGCCAGTTTCATTCTATTTGAATGACAAAATTGCATTGCAAATGTTGCAATTCAAACATTCTGAGTTCTCAGATCTTTCAGGTTCATGTCCCTGTTTTCTCCACCTGGTTTGCTCTCTTCTAGCAGCAGGAAATAGGACAAGGTTTAGAGAAGAGCTGGTAAGGATTGAACAAAATCCTGCAGTGCCTCAACTTCTGAAAGTGGAAACAAAAAGGTCTTATTCCTTGTTTCTTTGGGATCTTCTGTTCATTTTTAGGGAAAAAAGAAAGCACATAATTGTGTCTGAGAAGCAATAATGGGGTCCCAATCTGGAAAGCTTGTGCTCACCAAGGCTGGGAAAGCTTTTTCTTAAAGGCTCAGATGAGCTTGGGCTGTTGGGAAGGTACACACTCATAGTGGCTCAAACCAAGACAGGCAGAACTCCTGTGGACAAATGGGAGGAAAAAGAGCCCTGATGTGCATAGAAAGAGGGGACCAATCTGTCCTAATAGAGCTAAGGGGCCCATTATGGGGGTTAATGTGGGGGCTGCAGTCAGTCTCCAGGCAAGGAGGGGGTGATTGCTCCTCCTTCCCACTTTTGTCTTCTGTGAAGCCGCAGCAGTTGCAAGCAGGGGTTATTTCACTTTGTCACCGTGTGTGCAGGAGGCTTTGTAGTAATTAGCTCACTGCTAATTAGGAATATCTTTAGTTGTTTCTCTGGAAGAAAACACTGATCCACTTGTAACAAGTCACTTCTTGCAGAACAATTACCAGAAATGTTTATTTTTCTCTTCCCAGGTAAAGAATGAACCTTTTCAACTTTTAAATCAAAATATGTCAGACACCTGTCAAAAATGATTGGTTTTTGTAACTTAAACGTTGTGAATGTACCCTGGGAAACTTCTGCAATAAGTCTTGCTTTGATTAGGCTTAAAGAAGGAAAGCAGAATTTAGCAGAGTGTGAAAGGGATGTGCTGTTGTACTAAAAGTGACAAACTCCTTAAACCTGAAGGCCTCTGTGAGTGTGTGGATACAGTAAATACTACCATATCAAGAAATCTATGGATTCTATCTCTGACTTCCGTGGCTGGCTGCATGAACAAGTAATGCAGACAGCTCTGCTCCCTCCCTTGCTTGACTGTAAAGTATAGGTTTAATGCAGAATCTGCTTGGATCTGATACTCATGACCTTTGTATGTCCAGTGTGTTCCCAGCTGTGAGCAATGAGCTGTTAAAACTGTGGCTATTTTATGTGGAGCCAGTGATGGAAAATGGCTCTGGTGTCACTACTGTTCTGTGCAACAGTTGCTGCCCTGTCTGCTTTGTCTTTTCCTATCCCTCCTTCTTGGGATCTGTGTTTCTGGTGCAACCCCACTCCGCAGATTCAATGGGGCATGGAGGATGAGGTGTATGTGGTGTGGGGATGCTTTGTGCTTCAGGCTCTGCACTGGGAACTCAAAGGGAGAATGCTGAAGGCCTCTAGATTCCTGGTCTGTTCTAACAGTGATGATGGCAAGCTATGCTACAAAGCTTGGGTGTTTACAGAGGGATGAAATGTTACCTATATTTATTTAAAAATATACTTTTTACAATATTTTCATGACTTAAATCCTCTTTTTACTTTACTTTCTTCCTAGAAACTGTATGATGTTCTACTTAGTGCTCAAACACAAAATGGTTTTTATCATTGATGGTATCTGTTTTAAAATGTTAGACAGATAAATTCCTCTTATTTCCCCTTTTCTACCTACCCCAGGGCTTAAACAGCTCTTAAACAATGACAACATCTACAGAAATGGTTTTGTTATTCAGATTGGACTTTTGACTCTGCAGACTGTGTTTTTAACAGTAACTGCCTAAAGCGTCTTGATTTTTCTTCATAGGCAATAATTCTGGCCAAACCCAAACAAAGCAGAAAGCCTCGTTAGTAGAACCCATTTTGCAATAATTATTTACATGCAAACACCAGAGGGAATATGCTGCTGCATGGTGTAACTGGTTCTGGCCATGCAGGAGCATCACCTTGCTGCACTGATACAGGAAACTCTGTCTTGTAGGCTGGAGGCTTCCTGCTGTGCTCTTTCTGGGCTGGCATGCACAGAAATACCAATATTTTGGTTGTATGTGTGTCAACAAACATCTAGAAATCCTCCAGTGAATTAGAAATACTAACTACCAGTACAGCCTAGTGAGATGGCATTAGCCTTATCTGGCAGATTGTTAAATGAGACATGGGGAGTTCAAGTGATTTGAAGCTGGGTGTGGAGCTGCTCTTGTAGCAGGCCTGGGGCCAGGGCTGCAGTGAAAATGCTCTGAATCAGTATTGCCAAGCTTTTGCAGATGGACCCAGTGCACTGGCTGCTAACCCTAACCCTAACTGCTTTGCTCTGGCACTGGCTGCTTTGCTCACTTGGTCATTGCAGGAGGTGTTTCTAGGGACAGTGGGGCAGTGCAGAGCTGGCATTCCCAAAGGGAGGACTCCACTGATGACCAGAGTAGGGAGAAAAGCATGGCAGGTCAAGGTCCTTAGCTCTGCCTTAGCTAGGTACCTGCCATTATCTTTAGCTGTCACTGGCAGCTTGGCTATGCTGACATCAGGGTGCATGCAGTGTCCTCAGGTGACAACTGGCAGTCAGGATTTGGGATTACAAGGTGATAACAAGGGTCTGGAGAGGGTTGTGGTTATGAGGAGGTCTGGTGCTGGCAGCAGAAAGCAAATGTGAAAGAGAGACTATGTGCCTAGGTCTGGTTTTTGTTGCAACCCATGGTCCAGCTAGCTTGAAAAGTTCCTTTCTCTAAAATGCCCTATCAATAGGGAAATGCATTCTTTTAAATATGCTGGTCTGGATGGCTAATGCCACCCACCCCATGTGCATATTGAAATGATGTGGCTGCTCCCAGCGCTGCTGGTGTAAGAAAGCAGGAGCTCAACTGAGGACTTGCTTCTTGGAAAACCCAGCAGGCTGAGCAAACACAGGCACAAAACGCCTTAAATCAGTGTGTCTGCCTGTAGAGAGCGTCTGTGCCCAGCCTTCCCGGTCTCCTACAACTACTGTGATTGATTTCTTGGCAGCTGGAAACACTTTTGAACTCAAGATTCTAACAAGCAAAGGGAGAGCATGGCAGCAGGTAGGTCTGCAAGTTGACCACATTGACCACGTACCCTCAGGGCTGGTATAAGAACGATTGCTCAGGCCTGGTCATAAAAGCAAAGGTATTGCAGTTTGCGTCCAAGGGCTGGGACAGGGAGAGTCCACCCCTGAACAAAATTACAGAGCTAAGTTGCATAGTTTTTTTTTTTTTTTTTCCTATTGGCTCCTTCTCCCCTTTATGTTTTCTGCAGAGGGCTCTCTTGCTCTGTGGACAGATGACTTCAGCTGGATCACAGATTTCTAGGTGCCCCCTGCCAGCGGCTTGCAGAGCTGTCAGGCACAGCAACAGGAAAACGCACCAAACAAGGCCACTGATGTACTGCCAGTATAGCAACTTTGCTCTTTTAGGGAAAGACCTGGCTAAAGAGACAGCAGTGCTTTTTGGTGCTGGCCCAGAAGGCAAATTTTATGTGTAAGTTGTTCAAGTTAAGTGGGATATGGGTTGGACTGTGAGGAGGTGGCTGTTGGGGCAGACTTTCCATCTGATGCTGCACCTGCTCTTGAGTGCATGTGGCTGAATTTGGAAAAGGAGGGTTGAGAAATGGAGCTGAACCCACCTGGAGTGCATGCTGCCTGCACGGCACTGAGAAACTTCTCCGTTGGCTATTAGCACAATCCTGGGCCTTGTTGTAACTCTTTGAGTTATTCTGTGTAAGATGCCTTGATCTGTGGCTAAAAAGCACTTAGAGCTAGATGTTAGCATGATTCAGTTGCTTTTACCTTCTCTAATCTTCTAGTCATTCAGAGGAAGAATTGAAGTGTAACTGCAGGAACTAGTGCTACCTATCTCACTTTGCATAAGGGATTGCATCTGGATTGCTGAGCCCTGTAGGCTTCTCCAAGGGGAACTTCAAGGCTCTGGGAGGTTTTCCTATTACTGCCTCACTCACTGTGTTGTCTGGGCTGTGAAGATGAGTCTTCTCTTGCAGTTTTGGTCCTTGTTTCTCCATGTGAGTTTGAAGGGAGAGCTGATAAGACACCAAAAAGTTGTGGTCAGGGATCTGACAGGAAACAGCCTTAGCATGAGAAAAGCAGAGCTGGCTCTGAGGCACAAGGGATCACAGATGTGCCATCCTTGGCCATTGCTCCTGGCAGTGAAATGGACTTTGCAATCCAGCAGGGACAAACAAGTGATTTCCTCTGTCTCAGCTTATCCTACTACTGACATTATCACAGGAATTGTCCTTGTGTTTTCTTAGAGGGGTTGGCTTGTCTCTCTCACTGTCAGAGAAATGGTGTGGCCCATGATTACTGAAAATAAAGAAGGTCTTGGCTCTGGTACTGGAGCTGGATAGCCTGTGAAAAGGGAGTTGTTTTGTTTTATGCACCTTGGCATCTTTTCCAATGCTCCTATTCTCCTTAGAGCCCCAGACTCATTGTCCCATGGTCTCTAGTGACTGTCTTACACACTCAAGATGGTACACAGCTCCATGTGACTTGAGGGTGTGAAGCCATGTGTGTGCTGAAGTGCTTTGGTGGATCTGTGGGTACCAAACTTGAAATTTTTGTGTGCTGCTTGGCAGCTCTCTAGAGGTTCGTTTCAGGATGTTCAGGATGGGGGTGTTTATAGGAGAAACAAGAACAGCGTCTACGCTTGAATCATACAAAATAGAGCTGGAAAGGGCCTTCGGGGTCATCTAAGTGTTGTGATTTTTTTTTATTTTTTTTTTTTTATTGTAAGCAGGATCAATTTGATTTAAAGCACCACCTCCATCTGAGCTTAAAACAAGTCACACTTGCTGATAAAGAAGCTTGCTGATGGTCAGAACTTCATTGTCTGAAAGTAGGCACAGACCCAGATTTACTTCTCTGAAAAAGACAAAATGTATTTAAAAAGATGTTTCTGGAAAATGTGGGTGATTTTCTCAATGCTGTGCAATGCTTCAGATAGTATTACTTCAAAAACCAATTACTTTCTCTTACACTAAACAATGATTAAGGCTGTTCAAACCACTTGGCAAACAAACAGCTACATCACCCAGAGAATGAGAACTTCTGGAAAGGACTGTAGCAATTGCTGAGATACTTGCTTTTGATTAGATTAGATGAGACAGATTTTCTTTCTCCTTCCTTTCCTGCAGCTCTGAGATGGGGATGCAGGAGGCTTTGAACTTGTCTTACATTCTTGTGCCTGCCTCAAACCCACCTTGCAATAAATATTTGAAAGTTTGACTAAAACTGCTCCAAATGCTTTCTGGAGTCCCAGGTGAATCCCTAAATTGCCTGGAAGGGGAGCCTGAAGATGAAATAAACTCTGCAGTGGAAAGTAGACTGGAAGATTACCTATTTCAGTATAATTGATAAAAGCTGTATTTTCAGATGCTTTGTAGGAGAGAGACTTTGTCTCTTTAAGCCCCCAGATTATCCAGGCAAACTCATAGCTATAGAAATCAGAAGCAAACTGTCAAGATTCTGTTTTCCTTTTCTTTCTAGCTGATGAACTTCTCCCCAAACAAGGAAATATCTCCACGGAAACCCACAGGGAAAGCCTGGTTAATAACCTTCTTTTAGAACAGAAAAGGGTTGGGAGGGGAAGGGAGGAGAGGAGAGGAAGACAAATTATTTAACTCATGTCAGGTTGAGTATTCAAGGTGCAGGCAGCAGAGTTTGCTCAGACACTGAGGAAGTCTTAACTTCTCATCACTTGGCCTGGTGGTTTTGGAGAATCTCTTGTGCAAGAAGCTCTCCTCTCGACATAGACTGATTTAAAATGGGTTGTTCTTGTGAGTATCTCAGTTGTGTTCAATTTGGTTCAGACAGCTAAAAGCTTGTGTTGAGATTTCAGGTAGTATATGGGAGTGCTTGTGTGCAGATTCCTATTATTTCATGATCTTGCTGATCCCTGGATGTATGGAATAGAGTGAATCATTAAGCATGCAATGAGTCCCACTGCATTCTGCATCCAGTGATGATGGGCTGGCTGTTTGGGGCTGCCAGATGCCTATGACAACCCATCTGGTGTTTTCAGGAGACCTTTGTTCCTTCGCTGCCTGGGGATCTGCCAGAATTCCATCAGCCCCTCAGTGTAGTTCACATCAATCTCAGCTGCAGAGCCGCAGCTGTGGTAGGTAGTGGGTCTGCTTGTAGAAGACTCAGACCCTGCAGCGCAGCTCAGTGAAGCAGTGTCTGATGCCTATGAAAGGCAAACATGGCCTGATCGTGTATCATGTGATGCTATAAAACCCCTGAAAGCTTATTCTTTTTGTCAGTTCTTTTTCTTCCCCCCCCTGGGTTTTAAGTTTCTGCTGCTACTTAGCTTTGTAAAATAATAAATGGCAAAAAATGTTCTTAGAAATTCATGCCTAAGGCTGGGGCTTTTTCTAAGTAGGCTTGACTCTTCAGAGGGAAGCTACTACTAAGCTAAAATTACCATAATTAACTATAGTAAACTGCCTGCCATTTGATGTCAGAGACTTAAAAGCTTCTTCTGGGATCCACGTGGTTCTTGAAAACAAGGCCTCAATGGTCTAATTAAAAAAAGAAAAAGGAGAAGGAAAGGCTGGTGATAAATCTAAAGAAATCACAAACTGACAAAAGGAAAGGTAAACTCAGCCTTGGGTCTTGGTCCAAAAATATAGCCCAGAAATTCTGGATTTCATCTTGTCCCAGAATGGCTCTTTCTGAAGCTAACCATCCCTCTTGCTTTGGATTTCACATAGGACTTTGGTGGAAGGGGAATTTGGAAGAGGTGCAGAGCTTTTCAGTGTGCAGAATAGATGCAGTGCCTTTAAGATTTCCAATCCTAGGAGAGGATACCAGGTTTCAAGCAAGCTCACCCTGAGGCAGAGGCAGGCTGGTGATGAATGGGGGCAACACAAATATTTGTGTAGCAATTACCCATGCAGTGCAGTGATGATAGTACAAATATGTTTATAGTGAAAAGATGTTCGTAGCGGCTTAAATTGAGGCTGTAAATACACTGATTTCCTGGGAACCAGGAGGATTTACACCAGCAAAAGTTGATTGTGTTGAGCTTGTATGTATTGTACTGTTGCTTTGGTGCTCGGACTGTTCAGCTGCCCACTGGAATGCTAGAGGCTGAGGCTGTCTTTCATCACCTTGTACTGAAAGTCTGGAAAAGGAGTCCATGTGGACAGTCACATCTAGAAGGCAGTGCTGTGGATTCCTGTTGGTTTCCCATACGCTTTCTAAGGGACGTGACTGACAAAGATCAATTTTTCACCTGGTGATGGAGGGGGACTTCTGTCCTAGTGCAAATAGAAGAGATCGCATCATGTTTTGTGGACTCATCTGCACAGGGTAGCTCCAGCATATCTGTTGACCCACAGCACAGGGGCAGGCTGTTCAGCCTGGTAAGGAGCATCACTCGAAGCCTTGAATTGCAATGTCATTTCAGTAGCTTTTGTATTGCCCTCAAGAATATGGGTTTTTGACCAAGAAGCCACTAGAAAAGCTTTGTTATTGGGATATTTGGTGCTAAGGATCTTTGGCAATGCCATGCTGCTGGACTATGAGTGCATGTTGAGCTGTTTTGCAGACCAAACGCATCACAATGTGAGTTACCACCAAAAATAAACATGTCCTATGACTGGGGACACAGCTACCTTTCCCACCTTGAACTCTATCTTCAAGTGTGCTGTGGCTGTGCCCTGTCTTACCTATGGGCAAGAGGCTGGCACATCTGCGTGTCCCAGGCTGGGCTCTGCCTTCAGCTCTTGCAGCCTCCTTCAGTGCTGCTGCAGGCAGAGATGCCCAGAGGCACACGGGCCCTTTGCAGCCTTGCAGCCATCTGGCTGGAGAAAAATCAAGCATAAGTCAAACTGCTGGAGGGAGCCTGTGCTTATAAAAGAATAATCAGTCTTTGCCCTCAAGGAGAAAGTTCACTGGATTGCAACTCCCTGTTTGCTTTGGCTGGAAGATCCCTTCAGCTTTTTAATGGGAGAAATTGTGCTCACCTTCAAGTCCTGATGCAGTACTGGGTTTTCTGTCTATCCCATTTGGTATTGTGTGGTGGAGCCATTTCTTTTCCTGCTGATGCTGACTCATCTGCAGTTGGTATACAAATGAGCTTTTGAGTTTGGATCTGTAAGTCCTGATGTTCTCTCCAGGTCCTCAACTTAGGCTGTAGCTAGGGCAGTTCTCTTCTGTTGCTGCTCCGGCCATCAATGTGGAAGACTTTCCATCTGATATCTTTCAAGGAAAAAACAAAGTTGTGTTTTTTTTTTTCTTTTTTTTTTTTTTTCCCTCTGACAGCTCCAAGCAGAAGAGAAGAAATGAAGGCTCTTGGCTGCTGTTTGTTTGTGGCTGCAGCGTGTCTGGGCTAGAGAGCATGAGGATCTCCCCTGTGTGTCAGAGCAGAGATCTGTGGTGATGTCCTCTGACCAGCAGCAAACACCTGAGCAAGAATAGAGTGAGCAAATAATGATCTGCTCTCCTCACCTCCACACTGTGCAGCTGGTGTCTCAGAGGCTTCCAGGACCAGTTGTTATCTCTGTGTGCAATAGCCCTATACTATGGACTGTCCCAGGAGATAATTTGCAGAAACTTTGACAGATTTGTCTGCTAAAATCTTGGGCTGGGGTTGACTCTCTGAAGGCTACGCAAGTATGGTGTGATCCAACTTGTTAAAACAAGTTCACCTTGACAGTCCTTTGTGCTTCTTACCATTAGAGATGCCACTGTTGCATCCTGCCAAAGTTCCACAGGGCAAACTCCAAGCACAAATAATAAAAAGCTGTTTTTTGGCCAGTAAAGTCAAGCTGTACAGGAACCAGAACAAACTAGGCCAGTGAGAACATCGTTTCTTGCATCCTTTAGGGGAGAAATCAGCTATTCATCTAATCGAGGCAATCTAGCATGAGATGCTCCATGATTAACAGAAGATGCATTCAGAGATGCAGCTGCACTGATCCAATGTCTTGCTGATCCTGATAGTTTCTACGTTCCCTCTGCATGTATTCACTGGTGCAGCTGTATCCAGCTTTGATTATCGTTTTGCAAGTTAGCTCCCGATTGGATGATTCAACTCATTAAACTGATGAACTTGGCCAAAACTTTGCTTCCAAGGCAAGGGGAAGAAGAAAATTTTTGTCAAATTAGTGATCTGGGTGGGCTGTATGTAGGGTCTGATGCAAGGACAAGGGGGAGAGAGATCATGTATCTGATGATCAGGATGAGAAAAGGGAGGAGGAGAGGAAAGAGGATTAGCCCTGAATTTTCAGGTGGGTATTAGCAGTGATAGCTAGCATTATGGGAGAGCAATCCTGTCTGCAGGTTTGTGGCCTTAGTGATTGAGTTGGACAGCCTGTGTTGAACATGGTGTATGAGCCCAGTGGGAGGGCAGCTTCTCTGCTTTCTGGGGAATGAGCGCCCCCAGAGTTATGAATGATTTTTTTTTTGTCTGGAATTTCTCCCCCAAAGCCTCTTCGAGACTGTTTATGTGATTGCATCTTTTTTTTTTTTTTAACATAATTATTCTGCAGAAACTTCACACAGAGCTGTGGTGTATGCTAACAGAGGCACTGCTGGTACAGCTATTTTACCTTCCTAAGCAGCATTAGATACAGCAAAGAAAGCAGCTGTCTATGCTACAGTTGTTACAAGCTGTTACTCCCGCCTCCTACTTACCCTTTGAGATGATAATGTTGTCTCTGAAACTCTGCAGTGTATATATATATATACAGTATTTATGTGCTATAAATTGTGGTGCTTACTGTGAAGTGTGCTACAGTGATGGAACTCCCTCCCCTTGTTCCCTGTCTATCTGGGAGATGTATTGCACAGCTTGGTGGAAAGGCCCACCAGCAGCTTACACCTGCAGCAGGAATTTCTTCTGGGAAGCCAAATACAGCTCAAGCTTCAGATACAAGTGATTCAGCAGGTGGTGAAAGTACTTCATGATATTGGTGATGGGAACCACCAGTGTTGTGATGGGACTTGAAGAACGCTCATCTTCTTGGGGTTGGTCAGCTCCTGAAGCTGTTCTATGTATGAGCAACAAAGCTGTCTCCTTGTTGCATCTGTCTTTCCCTGTGATCTTGACATGCCACCTGGTCAGGAAGATCTTTCCATGAATAGCAAAGTTGGTGCTTTCCACCCTGACATCCCTTTGCAGACGCAGAGAAGAAGCACTAAATAGGCTTTATGAGTGTGGTGCTATCATCAGAGGAAGGATGAAAAGAAGGATATGTACAGGTAGGATAGAATGGACTGAGTAATGTGCTCCCTGGTGCTGAAGGGAGTAGATACGGAGTAAACATAGCTCCCTTTTTTTTTTTTTTTTTTTTTTTCCTCCCTGGAGGCTGAATTCTGTGGATTTTAGTCTTGCTTCCTAACAGTCTCAGCCTGACCAGTAGGTGACAGGCAGTGCCATGGGCACTGTGGGATGTTTGTGTGTGATCTGTCTATAACAACTAAACAAATCATCCAGAAGTGGAAATGTGATTGCTGTAGATTCCATGCATAGGCAATGGAGAGCTGTTTATCCTACTTGTGATCTAAAGTATTTCCCCCACCTTAGCCACTTTGGCAAGGCATTTGGCCCTGAGTAGCCAGCATATGATTGTGCAGTATAACAGTGGGATGTTCCTGCAAATGTGTTGCTTGCTGTGTGCCCTACTATTTTCTTGCTCACATTCTTCGTTAGAGGAGGGATAATGCAACATAAACTACAGGTTATTAATTTCAGCTGGCTGCAATTTTACTGAATCTGAAACTTGGGGAGCTGCTTGTTGTGAATGGAGCCAGGTGCTGGTCTGCCTTCTCCATGTCACTCTGCCAAAGCACCTGCTTCCAGGTACCTCGTGCCAAAGGCAGTGCTGCCCACAACTCCTGTGGCAGCTCCCTGATGTGTGCAGACTGTGCCTGAATCTGTCCTGACATTTCCTTCTGTTCTTCTGCTAGCTTTATGCACCTTCCTGCCCTCATCTCTTCTTACATTGCTGTTCATCTCAGCAGTGGGAATGGTGAGAGTGAATGGTTTGTGAACTTTGGCTGAACTGACAATGTCTCTTCATAACATTCCACACTTCTGCAATTAGTTTTTTTTAAATCTAATTTTATTTATTTTTAACAGGCTTTGCTCCTAGATTTACTGAGCTGAGTGCAATCGCTTAGCTTCATTATTCTGTTGCAATAGGTCTGCTGGCAAGTTTATTAAGCAATAAGGGATGAAAGGCAGCAAGTTTCTAGGTGGTTATAGTGTGTGTTGTGTAGGTTGATAAGGCACAAGGTCGAAGGCTCACAGCTTTAATCACTGGAGAAAAACACCCTGGAGAGACAGAATCTTATTGGTATAATGACATGGAAGTGACTCGCAAAAAAATGAACTGCTATTTCAAACTGCCCATTCCTCCGCCTGGAGAAAGTGATGCTTAGGAGAGATTGTTTGTAGGATTGCTCTCATATTACATCTATGGCTGTCTTGCCCTCAAGGATTATGGGCCAGGTGTGAATATGAAATGGAAATCCACTGATCCAGTTCCTTTCTTTATCTGCTAGTCAGAGGGCTCCAGTTAGAGATGTTACCCTAGTCAGGCAGGTTTAACACATGGCACATCAGGAAGATACGTGCTCAGAATTCTGCTTGAATGCCTCTGTCAAATGGTGGCAAGCTTGAGTTTATATCCGCTGGGATAGAAGAAGGTGGATTTACTCTTTTCTTACTGTATTAAAAACTAATGAATGAAAAACTGAATGTTCTATTGTCTCCATAAAGCAGTCTACAGCATTATTACAGGAATTTTCTTAACAACAATCTGTCCTCTCATCTCATGCCTCTGTGAAGTAGTTTCATTAGTGTGGGACAGGGACTGAACAGAAAAGAGGAAATTCATTGGCATCAGCCGGTCCAGATAAGGAGTCATTACACAGTGATGGGAACAAGGGAATCTGGATTTGAAATCCCTGCTCGTGTGCCTACTTTGTTACTAGTCATCACTGTGATGTGTGGTGTATCACGTCACTGATACCAGTCCTGTAAATCTAGGCTATTAGTACATCCCAACAACATTACAATGTTAAGGTCAATTAACAAATTTCAGGGGATTAGATATCTGTCTTTTAGGAATGTTAAATAATATTATTGTCTCCATGTGGAGGCTATTAGAAATTGAAAGATGACATCTGAGGGAGAGATACCTTTGTAACAACGTAGGGAAGCCAGATGGGCAAGTGATCCACACAACTTATGTCAAGAAAATGGGAAGCATCTGTCTTGGTAGGGAATGGAAGAAATAACGAATGTAGCCATGTACAGCCTAGGAGATTGATAGCTGTAATTTAGCAGAGGCTGTTCAGCACTTTTATCAGCAATGACAAAGTGGCCTGCTGTGTTACCTGTTTCTTAATCAATCTTCTGATTGCGGTATGGAAGGGGCTGGAGTTGCTTGTCTGAAGAGAGATCTTAGAAAGTGAAGCATCAGTGACACGCAACCATATGGAGGACCATATGTGAGGACAACATCTGTACAGGGCTTCATCTTTCCCTCTTATTTTCCCTTTTCCATTTAACTGCAAAGGGTTATTGGATTAATATGCAGATCAGCTCAGCAGCTATAGCTGAAGAGCCCAGCAGTGTGAATCGGACTCCTGTGGCAGGGAAACCTTGAGAAATAGAACCCTTTGGCAGCGTGAGAAGAGTATAATATTGCTGATTTAATGCCCTAATGTGTAAAGCCTGTCCTTGTAGGGAATGGAAACTGAAGGGAAGCTTTGTTTTACCTTGTCTCTGAGATGCTGCGTGTTGCTGTGAGTCACTATTTCAGGTCAGTGTGAGTTGTTGACATTACAGGGCACTGTAAAGTCAAAATGCTCATCTTCATTTTGTGCTTCTCTATCAGCCATGTTAGAGCAGCTATGCCCTGGAATGATGGCTGGGATGGTCTGAGTCTTTTTGCAGGTGGAATGATGTGACAAGGGCTAATGTGCTCAGAGGCTTATCTGTTCCCACCGTCCTATACCTCATCTTGATCTTAGAGATAACCTCTGGCTTCTAGCCTTGTCCCATCTGCAGAACACCTTGCAGTGCATTGAGCTGCTTTGCCAGAAAGCAGAGCTTCCAGGACATGGCAGAAATGCAACATGTTCTAAGGATTTGAAATCCAACGTAGGGAGTGATTTACTTTAAGGACAGGAAATTGTGTTACTATTTTATAAGTTTGATTCTGTTTATAGCCTTTTCTTGTTCTGTTCAACTTACTGAAGCAGATTTTCATCTGGAGTAAATAATGCATCTGTTCCCTTCAGTGGAGCTACGATAATTCACACCAGCTTGGGTTTGGTTCCACTAACCTTAACTCCTCAATGTGATTAACCAAAGTAATTACACTCTCACCTGTCTTTTTTTTTTTTTTTTTTTTTACCTCTCAATTTTAAGACTGCTGCAGTATTTTATGCAACCTGCAAGAAAATCATTGCCAGTAAAACTTAAGATCTGCCTGCTTTTATTAGGGACGGAGATGCTCCTTTGATCCCTGTAAGTTGTCAAGCAAGATTTTTGCATGATTCAAAGTGGCCTAGTGCATAAAGCTTTTAATGGTAGGGTGGATATCTGATACATTCACTGGTAGTTTAGTATGGTACCCATTCTTCAGCCCTTTCCCAGTGAGAGCTGCTGGGGAGGGCTGTCTTGCTGGCTCTGTTGCTGAGCAGTACTGGGGCAAGCTAGATGTAAGGTGCTTTAGAAACAGCCTCAGCGCCTGCATCATGTCCTTTGGTGTGATGCTTTGCTGGGTAAATTGCAGGGATGTATAGCCGAGGTTTATATGGAAATGTGGTCATTCACCTTGCACAAGTCATAGTGAGCTGGCAGGAGCTAACAGGATGATGGGGAAAATGCTATGTTTTCTGGATGCAGGCTTGAACAGCAGCTGAATTGCACTGATCAGTTCATTTTTCTTTTTTTTTTTTTAATGAGTAGAGATGAATAGATGAGCAAGAAAGACGAAGTGAAATGATTATATTGCAATCACTGTTTTCTTACCTCCATCATTTGGTTCATGCATCCACCAAAGGTCCAGTTGTTCATCTCTCAGACCTTTAACTGAGACCTCTTTCTTGCTATATCTTACAATGAGGGTGTCCAATTAATCCTTTCAGAACTGGTGTGGAGGCTTTAACCAAAAACTCATGGTGCTCTCACCCCAGAAAAGTCTGGAGTGAACAGAGAGGGGTGGTGAGGCCCACTAAATTTAACTTTTGTTGCCTTACAAAGCTCCTTTCAGTGAGGAGTGCAAAGTCTTTTGGTGATGGATTTCATGGAACAGGACACCAGAGAGGAACAGTTATTGGAGTACAGTGATGTGCTTTATGGAAAGATTGTTTTTGTTTAAGCTTGATTGTCAGGATGACAACTGTGTAGAGACTGTGTGGACAAATGAAGTGAGAGCTGATGCTCAGCAAGAGGTATGCAAGCTTCCCAGGAGGCATGGATTTGCAGTACAGCACAAAATCAGATTTCAGAGATCAGCCATGCTGAAAAAGTATTAACTGAAGATAAAATGCAGATGCTTACCTGCTCACTTTCTGCAGTGCTTTATTGCTCACTTTTGTTTCCTTTTGCAATAAGCAAAGGGATCTCCTTCTCTCTCAGGTAGAGCTGCCCTTTGCAGGCTCACAGAGTTCATTTGTCTTTCTTTGTGTCAGGTGATCTGCTGAGGAACACTTCCTATACTGTTGTTGACAACAGATATGCAGAATCTGAAGGTGGCTGTAAGTTATGGACCACCAGCCTGGCAGAGGCAGGACTGCTGAGGATGCAGAAATGAGGGGAGATAGATTGAGATGGGCAGTGGGGTATTTAGGCTCCTAGGAACTAAGTCACTCAGTAATATTCAGGTGTGTGAAAACCAGAAGGCTTTTGAGATCTTACCTGTTCCCATTACATTTTAGCTGGAAGCATAGAAACTGAAGTGTGTGAATGGGATGAGCAGATAGATTGTATGGCCCAATGCTGCTTGCTCCCTGCATTCAGGATCAAAGTCACTATTATTCAGTGCTATCCTACAGTGTGTGTGATTCTGGTTTATTTCCTTGTGATGAATGTCTCATTTCCAAACACCTACATTTCAGTGGGTATTGAAAAACTGAAATTGTCTCCACTGGTCAGAGTGGATGTACAGCACAGACTTGGATTCTCTGTGTAACTGGGGTATGGGATGGGGGTTAATTCCCCATGCATTGTACAGACTCCTTCTACTGCCACTGAATTCCTTCTAGAAAAGACTAGGAAAATGCAGGCTGGCTGCCACTTCCAACAGGGCGTGAAGTCAAAATGATGATTCTGTAAAGGGAAGGGAAGATACAAGCAGGTGTTGAGGTGGCTACAACATGTTCCCTGCTTCTTCCAAAGCCTGTAGGTGAGAAACGCACCAAAAGGAGGGCAAAAATCCAGAGTAGCTGAGCAGATAGAAAGGGAATTTTGTATCTCTGTGCCTCTGCGTTTATCTCTGTGTGTCTGTTTCCCTGAATTTGTCCTTCTATTTTCAGAGCTGTTTTCAGAACATAAAATTGCATAGTTGCTTTGCCAATCAAAACAGCTGTAGGCATCAGCCCAGAGCATCTGTGGAGAAGTTGGATCTATAACAAAACCCAGCATGCTGGGCACGAGTATGCTATCCATGGCTATGGTATGTAAATATGGTTGTTCCTAGTAGTGTTCATAGCTCATAACATATGAGAGCTCTGTAAATTCCAAGATACTTTGGATGATTAGATGTGCTGTCAGCATTACCCTCTGGGAAATGGTGAAGTGGTGGCTCAGGTGACTTAGCAGCATCCTGCCATTGGTGCAAAGCTGAGGCTGCTTAGTGCTCCTTCCTTGGTGACCAAAATGAGTTCATGCAGACTATTTGAGAAGGCATGGTCTGGCTGTGTGCAGGGAGAATTTCTTCTTAGAAAGCTATTGGAACTAGGAAGGTGGTGGAGCCTCCATCCCTGAAGGTTTTTCAGAAAAGGGTGGATGTTACACGTGGCATGAACTAGAGTGGTTGCAGTCATGGGTTGATGGCTGGACTAAGTGATCTTATTGGTCTTTCCAACCTTAATGATTCTATGATTAAGTCTGCTGCTGTCTGGCCTATGAGCTTTCTTGTGGCAGGGCAATTCTTCAGTGAGTGCTGTGGAGTGTTCTGCATATCCCAGCACAGGGTGGCTGTTCTCCGTGTGCTCACCTGGTAAGTACAAGATCCTGCTGATGTTTCTGCATTTTTCATTCCCTCCAAATCCCATTGAAGCTGGCAGGAAAAGAGGATCATGACTCCCATGTAGCAGGAGGAAGGCTGCTGCTCACCCTGCTAACTGCAGGTCAAGCGCTTTTTAGCTCCATCCCTGCACTTAGGGCTTCATTTTCCTTTTTCCCACGAGGGCACCAACCACCTTGGAGACCCCTGTCCTCAGTCCTCACTGCTGGGGTCATGCAGCACTCATTAAAGAAAATAAATAAAGGATGTGGGTAGGTCTGTCAGTGACAGCTTTCTTGTGGTGCCAGCAGGCCTCTGTCAGGTAGAGCCAAACTCCCAGTGAGAGGTCCGCAGAAGAGCCTTTGGGATGTGTACAGAAGAGCTCTGTGGTGAGATGAAATATTTAAAACCGCTTTGGTTTGAAGCGAGATGGGGGAGCTGCGGCCTCTTTAATCTGTGCACAGTTTTAAGGCTGCACATGAATCATTGATAAGGAGGGCAGAGTGCTTCTAAAGCTCTGGCAGGTCATTAAACCTGGTGATGGACTCATTAAAGAGGGAGCTGCATGGAAGGCCCTGGACGAAAGTACTGGAGTATTGCACATGCATTGCTCTGTGGAGTGCCAGCACTTCTTACCTGTGATTCTCAGCCTATTGTTGCAGTATTGATGAACAAAGGGAAATGACTTAGGCCAGTGGATCACATGGTACGCGAGGAAATGTGTCAAAGAAGCTTTTTAATCTGTCAGGCAATAGCGAAGGCAGATACAATAGCTGGAGATCAGGACTTGGAATTGCACGTAGGAGATGAGTAAGTCGCCATAGCAGAGGCTTTTAGCTGGGGCTTGTCTGGGAGTGAGAGTTGCAGTTTTAATGTTTCCACGGTTTCAGTGGAAGCAAACTAGAGAAGTCCATATTGCCAACCTCCATCCTGAATCCCAAATCTATTCCCACTTTTTGCTGCCTATGGTATCACACTGCAAGTGCTGTTTGACCTCTGCTGGACTTGTTGTTCTGTGCCTTAGGCTTTTTCTGACCCACTGGCTGTTCAACTGGTTGGCTAAAATACTGCCATCACAATGACAAAGGCAGTGTCAGATGATCCTTTGAACTGGTTTGAATTTTTCTTTTTTTTTTCTTTTCTTTTTTTTTTTTTTTTTTCTTCAGTGAGAGTGTGATCTTGTTGTAGCCCTGAGTAACTGTGACCTTGCTGCATGCAGTCCCTGGGCTTTATCTCTGAATGCTTATTGCGCAGAGCTGGCGACTTGGATGGTGTAAACCACGTTACCCTCTTGGCTTCAGATGGGTTGACAGGAGTTGAATGATATCCCCCAGTTGTCTTACATTTACATAGCTGCATTGCAAAGCGCTGTGCAAATGCCACATGGAGGGGATGATATCTGCCTTCCTCAGGGGCTGGACATCATCCCTCAGCTGGTAAGAGAGCAGGAAATGCCCTTTTCTGCAGAAGGGTTGCAGCGTCTGCCCTGGCTTCCCCAGCCCTCAAGAGATGGTGGAAACAGATGTAAAGGAGAAAAGACCCACAGAGGAGGAGCAGTGGGCTAATGATGCAGAGGGAGCTGAGTTGCTTTTTCACTGCCTCCTGGTTGTGTTAAGGATGCAAAGAACTGAATGCAACCTGGAAGAAGGGCTTGTCTGGCAGAGCAGAGATGTGGGGATTTCTCCCTTTGATGCTGGGCTCATGGCTCAGGTAAGCCTATGTGTTGCTTGAAACCACAGGCAGTTATGAGATGGGCAAGAACTTCATCCCCTTGATGGGACACAGTAGTGTCAGCTGCATGTGGGTGCTTGTTTTTTCTTCTTTAACCTTTGCTAGGACAGTTTACTTTTAAAATGCAATTGCCTCTGGCGGAGTGGAGAGCAGATTACTTCTTATTATTGCTTAGGATTCCAGAAGGGGAAGTGAAGAGCAGTTAAATAGGAAATTCGTATTCTGCTGCACAAAGGTATCCAGGACACTCTAGTTTTTAACTCAAGTAAATAGTAATTGAGTTGTTCCTTTGCTTGGTTTGGTTTATTGATTGAAACAAGTAAGTTCTCCCTTAAATGATCCATTTCCAGAAAACCCTGTAAGCAGGGTTGGAGGTGGGAAGTGAGTGTGAGGGTTTGGGAATTCACAACTGGGAACAGGGAGTGCAGTGGGAAAGAACAAATTAATTCTGACATTGTAAGTGAAGATTAAGCAGTGAAGAGAGTGTGGCTTTAGCTGGCAGTTGTTACATTAACAGCTTGTATATTTCAATAATCGGTTTAAAGTTGAGTTTATTATGCATGCAAAAAGCTCAGCTCTTCAAGGTGTATGGTTGTCGCTCCAAGCCGTTGAAAGTGATGAAGATGGTGTGGCGTAAAAGTGCATTAAATGTTTTTTCTTCCATCTGTTGGAGGAAGAGATGGAGATGGTATAGACAGGAGCAGATTTCTGTTGCTCTTGATACTGAACTCAGCTCAGCTAAGAACAGAGGAGGCAGCTGTTATTTACCTTGTGTAGAAAGCCCAGTCACCAGTTGAGACTGAACCACATCTGGTCTCCTGCCTTAGTAGCTTCTGACTCTCCAGTTGTTTCTGATTCTCTAGTTGCATGAAATATAGCTATTTTCTTTTCCCCTCTGGTTGAACAAACTTGATTTTTGTACATGACACAGCAACACGGGCCCATTCTGAGCATTGCCAGCCAGTCCTTCTGAAGCCAGTGGGGCCGTGGAATGTGATTATCTTCTCCTGGCCAG